>NC_134864.1:50442291-50743697 GCF_049852395.1 Peromyscus maniculatus bairdii | reverse complement strand
CTGGTTGGTTATCAGACTCTGCGTTATTCTTCCACAGGCTGGGTCTAGTCTTGGTTTATTGGTATAAAAATGTTTAGCCAGTCACTTTTTTTTGTTTAGTTTTGTTATTCATAGAAACACTTAATTGAATATATTGTCAAAGTCTATTTAAAAAATCGTAGTGAAATGATCACAGTTTCACTTATACATTGTATAGGCTGTGACTATGCAAATTCTGACCTATATTTTTCCTGTCACCTAAAACTTACAGAGAACCGTTTGTAAGCACTTGTATTGTGAAGCCTCCTTTGCACAGGATTGCTGTGGAGCGAATTGCTCTTCATTAAGCAGTGTTTCCAAATAACAGTATTTAGGCCTTAATTTGTTGAACTTTGAATTTTTTTTAAAGATTTATTTACTTTATTATTTCATGTGTATGAGTGTTTTGTCTGCCCATTTGTCTTTATACCACATGTGGTCAGAAAAGGGTGTCACATCCCTTGGGATTGGAGTTACAGGAGGTTGTGAGCTGCCACGTGGTGCTGGGAATAGAACCTGGGTCCTCTGTAAGAGCAGCAAGTGCTTTTAACCATTGAGACAACTTTTCAGCATACACACACACACACACACACACACACACATACACACACACACACACACACACATATAAAGGAATCCTATAAAATCCGTTAATTAGTTTCTGTGTCTTGGCTGGACTAGGGTAGCTGTGACTCTTCCGCCTTCTGACCGCACGGTTACCGAATTGCCTGTTTTATTAGCCATGTCACGAGTTTATGGCTGTTTCTGTCGCCAGCTATCACCCATGTCCTCAGTCAGTCTGCCATTTCAGCCTGGCTTTTAATAATTTGTGCCCCCCTGGTGTGTTAGCTCTAGAGTGAGAACTAACCAAAATTGTTAACGTTTTATGTGAGTCAAGAGTTAGTAACGCTAACTCAACACTTGATGCCTCTTTGAATGTTAAGCGAGCTCTCTACCTTTAGAGGCTGGAGAGATGGTTAGCTGTTAAAAGCTCTCCCAGATGACCATGGTTCAGTCCCCAGCACCTAACATGGTGGTTCACAACCGGCTAAAACTTCAGTTCCAAGGCATAGGACACTCTCTGGGAGCATCAGGCACACATGTGGCTCGCCCTCCCCCACCACATATAGGCAAAACACTCACACGCATAAAATAAAACGAAATAATTCTTAATAAAAAGGGAGATGCTCCACCATGAACAGAATCTCCAAAGCTTGATCCTCCACGCTTTGTGTCGTGGATGCTGGTCATGTTCCAGGATGCTTCCGAGTACCAGGAACCTAAGGCTGCCGACACAAAGGGGGTTCTTTGGCTTCAGAAATGTAGCTCTTGATCTGGCAAGCCGTTTGTAGCATCATGGAACTCGTGCTGACGATATCACTTATAGATGGTTCTAGCTTAAATGTTGAAGTGACTCGGCAAAGGCTCATGTATGGAAGGAAGGCTTGGTTCCCAGGCGACCATGGCCTTGTGGGAAGTGAGACAATCACAAGGGCACCAATTTACGGAACAGTGCAGGGAAAGGGCTGGTGGGAGGAAGTTGTCTTTGAAGAATTCCCCTCCCCTCCTCTTCCTCTCCTCTCCTCTCCCCCCCTCTTCCTCTCCTCTCCCCTCCTCTCCTCCTCTCCCCCTCCTCTCCTCCTTTCCCCTCCCCTCTCTTGCCCCTCCCTCCCCCTCCCTTATCCACTCCTATGTACGTCTCTTCTTTCCCTCACCTCTGCTTTTTGCCTCTCTCCCTTCTTCTCTGCCCCTCTCTCTTTCTCTCTCCTCTCTGCTTCATTTCTTTTTCCCTCTCTGCCCCTCTCCCTTTTTCTTTCTCCCCCTCCCCCTCTGCGTCCCACCCCCACCCCTCCCCATCCTGGCTGCCGAGAGGTGGACAGCTTTCCTTCTCCATATCCGTCTGCCACTCGGTTCTGCTTCACCGGGGACCCAGAGCCGTGGAGGCAGCCGACTGTGGACTAAAATCTCTATAACCTTGAGTCAGAATGTAGACCTTTCTTCCTTCAAGCGGTTGATCTTGGGTATTCCACCACAGTGGCAGAAAAGCTACCGAACACACCAATGGAGACTCAGAAACTTAGTAATGGACGCCCTAAGATCTGCTGAGGCCTGCAGTCGAGGACTCTGGAATTCCAGCCTACAGCTTCTCTGACCCCTCTCTTGATATATGGAGAGTAGTGCTAGCATGGCCCTTCTGTATATTAGTTACAAATTATGCACATGGAATTAATAAGCTGTGCAGTGTATGTCTAAATATGTCAGAATATTTAGATAGTAGAGATTAAATAGAAAGAAGACTAGGTGTATAAGAAATCTGATGAGGAATCTGAGACTGAGAATTTAAGATTGGAAGCTAAATGCCAGAACTTATAAGGTCTCTCTTTCCATGACTGGTGGAGGCAGGTGGCTTGCAGGATGAGGAGGGACTACCAGGAGTTGGGGAGATGCCTCAGTGAGTACAGTGACTGTCATACAAGTTTGAGGGCCCGAGTTCAGTACCCATGTTAAAAGCCGTCCTCTTGTACACATCTGTGACCTTAGTGCTTCCGAGTGGAGAAGGATGGAGACAGGTGGATAACCAGAGTCTCTGGCCAGCCAGAGCTGGGACGTGCTGAGTTGAGGGAGAGACCCTGTCTCAAAAGATAAGGTAGAAAACAATAGAAGACAGCGGATCTTGATCTCTGACCACATACACTCACACAAACACACATATACAAATATGAACACATACGCAAACAATACACACCCACGCACAGAGAAGCAAGAAGGGACTGTCCAAACTACCTCTTCATGAATGTGCACTAGAGTTTGCAACAGTAAAACCCCAATCTGATTTATACCTCCTGAATTACCAGCAAAAGGATGTAAGTCTCAACTCAGGTAGACTGCGCTGTTGGGAGTTGGAATTCAGATAAAAATAACAGCAGTGCTGAGACTCACTGAGCATGTCCAGTGCTCTCTGTAGGGTCCAAGTGTCTTGTGTGTAAGTCTTTGGTCCTCACAAGTGTCCAAAGATCTAGTTACTATTATTATGCCTGTTTACAAACAGTGAGTCAGAGGCATGGAGGAACTGAGGCCTCACATGGAAGTGTGTTTATCTCACAGCTATGAGATTTGATGAGCCTCGGAACTCCAGTGCTCTCTAGGCTTTCTGAAGAGACAGCTCCCTCTAGCTTGGAGTACACAGCATAGATGGATGTCTGTGGGATGGAGGCGAGCATTGATTGACTCCCGAGAAGGTCCAGCTTTCCTTTCGTTTTCCTTTACAAAATGCTTCTTCCAATTAACAAGAGTCCTATTTAGGGCGGGAAGTGGTAGCTCATCTGTGTGAGCCCAGCAATCGGGAGGCAGAGGCAGGGGTGCACATTCCAGGTTTGCCTAGGCTACACGGGAAGTCCCTGCCTCACTCCCGTCTCAAACGAAAGAAGAGTTAAAGTTTAGAGTTCTCATACAAGATAGAGTCAGCTCTTTGCTCTTAAATTTCCTTACGCCTTTTGTACCATTGGGCTCCACGGAATTTCTTACCAAGACTCTAGACAAACCTCTTTCTCTTATCACTGCCATCTCTCTCAACAAGAGGCAGGCTTCCTCAACAGGGTTATCCTTTGTCACTTGGGAGGAAGTTTTGCAGAGTATTTCATTAACCTTCGAGATAGGTTGGGGAAGGAAGTGTGAAGAACACGCCAACAGTAGCGTAGGGAATGAACACGTGATGGCTGGCTTCTTGTCGCAAACACTGCCGCGTAGCTCGGGTCCTTCTAGTCTGAGAGCACTTCTGTTTAGGAGTCCTCTCCAGGGTTACTCCACCCACCCACAGCACACGCTCCCGTGCACCCCATTATTCCCTTCTCTGACCTTCACTGTTGGGGGCATTTCCTTAGTCATAGATTGAAGTTTGAATTTGCATGTGAAAGCCGACACATGACCTTCAGTTAGGGTGTCCCTTGACGGGTTGCAAATGTGGTCCTATTATGTGCCTGGGACTCACTCTGTGGAGGATAAAGCCTTCTGTGCTCTGTTACCAATTGGAGCACGTTCTTAAGTTCCTTGGTGTTCACCAAAGAACCTTATTCTTACACAGACGTCAAGTTAGTGCGTCCCTCAGTTTTACCTAAGTAGAATGAGAAAAATCTTGCTTTCTAGTTAATCATTCTTTTATTTTGACATTGAACAGCAGGCTTTTGTCAAAATTCATGGTTGTATAAACCCAGAAGAAGTGTAAATAAAAAAAAAAAAGGAGCGGAAAGGTTGAGATCATTTAAAAAAATGTACAAAGGTGATCAGAGAATCTGAAAGACATTGCGGGATCAGATTTACCTTATCTTGCAATAGAAGGAGGCTCACATCTATTTTCAGTTCTCTTGTCTTTTCAACATTCGCACTCCAAGAAATAAATGAAAGGGTGTTCTCCCAACTCGAATAATGAGTCTTTTAAGTTTTGCCTGTGGCATTTTGCACAACAGGATGAAGTCCGAACCTGGCTGGAGGATTTATGGCATTGTGGTTGGTTTCCCCTGTGGCCTTATTCAAGAGTGCACTCTTAAAGAAAAATTCTGTTTGCTGATCCAGGGCTCAGTATTTTCAGGTCATAATTTTATGTTTGTGTTTGGTCTCATGGATATAAAAGTTGCAAACATGCTTCATAAAACCCATGCTTTCCATTTTGTTGGGGTGTTCTGGTTTTCCCCATAGACTTTATTTATTTTTTGTCCTTGTCACAATGAACTGGGAGCAGATGGTGAGTCTAGAGCAGAGTGGTAGTTGCCCAGCCATGCTGGCCTCCCTTCATTTCTAGATCTGTTCTTGATCAGAGCTAAGGGCATTATGGGTTGGTGAAGGAGAGAGAAATATCCCCCGCCTCAGTTTTGCTTTTATTTAATCCTACCAATAGGCTTTTCTTCGTAGCCCTCTGTCTTTTGGATATCATTCAGTAAGTTGAAAGCTGGCATCCATTGAACACCTACTAAGTCTTACATGCAGAAGTAGGCATTTTTATTTGAGTAATAAAGACTTTGTCTTATTTGTCAGCAACAGCAAAGACTTGAAATGAAAGTGCCCCTGTAGCTCCATGGATAAATCCCCTCTCTGAAGTTGCTGATTTCCATTCAGAAGGAAGGTTTCCTTAAAGTGGCAGCTTGGCATAGCGGAGCAGTGGCCATCCCGAGTTCCTGGTTCCTCCTCCGTATTGAAGTCATGGACATGATAATTGAATCTTCAAATAAAACACAGCTAATGGTGAACACTTAGTTACCTGTTGTTCATGGTCAGCAGTCCCTGTACTTCTGAGACATGGGAGAATGGCTTATAAAAACAAATGTATGAAAAAAATATTGTAGTGTTTCTGCAGAAGTAATACTGCTACTCCTAAAATTTCAAGAGAGAATTCAAATAATGCAGAAAAAAAGCAAAAACTAACTCATGATATTTCTTTTCATAAGTAACCATTATATATCTGTTTACTTTGTTTAGAACAGTATCAAGACCAATGGAAATCTTAGTAAATAATTTACAAAGGTGGAATTGTTCTATAGTAATTAAATGTAACTGATTATATTGAAAAAAATTGAATGTCATGACTCCTTAAAACAAAAATAATAGAAATTAAAAGAATCATTGAAGGATGACTGTTTCTTTATAACAAAAGCAATTAAATTCCATTAAAGTTATGATAATCATTGTTATAAATCAATTAAAAAAGTAGACATAGATTTTTATAATCAGCTACATTATATGTTTGAAGGAAAATCAGTGTACTAATATTTCTTTCGCTTAATCCCTATTTGGAAGGTATAATGCTCTTTTTACATTGTCTAACTTTGCAAGATTTTCCTTTTCATCATGAGCCAAAATTTCCACTGTAAATATTAATTCTTAAGATAGTTTCTAAGGATCACTATGAGTCCTTCACTGTATTTTCTACATCCTTCCTTGGCTGTTGGCACCTTGCTTGACTGGAACTAACTGAAAAGTAGATTATTCAAGGTTGAGTTTTGAGTGTTGTCTCATGAATTCATTTCTAAACAAATGCCTATCTGCTGTCTTTGTAATTGAGGAGTAATCTGGGGGTGATAGGAAACACTTAAGCCCTTCTTTCTCTGGGGTATTTTAAGAATGACTATTTGTGGACTTGAGAATTCCTATGAACAAGTCTCAGACAATTGGAGTTCCCTTTTTAGTGAATGTGTTCTTTATAAACTTTTTCATATACATATTCTGGTCATATTCTTTGTCCTCTTCCCTGAGTCCATCCAGACCCACCCTCTATATCCACCTCTTTTCACATTCTTTCTCTCTCTTAAAAAGAAAACTAAAATCAAACAAAAAAACAAAAGTATAAAAAAGTGTGTGTGTGTGTGTGTGTGTGTGTGTGTGTGTGTGTGCGCGCGCGCATGCGCGCGCATCAGTCCCATGATTCTTCACTTTACAGGTTCTAAGGTGGTATATGTTGGCTCAGCCTCACAATACTCAGCTTCATAGTTTTTGATAGTTTGAGATTAGAGTCATTTTTTAATGATGACTGTATTTTTCTTGTTCCTCTTTTAGATCCTGATATTGTTTATGAGGAACTTAGTTGTATAAGGAGTAAAAATTAATTACAGTCGGGGAAAGTCAGAAGAAGGAAAAACGTGTTCGATCCTTTGGAATGTTTTCTTTTACCATTATGCGTTGTTGCATGCATATTATATGGGCAGGTGACTTGGACTCCAGAGTGGAGGAGGGAGCTGGGAGCCATGGAGTTCCAAGCAGGAAGGTAGCCTGGGCTACCCAGCATCAGGTGGAGGTGCAGGAGTGTGCGAACTTACAGAGTCGTCTTACTGACACACATGGGAAAGCCTGGCATAAGTCACTGGGATCCAGGTGCTGATTTCTTGTGGTCGTGGGATGAAATGCTGGAGCTGTCTTCTCATGTGTATGTAGACGTTAACAACATTGGTTTGTAAGAAATAAGAAAGGACAGTGGTGGTCACTGGAGGGAAAAAGAAGGGGCGGGCGGGGCAGGGGGACAAAGGCAAGCTAGAGAACAGGCACACACACAAAAAAATCTGGTTCCCCAGGAATCTGCACAGAGAGTGACCATAGCACATAAAAATTTACTATGTGTCTTATAAAGAACCAGGAGGGCAGATTTCAGAGGCTCCTGCCACAAAGAACGATAATTGTTAAAGGAGATGGAAATTCAGGTGACCCCGATTTTGACCACTGCATATTTGAACAAAATTAGCACATTGTCCGTCTTAGAGAGTGTAATTATATACCTATGAAAAAAAAACATAAAATTTAGAGTTACTTTTCAGTTTCCCAAACAATCTGCTTTTTAAAGGTGAGCACAGTGAAATTTCTTTCTAGTTAAGAGTTATAGAAATGATGAGGCATGAGGCACGGAAAAGTATGTGTGTGGGGGGATGTCTTCTTATGCTGTTTTCAGTCATCCTTTCTGATTATGGATTGCTGTTTTGAGTGGGTGTTTAAATTATTAGCCATTTCAGAAATGTCTCTGGGTTTAGATATTATTAATCACCAGAAAGGCTGTTAAGGGTCATTACATGGCCTTAGGATTTTAAAAAATTATGCATATAAGTAGAGCAATTTAAAATTCTGATCTGACCCTCTGATTAGGCATTTAAAAACACTCCTAGGATGAAGCCTCTTCAGCATTATTGGGTGTTCTACATACTCACACTGTAACATATTGTGTGATGAAAAAGTGAGAATCCAGCCTGTGCAAAAGGCTGCACACACACGGCGCCGTGTAAGTAAAGCCCCTCAGTGAGGTGTGTCTCGGCCTTGTTTTTCTCTAGACTCCCTGAGTGTTAACAGCCAGGCATTTCACCTTCTTCTCTCAACCCTCCTAATGCTGCAACCCTTTAAAACAGTTCTTTATGTTGTGGGGACCCCCAACCATAAAATTCTTTCATTGCTACTTTATAACTGTAATTCTGCTACTGTTATGAGTTGTAATGCAAATGTCTGATATGCAGGATAGCTGATATGTGACCTCCAAAGGGGTCACGACACACAGGTGGAGAACTGCTGCTCTCTATAAATATGTATGTCCATACAGTGAGTGGCATGGAAGGGATTGAGGGATGACACTTGTTATTATGAATTCAGAAGTATGTTTTTAAATGTTTAGCATAATGACTAAGATCAATATTTTTTAGGCATATTAATTTTGGTGATTAAAAATAAGATGTCTTTTCCCCCCATTAATGTCAAATGTAAGTTCATAGATTCTTCCAATGAAAGCAAAGGACAATAATATCACATGCCTTAAATATTGTTTTAATTATATGTGTATAGGTGTTTTGCCTGCATGTATGTCTATGTACCATGTACATGCCTGGTACCTTCAAAGGCCAGAAGAGGGCGTTGGATCCCTTGGAACTGGAGTTATAGATGAGTGTGAGCTCCCCTGTGGGTGCTGGGAACCTGATCTAGGTGCTCTGGAAGAACAGCCTGTGCTCTTAACCAGTGAGCCAGCTCTCTATCCATGAAAAGCAAAGTTTTGACTGTCAAGTCTTTTTGAGGTCTTTGAGGACTATTTCATGTATTTATAACATTGCTGACTGACTTTGGAGTTAGGTAAACTTTGATTTTTCTGTTCCTTTAACTCTCCTAGCATAGGAGTTAACTGTCTGGATGATACACTAATGTAGTTCAGATCTTGTCAGTCCTGTTGTGTGGTGGCATTTCTGAACGTCTCTCTTATGTGCTTTGCTATCCTGCAATGACTTCCTTTCCCTCTTCAAACAGAAATGGATTCTGTTATTGTTCTTGTTTATTTAATGATGCAAAGATGTATTGCATTCTTTTATGTTGCATTTAACTCTGTGAAGCTGTGTTTCTTTGCCTGTCTAAAACACCTGAAGGTCTAATAAAGAGCTGAATGGTCAAAAGCTAGGCAGGAGATAGGGATAGGTGAGGCTGCCAGGCAGAGAGAATAAATAGAAGGAGAAATCTAGGCTCAAGAGAAAATTGAGAAGGAGGGGGAGGAGCAAGAAAAGGAGGAGGAGTAGAGGATGCCAAGGGCCAGCCTCGCAGCCACACTACCAGCCACGGAGTAAGAAGGAAAGAAAGGAATAGAGAACAGAGAGAGGTAAAAGCCCAAAGGCAAAAGGTAAATGGGATAATTTAAGTTAAGAAAAGCTGGCTAGAAATAAGCCAAGCTAAGGGCAGGCATTCAAAAGTAAGAATAAGTCTCCGTGTGTTTATTTGGGAGCTGGGTGGTGGGCCCTCGAAGAGTTATGAAAGAGCATCAGTCCCATCATGAGACTCATGATGCACCACCCTCATGACCTTCTCTAAGGGCACCGTGGTAGATGCACTGGCCATGAGATGGTGGGCTGGGAAGACCTATGTGCTTTTCTCTTGGGCACTATTTGGCATGTTCTCCAGCTTCTGTGGCATTTCAAGCCTTGACTATTGTCTGGGTCCAGAATTTTGAGTCTACTAGATTCTGATTTTTCCCCCCAAAGTAACCCATGCTACTTTCTACTCTGTCACGAGTTGTCCTGTCCATGTGGCCTCCTTGGATGTGAATCAGGTAATTTAGACCCCATCTCTTTTTCGGTCTACGCTTTTATGGACCTAGAACTTGTATGAATACTTAGTAAGTTCATTACTGTGGATCATATACAGTTAATGCTAGAATTTCTACCAGGGCACTAAAAACATCTGCTTTAAGATTAAACTATAAATAGATCCCCTGGAAGACCCAAATAGAAGAGTTTCTTCTTCTTCTGTTTTTTTTTTTTTCTATGTCAGTCTCTCTGGGATTTGTCAGTTTCTGGAATCTTACAGAGGTTTTGCTTTTGATCCAAATATTGAGAGTCACTTTGTGAATGTAAGATTGTTGGCCTGGACTGAAATTTTAAGAGCATGCATTGAAGTTGTCCGGCTGTAGGAAAAAGCCCATTTACTGAGATTGTTTTCAAACTCTGACCTCTAGATCTGCTGGGCATTTTTAAGCCACTAATGATTTCACTCTGTTGCTGGAAGGCCATATATACATCGATATAGGAGTGTGTTTACCTCTAAAGTATTGATCTTAAGATACATTTTTAGAATGCCATGCACAAACAGTGTTCTAAATAGCTTTTAAAAGATAAAAATCCAGTTTTAATAGTATGCCAAATGTCTAGACTCTATAATTAGACTGGTGTAGATTAAATTACCCACCTCTAATCACTATTTTATGCACGTCTCTCAGAGTGACATTAATTGCTCTCCAATTTGCTAATTATAAGATAGTTGCAGGACGGGCACTAATTTCTCCCTGCTATCCCTGGTTTTTAGCATTTTTTATGATAAAGCATGTTAATGTGACCATGAGGTTTTGGATTTATTTCAGTTACAGAGAAGTAATGGTTTTGCAGACCACTTGGGTTGGTTAACACAAATGTAGCTTTGGCAGCTCTTAATCCTTGGCCTTCAGATGAGTTCCCGTGTGAAAGGATGTTGTGTTAATTATTAATTGGATCTGTAGAAAGGGTATCAGATAATATCTTGAAAATGGAGGCGTTCTCTTTTGGTTGAGGTATGTAGAAATATGTAGAGTTAGGGAACGTGTAAGCAGTTTTCTGTAATGTGTAGGTAATATGAATGGAGCTGTTTTTCCAGCGGTTCAGTGGAAAAGATTGGCTTACAGGCATCTCAGTGTTTCCACAGCTGATTATCCGACCCAGAGTGTGCCGACTAGATAGACTGTGCGTGCTGTGTGTTAGCATCCTTGGCTTTTAGGGCGTGTATTAGCTACTCCCACGTCACTGACGGAAATGACTTAAAGGAGCGAGGATTTGGTTTGGTTCCCAATTTCAAAAGGTGGCATTCTGATGCGGTGAGGAAAGCATAATGGAGCAGCCCAGTTCATGGTGGTGGGAGTGTGTGGCAAAGGATCTTAACATCCTGGGGAAAAAGGAAGCTGCATATAACAGCTCTCCTTCGGGGTCTACTTCTCCCAGCAGGACCCTACTCTTCTATAGGTTCCACAGTCTCTCAGAGGAGCACCAGCAGCTGGCAAGCTCTTTCAGATTCAGACCATAAAGGCAGGGTGCTATAACAATCACACAGTGACTGGTTGAGAGTTGGAGGTTGGTTTGAGCATCTGGTAATCCAGGGTGCTTGTTTTTTTGTAAGGGACAAAGTAGCTCATCAGTGTGAGCGACTTCAGCCAGACCTCAGGGACCAGGCAGCTTCGGGGTGTGTTTAGTTAGGGCTTTCTTCTGGGACCAAGGCTAAACGGTAAAGCCAAAGATCCCCAGCTAGCCAGCTAAGAAATGACACTAAGTTTCCAAGTCCTTGGGGGGTGAGAGGATTCTTCCTAAAGAAGCTACACAAGAATAGCCATGTTTCTAGCAAATTCCTTAATTTTCTTCTGCAGCCTGTTGCCTTGCTAATATTTTGAAATGACCCATCTGGAGAATGGAAATTGTCCTTAGAGAAATCAGCAGTGCTCTAGGTCAATCATACATTTTTAAAAAGCAGTTCAAGGACAGTGAATACTTTTTTGATGCTATGGCTGCGCTCCGAGGTTAGAATTGCCTGAAGGTCATTTTCCTAAGTGATAATTAAAAACTGCGTGTTGTTTGCGTGGTAGTGACTCTGTCTCTTTTGCTCCGTTGTGGTATTTGTCACAGCGGTTTGCTGTTACTGGAAAAAGGTGTCTTTCCGATTGCACTGTGAATGCTGTTTTCTGCAAAGCACATTGTCTTCAAACTCTCTCTTCCTGTGTGGGGCTCCTGTGTGGGGCTCCTGTGTGGGGTTGTGCAAATTCATTTAGTCTGTGTGTCTTGAGAATCCGTCTGTGGACAGTTTATTCTCAGTTCAGCTGTGTAAGCTCAGGTTGCTGCCCCCAGCAGAAACCCAGGGCCAGGTTCCCTGGGTAGGAAGAAAGTACCTACAAGACAACGGTGGGTGTTCTACAAAAACCTCACTTCTTCACTGTTGCAGCAATACACAGCGGGCAAGTAGAGGCTGGAGAGATGGCTCAGACCGCTCAGTGTTACACAGTGCTTGCTGTGGAAGCATGGGGCCAGGTTCCCAGCACCGCTGTGTGAAGGCCAGGGGTGGGAATGTGCCTGTAATCCCTGTGCTGTGGAGGTGAGAACAGGTGGATCCCTGGGCTTGCTGACCGGCCAGTCTAACCAATCAGTGAGCTCCTGGTGTGGTGACAGAGCCCGTCTCAAAAAATAAGGTGGGGAGCAACTGAGGAAGACACTCAGTATTGACTCTACATGTCAGTACACACACACACACACACACACACACACACACACACACACACATGCACACACACATACACCAATACACCTACAAAGTATAGCTGGCCTTTGCCGAATGGATTTTTCCAATACACATATATGTATGTATGCATATTTGCAATTAAAGTTCAATAAGTGGAGCTATTTTGTCAAAAGTAATCTTCCATCTTTCCTAGTTGTTGAATTCTCTTCTTCCCTCTGCCTCATCCAGTCTTCAACAATTAATCAAATGAGTGAAGGAGAGCTGCAGCTCCAGGCTCTTGTGTGTGGCTAGAGCACTTCCTAGCCTGGGACTTGTTTCTTGCAGCTCTGTCCTGCTGCTAACATTAATTACTTTGCTGAAGGCTCTAATTGACCCAGTAAAGGAGCCTCTCCATGTTCAGCCTGTCCCTGGTCCTAAAGACCTCGGATTCTCTTTGGACACAGGATGTAATGCTTGCTTTCAGCCTTTATACTTAGCTTTCCAAATCCAAACTCTCATTCACTCCTTTGAAAGGTCCAAGCCTTTGCTTAAGCCCGTGTACTACCTCAAACCTGCCTTTTTAACCACCCCACCCCCTCCTGCATGCTCAGGAGTGGTTTTTGTTTGTTTGTTTATTTTTGGTGCGTGCGCGTGCGTGTGCGTGTGCGTGTGCGTGTGCGTGTGCGTGTGTGTGTGTGTGTGTGTGTGTGTGTGTGTGTGTGTGTACTTTGTTTTTGTTTTTCAAGAGAGACAAAGAATATGACGTTGGGTAGGTAGGTGGGGATCTGGGAGGAGTTGGGGGAGAGGAAAGAATATGACCAAATACATTATATGAAAAATTTAAAAACTAAATTAAAATGTTTTATTTGCTAATGTTTGAGCTACATGTATACAAAATAACATTTTTGCAAGGTGTTTTGTTTTTACCTTGGAGTTTTAATAAGCTTAACATAATTAAATTGAGATATATATGCTTCCCAATAAAATAGAATGCATCATATTTGTTGGCCTAAAATGTAAAGCTTTTGCTATGGTGTCTCGTTAGATGGGTAGTCTCTGCCGGGTGTGGTAGTGCACACCTTTAATTTCAGCACCCAGGAGGCAGAAACAGAGAGGTCTCTGTGAGTTCCTCTGTAAGGGATATATATAGTAGAACTGGTCTCAAAAGAGGGAAAAGAAAGAAAGGTCGCCTATCATCATTGAAGAAAATTGAGGTGAGCAAAGAAAGAAAGGAAAATGATGGAGATTTCTGCAGGAAGTAAGAGCTGGTGATGACGGTGTGGAGTACGTCTTTTTGGAGGCTTTCTACCTGTGAATGGACGCATAGAAGCATCCTGAAGAGGCACAACATTTTCACACTGGTTCTTTACCTTGATTATTTCTCCACATGTGATCACTTCTCCAATTGAGTGTGTAACACGAATTGCTAAATGGTCTTATTAATAAAAACAAAAAACAAACAAACAAAAAACCCAGAGCCAGATATTGGGGTGAAAGCTGAAAGATCAGAGAAACAGAACAAGCCAGTCACATTCTTATCTCTGTGAAATACTCAGCCTCAAGAGCATGAGTTCCGGTTTCCTCACGCCTTATATACGTTTCTTTGCCCAGACACCAGTTCCTGTGATTAAAGGCGTGTGTACTTCCCAGTACTGGGATTAAAGGTGTGTGCCATCATGGCTGGCTCTGTTTCCAGTGTGGCTTTGAACTCACAGAGATCCAGATGGATCTCTGCCTCCCGAGTGATAGGATTAAGGGTGTGTGCCACCACTGTCTGGCCTCTATGTCTAATCTAGTGGATGGTTCTGTCCTCCGATCCCTGGGCAAGTTTATTAGGGTCCACAATATATCACTACATACGTGTAAAATAGCACACAATAAACCCGCTCACATCTGTGTGTGTGATTGTGAGTATGTGTGAGTATAGGTGTGAGTGTGGATATGTGAATCTAACTAAGTGTGATTGTGGATGGGAGTGGAGATAAATGTAAATGTATGTGGGAAAATGTGAATATTTGTGAGTGTAGGTGTGAGTGTGCATGTGAGTGTGGATGTGAGTGACTTGTGTGAGTGTATGTCAGTGTGAGTGGGGATGTGTGTGACTGTAGATGCATGTGAGTGTGTGTGAGTGTGTGTGTATGTGTGTGTGTATGTATGTATGTATGAGTATATGTATGTGTGTGTGAGAGAGAGCATATTGCTTTTTCCTTGTTTCCTTTCCTCATCCAATCATTTTAGGCAGAGCTCCTGTGTTAAAGGGTGAACACATTGCAGGCTTTTGGTACCCTTTGCCAAACTGGCCTCTCGAGTGTCAGTTTTCCTACAACTTTGCCAGCACTCGCTACTATCATTCATTTTTATTTTCTAAATGGATCGCGTAAATGTCCTCTTACGTTATTTTAATTTTCAAGTCTTTTATTGCTGTTGTAATTGTGCATTGTGTATGATTGATCACCCTTAGCATTTCTTGTTGGGGTTTTTCATCAGTTGCTCCTTGAATATTCGACTTTGTGGGTGCCTTTTGCCCACTCTTCTTTGGAAATGTCCTTGGTTTTTAGAAGACCCTTACATTGAGGGCGGTAAATCTTTGTTTTTCATGTACTTTGCAAGTATTGTTTTTAAATTAGTTTGTTTTGAAATTTTGGTTGTTTTTTAACAAATTATCTCTATTTTATTTTTATGGCTTTATCTATGCTTTTGGGTTTAAGGTCATATAGTCAAAGACCTTCCCTCAGTGTTCACCTGGATATGTGTAGTTAGCTTATGGCTTTACTTTAAAATGCACACAACCTTAATACATAGAGTCTTGGTTTGGCATAAGGTGTGGTTTAAGGCCTGTTTCTCCCCCAAATGTAGTCATGTGACTGGAATATGTGGATTTTTTTTCCTTTTCCTGACTTGTTTCCTATCTTACGGTCTTCTGATAGTTTTCAGCTTTCCACTCTTTGTAGATTTCCATGTTGTTCTCACCACTGGGAGGTTTTTCGTGTAAACTGGAGACTTGTCTGGATGTTCTGCTCTGTCTTTGGGTTGAAGATCAGGCCAGTGTTCATCTTAGTTCCCATAATGCTGGTAGAAAGTCCTAGTTTTCCTTATTTGATTTGAAAAATAATGAACCTGGATCTCACTCGGTAGACCAGGCTGGCCTCACCTAGCTCTGCCTCCCAAGTGCTGAGATTAAAGATGTGCGCTACCACCACCGGCTTTTTTTTTGTTGTTGTTAAACTAAGAATTTGCTGTTAATTTCATGTGTATTTACACTTGTTTATTCTTAGGGTACTTAAGTACTAACATATGTATATGGGTGTTATGTGTATGTAAAGTTTATTATTATTCTGGAAACTCTCACCCCATGTTGTCTCTAGATGGTTTTTGCTGGTTTACATAGAAATGTGTGCTTCATATTTATCTTGTAACCAGCCATTTTACTATTTCTGATAGTTTTTTTTTTTAATTTAATTTATGTGCGTTGGTGTTTTGCCTGCATGCATGTCTGTATGAGGGTGTCAGGTCCCCTGGCACTAGAGTTACAAAGAGTTGTGAGCTGCCATGTGGGTGCTGGGAATTGAACCCAGGTCCTCTAGAAGAGTAGCCAGTGCTCTTAACCACTAGGTCACCTCTCCAGCCCTATTTCTGACAATTTTTTTCCATTGTCTTCTTTTTGTTCTTTCCTCCATTTCCCTCATGCCTGGGAAAACTGGGATATGGCGTGAATGAAGTGCAGATGCTTTTTTTGTGTGTGTTTGGTGTTTTTGTTTTTAATAAGCTGAATTATAAAAGACGAGGGAGACCTCTCCCTAGGACTGCTAAGGCCTGGACTTGGAGTAGCTGTTTCTTTTGGATGGAATGCCTCTGATCAGGCTGGTAACGGATCCTGGTGGACACCCATGGACACCCTGGCAGCCACACAGTGGTTCAACTGCGTCCCGTGATCTGACGCTGCCTCCCCAGAGGGGAGTTGGGTCCTGCTGGCTGATCAAGCCCTCTGAGTGTGGCTTCTCACCCTTTCCGCCGTACACCTAAAGCCTGTGTCACGTTTTCCATCTAACTCCTTTTCCCCTCCACTCTGAGGTCACAGTCCTGTCTTTCTTGTTCTTCTTAGGCTAGGGTTTCTAAACTGGGTTGTGGCACATGGGCCTGTCACTGGAGACTTAAGGAGTACCTGCCCTGTGAAATTTCTGATATAACCTCCCGTGTCATTGAGGAAGTCCTTATCAAATCTCCCTTGTAACCCTCTGGTGGCTTTAACCCAAGCGCCTTCTCTCCACCCGGCTTGCTGGGATCGCTCTCTGCCTGTGAGCTATGCCCACACCCTGCAGCCTTTACCCAGCATGCCATCTCTGTCTAACTGAAAACAAAGCCTCTATTCAACCTGTAATTATCCTCACCCACCTCGGGTATCGTTGCTATACTCTTAAGTCCCAGCCTCTCCATGTCTCTGTCTTTTAATCCAGTTTAAACTCTTGTTTTATTGTTTACACGCAAAGGAGTACTCTTTGGCCCAGACTTGAGAAAAACAGCAATTAACAAACCATTTTACTTTTAAGTCTATTGTTTTTTTTTTAAAACAAAAAAACAACAAAAAAACAAAAACCAAACCAAAACAAAAAACCAAAAGCAGTATAAAAGCAGAAGCATAATTGTAGCTAACAAGCTTATGAATGTATTAGCCTAAATTCCTGTGATTGTCTTCATTACTACTTAAGGAAGTAATCGTTTGATGAATTAAAAATATCCTAAGTGGGAGACATCTTGGTAGGTGAAGTTCTTGCCTTATAAGCACCAGGACCTGACTTCAGTCCCTAGCATCTTCGTACGAGAAGCTGCGAATGGAGGTGTATGCTGGAGGAGGTGGCGACCGGAAGCTTCCTCGGGCTTACTGGCTAGTCAGCCTGGCCGCGTTAGTGAGCCTCAGAGTCCAAAGATAGACCTTGTCTCAAAAATTAAGGTGGATAGTTCCTGAGGAATGAATGAGGTTGAACACTTCACACACACACACACACACACACACACACACACACACACACACACACCATATATATATATATATATACATATATATATATATACATACACATACACACACACACACATATATATATATGTATACACATGTGTATATATAAGTTGTGAGAAAAAGAGAGACTTTTCTGGTGGACAGAGGGAGCAGGCACAGTGTGTAGAAGCCTTGTAAAACTGTTATTTTGCCTGGTGACCAGCACTAGCTGTCACGAACTAATTAGTTAAATGAACTAATAGCTCCAAGAGCTGGTGTGAATGATGTGAAAGAGACTTCTTAGAGGAATTCGTCAGGAGTCATTTGGGTGAACATGAAAACATGTCTAAGTATGGATACTGTCTTTTTGCTCCTGTGACAACCCACCACGACCAAGGCAACTTAGAAAGAAAGCATGTAACTGGGATTACTGTGTCGAACGGTTAGGGTTCATACACGATGATGGAGCAAAGTGACAGCAACAGAAACAGCTGAGAGTTTACGTCTTGGGCTGCAAGTAAGAGAGAGAGAGAGAGAGAGAGAGAGAGAGAGAGAGAGAGAGAGAGAGAGAGAGAGAGAGAGAGCTAGAGCTCACAGGGAATGAGTGTGTGCATGTATCTTTTGAAACCTCGAAGCCCACTCCCAGTGATCTCCTCTAACCAGGCCACACCTCCCAATCCTTCCCAAACAGTTCCACCAATTGGGGACCAAATAGTCAAACATCTGAGCCTATGGGGGCCATGCGAACCACCACAGACACTTATTTTATTTCTGTGTTGTACAAGTTGTCCTTTGGTGCACACAGGGCATCCTAGATGCAGAGGAGGTTCTCAGTTAATTGCTGACAGGCTCTGATCACCCATTCCCAAGCCTCCTATGGAGTTACTTCAGATACAACAGGTATTGCTCTGAAATATATGCAGAATCATAGAGCCCTCCTCTTCTTCGGTCAGTAGTTTGCTGTTTCCTTACAAGTAAACCTACTGTTAAGAATGGCTTCTAAAAGGTCAGTCTGTCTGAGCAGGAAGGGACCTGAAGATTTGTCTGCTGCATCCTTTCATTTTATAGAAGAGGAAACAGAGACCCATATTTAGGGCATATAAGTGGCTCGGAGATGAGTTCATACTTCCTAGATGGACTAAGTGTCCCATAAATGTGGGCTGCCACTCCTCTCGTGACTTTTGGTGGCAGATCTGGACAGACACCCGAAGGGACCCTGGCCAGCTTGAACATGGCGGTGCATGGCAAGCCTGGCTCTGGCAGGCCTTGCCCTTCTCCCCCCATTCCCTCTGCCTTGCTAAAAACCATTAGATTATAGTCCTAAAGCTAGCCACCAAGGTCTACTCCCTTATCTGGCCACTTCCTCCTCCGGAGACTGACGACCAAAGTCCAGCAATCAAAAGCCCCCTTTGGCCCACCTAATTAGCGTGCCCAATTAAAATTAAACACCTCATCCTAACCTGGGGTTTCCCATTTTACCTTTATACACCGCCATTTGCTTATGAGCCATGTCTGTCTCCCTCTATCCAGATGAAGTCCTTTGTCCTCTGGGACAAACGTCCCTCCCCCATCCATTGTCCCTCCCCCTTCTCTTTTGTCCTTTATCTCCCTTGCCACTGTACCCTAGCCCATCCTAACCCAGACCTCCCCTTTTTCTCTTCAGAATGACACCTGCAAGGTCATTGGCTGCTGTTTTTCTGCCCAAGTCAGAAAAGCGGCCACTTTAACTTTTCTTCCCCTTTGTAAAGGATCTCTCTGTGAAAACAGGTGTTTGGGTGTGGTTTGTGCCTAATCTGGGGTCCAGGAGGAAGCCCCCGCTGTTCTGGGGTCTCCTTCAACACCCAGGTGTCCTAATCCAGCACTCTGGTGGGTATGGAGCACCTCGCACGACCCTTGTTTCTGGGAACCTGACTAGAGTGATAAAGGGATAAAGAAAGGAGAGACACACAGGTGAGTGGAAAAGTTGGAATCCGACGTGCCACGCTTGCTGTGGTGATGGGGTACCAGCTCCTCTACAACCTGGAACCCCGCCATGCTTGTTATGTACAGCACAGAGGTAGGGGGTGAGTTAGTCTCCGTAGGGGTCCTCTATTAGGGGAGCAGTCTCAGGCTGTGAACGTCCTGGAGGAGGAAGCTGCTAGACACTTTCTGTACATGTGGTCAGCATCTCCAAGCAGTCCAGAAGAAGGCTTTGCCCGTTCCCATGGGTCTGTGGCTTTGGTCCTTATCAATAATAGGCATGTGCTCACGTCTTCCTCTGCTCTACGGGACAAAGTGCCTATTTCCTACTTTAACGGGGGAGAATGCATTTCAAAAACCCGAGTTACATCGACGTTTTAGTAACAGTCACGGTGCCCAACGCCGAGCACCCAGTGCTGACTTCCAGGCTCAGTTCTGCGTATTTGTGGTTTAACTTAATCAGTTTAGTCTTCACAGTGCCCCGTGACTTTCATATTTTTGGCAAGCTCATTTTACACAAGTTAGTGAAACCTGCCTGTGACGATACCGCCATCCATGGACTCTGCTAGGTCTAAACGCCGCTCTGACGTCCAAGTTTGTGTTCTTAATATTTTAAATTAATTTGTATCTTTATTGTGGTTTTGGGTGTGATGTAGAATGTGTGTGTGTGTGTGTGTGTGTGTGCACGCCCGTGCGCTCATGCAGGTGCCTGTGTGCCAGGGCACACATATGGAGGTCAGAGGACAACTTTCGGCAGTCAGGTCTCTCCATCCATTGTGGGAATCTGGGGGATTGAACTTGGGTTGTTAGGTTTGTGTGGCAAGTGTTTTTATCCATTGGGCCATCTTGATGACCCTATGCCTTTTTAAATAGATCTTAAAATTCAAAATAATACTATTTCATAGTACATTAGAACCGCATGGGATCCAAATACCGTTCTCCACAAAGAAAGCATTATTGGGACACAGCCACACTCATTTGTCTATATATTGTTGATAGGATGGCAGAATTGATTGTTGCCGCAGGGACCACACAGCTGGCCGAGCCACAGCGTTTACTATCTGGCCTTTATGGGGAATGCTTGCCGGTTCGTTTCTGTCTTCCTCCCTAATGACCCACACTTAAAAAAAAAATTCCATTAGAGCATAATCGTGTGTGTTTAATAGGGCTTGTCTTTGACATGCAGCTTAGTTGGGTAGCTTTGATGGACAGGTCCACCAGGTGCTGAATCTAAAGGTTTCCCTTAAATGGCCTGTGTTTTGTCTTTGTCAGTAGACTGAAGCATTTCTTTGTTTTTCTGTTTTGCTGGCTGTTGTGTTGAGACCTGACCACAGCCTGCTTTGCCCCGACTGCAGGCCTGAGGTTTCCATGCTCCTCTCAGCCATTAATTGAGCTGTTTTTAAAGCTCTAGCATTTGGATGCAGAAATCACTCTGTCTTCTTTCCTTTGCAGTGGTTTGCTGTCTTCTGACTACGTGGAGATTCACTATGAAAACGGGAAACCGATGTACTCCAAGGTATAGTACAGTGGCCAGACCTCCTGCGGCATAAAGTATATCCATCAGAGAACTGATCAACACACTGCATTGTTCTGAGGTCTGTCAATAAGACCACCCAGCCAGGGAACTGATTTACTGAGGAAGAATTCACAAGAACTTAAAACGCCGAGGCAACATTAGATTCTATAGACTCAGGGCTATAAGGGAATTTTATTGTTTTGATTTTACATTCATTTCCTTATTAAATGATCAGATGAGCATCACTGTTCCATACCAGCACCGTAAATAGCATTAAGGTATCCCTTTTCTAAAGTACTTGGGACCGGAAGTCTTTTGGCTTTAATTTTTTTAAAAAAAATATTTGCGTATGCAAAATAATGTTTGGAGATGGGTTCTAGTTTAAACACAAAATTCATTTATGCTTCGTCTACTCCAGAGACACACAGCTAAGGTAATTTTGCACCTTTTCGATAATTTTGTTTATGAAACAGTTTTGTGGTATGGAATTTTCCACGACCGCTGCAATGCTGGCGCTCGGTGGAGACTTTTGATTAGGGATGCTCAGCCAGGCTTCCACGGCCATGGAATCAGAATTAAAAGACTGCGTGAACTCTTACAGGGACGGTTTAGTGCCAGCGACTGATGGCCAAGGGTGGAAGACAGGTGGGAAAATGAGATCGAGGGGGCTGATCTTCTTTTTCTCCCCTCTTTTTGAGGCTGTTGTAACCCAGGTTGGCCTCAAGCTCGAGGTTCACTTACCTTAGTCTCCTGAATGCTGAGATTATAGGCACACACTCTCATGCCCAGCTTTATTTCATTATTTTATTTAATTTTTCTTGCCCGGGGCTTGGGGGGGGGGGGACCACACTCAGGACCTTGGGCATGCTAGGCAACGCTCTACCTCTGAGCCGGTCCTAGCCCCAGCCCGCCCCCACGTAACCATCACAACAGGTCCGTGAGGTGGGTGTGCTTATTCCTGTGGTAAACCGAAAGACGCAGAGGCAGAGAGAAGGCAACAAACCTGCTCAGGGCCACCACAGGCTGTAACCTAAAGGTAACGGGGTACCTGGAATGCTTCAGGTGGAGGTGATCTTTTCTTCTGACCGTGAAGGACCGATAAAGAGCAAATGGGATTGAACGAAAGCAGGAGAGAGATTTACCTGGTAGTACGCGCCAACCGGGTAGTGCGCGCCTTACAGTGATTTCCCCGAGTCAGGCAGAAAACCCAGGCAATTGGGTACAGAGAAGAAATTATGACTTGTAGTGGCTGTCCCGGTGCCACCGAGGCTCAGTAGTGCCCATGTAAACCGCAGGGATTGAGGAGCAAGCAAGAAACAAGCAATGGGTCAGGGGTGGGAGGGTGGGACATAGAATGTGTATTTTGCAGATGGGTCATCAATGCCAGCATAGTGGCGGCACCTTTCATGTGCAGACCCGCGGAGCTGTGAGGCGGGGAGACCTGGGATTCCCAGGCCGGGTCCTCTCAGCACACACACACTTATGGGTGGCCGTAATTAGAAACACTGCCCATGGCCATGGCACGTCTCAGGTCTTAGGTCTGTCTAATTAGCACAGGGCACATTTGCAATGTCCTTTGGCCTTTGAGCTGTTTCCACTGTCCAGGGACTTCCACGTGTGTGGCTCTTACACTGTCAGCTCTGCCCTCCAGCTGCATCTGGGAGTTTCGAATCCCACGAGACTAAGGCCGTGGCAGGGGACCAGCAGGGCCCACTGAAGCGCGGGAACGGCACTTGCTGGCGTTTGTGCAAAGCCCTGCTGCTGGCAGCTGCGCCAGCCCTCTGCTCCAGTCCGTGCTGACTCACGAACCTGGAGGAGATCGCACAAGGACTTTTCAGACTCAGCAAATGGGACACCTTTGCAGCCTCAGTAACCTGACCCAAACTTCTCTCAAGAAGCTCATGCTTTTTTTTTTTTTTTTTTTTTTTTTTTTTTTTTAAGAAGTACAATAGCTAATTGGCATATATAGAGTTCACTTGAGGTACTGCGAATGAGGACTTTTTATTAATAAGATATTCCAAACCTCCCGTGGTTGTAACATATTTAAAGCAAAAGCTACATCTACTCTGGCAAAAGAAGCTATGGCCACTGTAGTTTGACTTTGTGTCCACCTCTTTTTTTTTTCATTTATGACCCGTTTCCTTTAACAGCTCATTTACCCAAATTAACGTGTCCATAGATAATGGATTAATAATAACATCCTAATGGTGCTATAATGGTTTTTACAAGTGTACACACACACACACACACACACTCACACACACACACACACACACACACACACACACACACACACATCCTTAAGTCCCAAGAAGAAGCCACATACATTCTGTGCAGGATTTGCAAAAATCTAATGATAACAATGCATGAAACCTATATTTTTATTGGATCATTATTTTAAAAAACTGCATAATGTTCTTCTGACTTATTTGTTATTATTTATTTAAAAATACTAAGCCATAGACGTTTAGTTTGCTTCTAGCCTTCCCTCATGATCGTCCAAAGGAAAAACTTCCCAGGTGCAGGCTAAACACACTGTAATTGCTGAAGGAGTCATTTTAAGAATAAGACTCTCTGGATCAAAGAGTTGTATTTTATGACTTTTGGTCATAATGACAAATTTTACTTCTGAAATTATACATAATTTTGCCTAAATTCACGTTCCAGTTATACAGATACTCTTAAAAGCATTTTAAAGGTGAACTTTATGAAGATTGGCTTCTGTGATATTTAAGAAAGCTTTTGGGAGGCACACCAGAAAGGGAGGTTAATGTGTAGGAGTGGCAGAGTTTCTACCCATTATGTAAGCTCCTCTGTGAGCTGGAGAGATGGCTCAGTGGTTAAGAGTTTGTACTGCTCATGCAGAGGACCCAAGTTTGGTTCCCAGCACCTGGGTTGGATGCCTAACTACTGCTTTGTAACTTTAACTCCAGGGAAGCCAAATGTCCTTTTCTGGATTCTACATTCACATGCACGTTTCCCATCCTGTGGTGATATATTGTGTCCCCCAATATATTGTGCACCCTAATAAACTTACCTGAGGGTCAGAGGGCAGAGCCAGCCACTAGATTAGACATAGAGGCCTTTAATCCTATCACTTGGGAGGCAAAGATCGGTCTGGATCTCTGTGAGTTCAAGGCCACACTGGAAAAAGAACCAGGCATGGTGGCACACACCTTTAGTCCCATAACTTAAGATCTCACGTCTTTGCTTGGGAAGCACATACGCCTTTAATCCCAGGAAGAGATGACAGGAATCAGAAAGGTATATAAGGCGTAAGGACCAGGAACTTAGAGGCTTTTTAGCAGCAGTTCAACTGAGACCCTCAGGGGTGAGGACTCAGAGGCTTTCAGTCTGAGGAAACAGGATTGGTTGAGGAGTTGGTGAGGTGAGGTTGGATATGGCTTGTCCTATTCTTCTGACCCCCCAGATAAGCTTTATTGGGGTGCACAAATAAAACATCACCACCCCATCTCACTTCCCATATATACCTAATTAAAAGTATCCAAGATACCTTACTGGTTAGACAAAAGAAGGTATGGACACAATCATTCCTCTCACCCATTGTGTACTGTTATTTGACTAGAGAAGCCTGGAATCATAAACAGCCTATGAGGGCCTTGAGGTAAAATATCGATGTGGATACTGATAATATTTGGGGGTTTGGTATGAAAATCCTGATGCATGGGTACTCTGAGCGCACTGTTACTGTCTTTCGATCTCCCTGTGCCAAAGAGTCCCTCATTCCCATTCCTAGGTAAGGTTGATGTCCCTTACTTCTCCTGAATAAAAGTGGGCTGAATAGAGAAGTAAATATCGGAACCAGAAACACACACACACACACACACACACACACACACACACACACACACACACACACACTATCAAGTTCATGGTCTAGATGCCAGGTAGATGCTTGCTAGTGCACATGGAGCAGCTTCTTTGGTTTGCCCAGCCAAACAGATTTTTATTACAATTCCTTCCACTACTCCTTGCACGGAGTGCAACACAATATATGATAAAGCAACTTTGTTGATCTCATTTTACTCATTTAAAAGACAACTTATTTATGTTTTCTTTGGTTTAAACAGGTTTATTGGGGGCATAATTTATATACTGTAAAGTACGCAATTAAATTGTTTTTACTATATTTGCAAAATTATGCATCCATTAACATAATCTAATTTTAAAACATTTTTCATCACCCCACAAAGAAACGTCTTATCTATTAGCAGCCATTCCCTAGCGGCTCTCCTTCCCATCATAGGTAACCGCTAATCTACTTTTCTGTCTCTATAAATTGCCTATTTGGAACATAAATGGAATCCTATAATATGCGGTCCTTTGTGAGTGGTTTCCTTTTTCCCTGCTTTATTGAAGTATAATTGAAAAATGCAAATTGTGTATTTAAGGTGTGCAACTTGGATTTTATACATAAGAATATTATATAGCTGGGTTGGGCCAAATGTCATGCTTTGACATGCGTACACTGGGGGGATGATCAGCATATTGATGCTGATGAACACATCCTGTACTTCCTGTAGTTATTTTTGTTAGTGAGGACATTTAAAATCTACCTCAGAGCAGATTTTAAGGATACATTGTAGTTTCTGTAGTCACTGTGTGGCACTTTATGTCTCCACAGTCTATTCCACTCACACAGTTGAAGCTTTGTGTGCTTTGACCGACATCTCTTCATTTGCCCAATGGGATTTCCCCTCTGTCAACCACTGTTCTACCCTCTGACTCCGTGAGCTGACTCTCTCTCATGTTGCCTCTGAGGGTCGGAGCAGCATTTGTCTTTCTTTGCTGGAGTATTCCACTTAGTGCAGTGTCCCACCAGGTTGCAGGATTTTCCTCCTTCCACGGCTGGGTGATATTCCATTGTGGACACATTCCTCCGTTCATTCATCTATCAGTTTCTCCAGCTTGGCAATGGGAATGATGCTGAGATGAACACACAGTGCAGCTGTCTCTTTGAGACTTAGAGTTCCTTTCTGTTTTTTGATGAATCTTCATTCTTGAGCTGGCCATGCCAATCTGTAGTTCTACCAATAGTCTACAAATGTTTCTTTTTCCCCACACCATATATTCCTTGCCTTTTTTTTAAAATTAGCCATTCTAGTAAGTGTGAGTTAAAGCTCACTGTAGTTTAATTTTGCGTTTCTCTGATGATCTTAGGTGCGTTTCCAAGTGAGTTAAAACGTATGTCCATGGGACCATGAAGATGGCATGGTGGGACAAGGGGACTTGTCTACAAATGTAGAGAGTGTTTATCCTCAATGATCATGTAAAAAACCAGGCATGTCTATGTATGGTCGCAACTCCAACATTGGGGAATGGAGTCAGGCATATCCTGAGAGCTCCTTGGCCAGCCAGCCTAGCTAAAAAACAGCAGACATCTGGTTCAGTGAGAGACCCTGTCTCAAGGCAATAGGTGGAGAACCGTAGAAGAAGGCATCTGATGTCCTACTGTGGTTTTTATATACGTGTGTGTATAGGCTTCCACATACTTCATGCCCTCTCTCTCTCTCTCTGTCTCTCTGTCTCTCTGTCTCTCTGTCTCTCTCTCTCTCTCACACACACACACACAGAGAGAGAGAGAGAGAGACAGAGAGAGAGAGAGAGAGACAGAGAGAGAGACAGGTAAAACATGTCTACATATAAACAAGGGCATAGATGTTCACAGCAGCTGTATCTATCTATCTATCTATCTATCTATCTATCTATCTATCTATCTATCTATCTATCTATCTATTTATTTTATTGATTGATTGATTGGTTGGTTTTTCAAGATAGGGCTTCTCTTGTGTAGTTTTGGTGCCTGTCCTGGATCTTGCTCCGTAGACCAGGCTGGCCTCGAACTCACAGAGATCTGCCTGGCTCTGCTCCTGAGTGCTGGGATTAGAGGCGTGTACCACCACCACCAGGCACTCACAGCAGCTTTTTTTATAACAGTCCAGAAATGCAAGCAACTACAGTGGTCATCAGTGGATGAATGAATAAAGAAAAGATGCTGTATTCACACACACTTAGGATAAGATTCCTGTGTTAAATTTGAATTTAGACAGTGGTTAAATATGTACTCCAGGTTCATCCATGTTGTTGTAAATGGTGACATCCTCATTAAAAGACTGAATACTATTCTGTTGCATTTATATACAACAAAGTAATGTGGACATAGGAAGAAAAAGGCCCCATTTGTGATAGTTTGTGGGTTCCAAAGACGTCAAAACATTAAAAAGAATAGAATGTGGTTTCTAGAGTCAGGGGTCAGGGATTAGGGCTGAAAATGGAGAGGTGTAGGTCAAAATGACCAATTATGTAGGACATAAGTGTAGAATCTAGTGTGCAGTATGAGGACTGTTGTCAATGACACTGTTACATAATGGAAATTTGCTGGGAGAGTAGACTTTCAATGCTTTTTCCCAGGTACTCACAAGAGCAACTATGTGGGGCTGAAAAGACATGCCAGTGTGCTTGATCAACAATCATTTCATTATGCATAGCAAAGTATCATGTTCTATATTGCATTTGGGATATATGTATATATACACACACACATATGTGTGCATATATGTGTATATGTATGTGTATGTATTTGTGAGTATATATTCAACAAAAATGTTAGTTCAACTCTTTTTCTGACCTAGTTTCTGTTTTAGGTAGAGCACATTCACCAGGGAGCCAGAGACACATCCCTGCCCGGTGGGGAGAAGGCTTCATACTTGTTCTTTTCCTGATCACATCGTGAGCTTGGTTTGTCTAAAGCTCACTGTGTCTGGGAGGACTTTGGCAGCAGGGTGGCAGGGAAACCATCTGGATGATGAGTGGGTCCTTGATAGACATGGCTTCTGGGTGGAGGTGGAATCGGTGTAGAGCAGAAGGGTTTGGAGAGTGAATGTCCTGAGCACCCTGACTATAGTCATCCCTCGCTATCATGGGGGATTTGTTCCAGGATTCCAGAGAGGGCATTCCAGACCATGGATACTCAAGTTCCCTATATAAAATTTGGCTGGATTTGCATACCCCACACATCCTCTTGGATCATTTAAGTCATCTCTAGCTTACAATATCCAGTGCAATATGAATGCATGCCCATAGCTGACTGTTTAGACTCTAAACAGTGGTTCTCAACGTGTGTGTGTGTGTGTGTGTGTGTGTGTGTGTGTGTGTGAAATGACTCTTTCATTGGGATTGCTTATCAGATATTTACATTATCATTCATAACAAAATTATAGTTATGAACTAGCAATAAAAGTGATTTTATGGTTGGGGGTCACCACAACATAAGAAACTGTATTCAAGGGTCACTTTATTAGAAGGTTGAGAACCACCGGCTCAGAGAATAATGACAAGGAAGGTGGTTTGGATGTGTTCAGCATAGATACAGTTGTTTTTGCTAAGTTTCTTCATCATGCTGTGGGTTGAATGTGCAGATGTTGACCCTGATAGTACTGCAGGCTAAGTGTTCCTGATAGGGGAGCGGCAGCACTTCCACCAGCTATGAGAGCTGAGCTGGGGGACCTGCACTGGGCAGGGCAATTTCAGTCCTCTGTTTTCTTCTCTGCTTTCTTTCTCTTTTCTTTCTTTCTTTCTTTCTTTCTTTCTTTCTTTCTTTCTTTCTTTCTTTCTTTCTTTCTTTCTTTCTTTCTTTCTTTCTTTCTTTCTCTCTCTCTCTCTCTCTCTCTCTCTCTCTCTCTCTCTCTCTCTCTCTCTCTTCTTCCTTTCTGTCTTTCCTTTTTTTTTTTTTTTGTTTTTTTGAGACAGGGTTTCTCTGTGTAGCTTTGCGCCTTTCCTGGAACTCACTTTGGAGACCAGGCTGGCCTCGAACTCAGAGATCCGCCTGCCTCTACCTCCTGAGTGCTGGGATTAAAGGTGTGCGCCACCACCGCCCAGCTTCTGCTTTCTTTCTTAACCCCCTTTCTTCTCCATGTTCCCTTTTCTTTTTCCCATTATCTCTTCCTTAATTATCATTTAATGAATTTTCTCAGACTATTTTTCTCCATCAATTTCCTACCTCTCAGCCACATTTGGAATGAAAAGTTCTCATTTTTATGTTTTGTTCCTAACCAGAAAGTTTGGATTTCTACTCTTATAGTAAATTTAAATGGGTCTTTTATAACTTGTGTATTCACTACAATATATTTGTAGTCTTTGAATTAGTAGCTAGCTTAAAAGTTGCTTACTATTAGGTAAATAATAAACAATTTAAGTAATAACAAGGAAAGATTATCCATGCTAGAACATTTATTTTAGGTATGAAATTAAAGTCATTAAACTTTCCAGTTTAAAGGTAAGCTTACTGTTGTTGATCATTCAAAATATTGCCCCTTTTGGCAATATTCTGAAAACATTCTAGAATATGAAAGGAACATGGGATTAAAAGTCTCCCTATGAAATTCAGCCAGCAGACAATACTGGTTTCTTACATAGCTATTTTAAGATTGAACAATATAATTAATATGAAATATTAAAGTTATATGGCATTGGCAGAGCTGAGGTGGGCCAACACTTTTGTCAATGTACTACTGCAAGACTTCTATTCCCTGTTGAATTTAATGAAGGTAAATTATTAAACTGGTGTTGGAGTTTCAGATTCCCCAATTCTCTGAATGTAGTTTTTCATTTTCTCATTCTGCAGCAAATCCAGGCACATGTAGTCAGTTGTAGACATAGACCACTCACCTTTAAAACAAATTTACCTACTAACTATACTTAGTTAGTAGGTAAACTTGTAAAACAAAACCAAAAACCCATACCTAAAATAATTGCTTGAGGGTAGCGTCTTCATTTGAGTATGTCCCACGTCTAACTCTCTTAGTCTGCACAGTTCGTTGAGATGGGCTATGTCACTTGTTTGTGAATGTTTACAAGACCGTCAGTAGCCAAGTGGAAGACCTCAGTTCTCAGACACTGTGAGTGTCTAGGTTTACCTGAGTTTCTTGGGCTGAGAAGCTCATAAGCACTGTCAGATTGAATGTTGCTGAAGTGGTTGAGATAATTAAGCAGACACAAAGGTTGGAAAATTTTTAAAAAGTAATTGTTGGCTTGCTTCCTTTGGTTTCACCCAAAACCCTTAAATCCAAGAGGGTCATTCCCACCAATCTGCTGTCCATCTCCTGCACCTCCACAGGCACACCCCCCAACTCAACCCCCACCCCCCGCTTCCAGTTCTTTTTCTCTATCCTCTGTCCTTGTGGGCTTATGTGGCTTTTTATGTCACTGTTATTTGAGTGGGTTACTGGGAGAGTAGAGATGTTTCTTTTTATTAAAGTAAGTGGAATTAAATAATGCCTGTTAATACAGCAATGAAGTCATAGAATAGATTTTTTTTCACTTCCAAGTTATTATTGCTTAAATCATTAGGTTGCTTTTTCTACTCATTTCTGATTAGGAAATATTTCCTTTATTTATTAATTAGTTTTTTTTTTTTTCTCGAGACAAAGTTTCTCTGTGTAATTGTCCTGGCTGTCCTGGAACTGCTTTGTAGACCAGGCTGGCCTTGAACTCACAGAGATTAGCTTGCCTCTGCCTCTGGAATGCTAGGATTAAAGGCGTGTGCCACCACCGCCTGGCAAGGAAAGGTTTTAAAAGATGAGAATCACATGGGTTGGGAGTGTAGCTCAGTGATAGAGGGCTTGTTCAGCATGTGCAAGGTCCTAGCTTCAGTCCCTAACAACACAATACAACACAACACAACACAGCACAACACACAGCACAACACACAGACACACACACACACACACACACACACACACACACACACACACACACACACACACTGAAGAACAGGCAGATAAATGAGCCCTCAAGCAAGCAAAACTAAAAACAAACAGCCACCCCTAAACTAGTGAACAGTAACAAAACAGTAAAGGAGTCTCCAGTGGAATTCTGAGCTTGCTAACCTTCTGCAGAAGTGAGTTCTCATGTGAACATGACTTAGCTCTTGGAGTCCTTGGCTGTGTGGAACACATGGCTGAGAAAGTCAGCAGTGCACTTCCTAGGAATTTTCATTTCCTCTGACTGCTAACAAGCTCTGCTTATCAGACGATCCGTTTTGTAATCTAATTAACAGATGAACAGTTTTGGATCTGAAAATGTTGACCTCAGTGAAGACACACGTTGACTTAGCCCTTGCTGTTGCTTGCATAATCCCAGCTCTGTGCCCACTCTCGGGTCGGCGCTGACTAGCCCTCTTGGGTGATCTGAGGCTTTCTTACCTGGAAGAAGAAATGTAAATAGGAGGTCCTGAAGATGTTGTAAATGGACATTTCCTATCCCAACCGCTCGGTCCCAAATAACCGACTCAGAGACTGAATTATAAATGATTGGCCGGTAACTCAGGCTTGTTAGTAGCGAACTCTTACATTCAAATTAACCCATTTCTATTAATCTATAGTATTGCCATGTGGCTCGTGGCTCATGGCTTTACCTGTCCTCTAGCATGTCTTGCTTCCTGGTCAACTGGCTGGTGTCTCCTGACTCCGCCCTCCTTCCCATCATTCTCGGTTTGACTTTCTTGCCTAACTTTCTGCCCAGCTACTGGCATGTCAGCTTTTTATTAACCATTGAGAGTAATACATATTTATAGTGTAGAAAAAGATTGTTCCGCAGCAAGATGTGACATCAGCTGGGGTCTTTTTGCTATTTTGGCAGAGCCATTATGACACGTTGCCAGTCTCCCAATCTGTACATGAAGATTGTGGTCACAGTCTGATAGTGATTACTCAAGATGGCAGATTCTCAGTGAAGTCTCCCTGGAGCTGATTGCTGTGTGTCACAGGGAGTAAAATCCCTCACATGCGGCCTTTCTGTCCTGGCCAACTATAGCAGCAACATGGATCTGCAGATTGCCAAGTGATATTTTTCAACAGCACTTAAAGAAAAAGACTTTCTGTAAATTTAACAATAATCTCAGAAAATATTTCAATAGTAACACTAAAACGGAAATCATCAAACTACTCATAATGCTTAATATAACTGTGCACTTAAGATATTAAGACTGAATATTGTGTTAACACCAGGAGTGTGTTATCTCCAGTTTCACTTAAAGGTCAGAGAACTCAATAACACATGGTCAAGTAGAGTTTCCCACCTTAATTCAATATAACAATTAGAGAGTCAACTTCCACTCATTAGTGCAAGTGGGTGGAACTTACATCTAAGAAGAGCTGGCAATATTTTATGGGGAAAATAGAAATATCTTAAAGGAAAATCTGAAAATGGTTATTCTTGAGAAGGCCAAGTAAATATGATTGTTTTCTGTGCACTTCTTACAACCACTTGGCTTAAGAAAGCTTTTACTTTTGAGACACAAAGTGCTAAAAAACAACTTTGATATAATTTACAATTACTGTATCTATGTGTATAATATATATTATATGTTATATATTTATATGTATATTTTAGAACCATGTGAAGAGTTTGAAATGTAGTTGCTATATATTGACCTGGGTTCTCAGGTTGCTGAGATGTGTGAACCCCTTTGTCATTATAGGTCGCAGTGTTAAATACACAAATAGAACATGACATGCTATATACAAGTCAATATTTATAAGTAAACTTTGCTATTTGAGAACAGAGAAGCAACCCACATATAGAGCACTTATAATACGTGATATGTCATATACCCTCCAGATAACCCATTCATAAAGGAAATAAATCCACTAGGACAAAGCCAAGTGGAGACAGCAGTAGGAAATGCCCATGTAGTTTCAGGAGATGGGCCGCAGGCAGGTCAGTAACTACTCACTTAGGCCTGAATTTTACCTGCTCCGTTAATTTCTTTTGTGAGGAGGCCACAAGCAGCAAGCCAACTCGTGTTATTAAATCCAGAAAGGCCCAGGAATCGGTGGCATCTGGAATGGTGGCGGTGGGTTGGAACGTGTACTTGGAGAATAACGAATGCCCATCCCCAGTTGCTCCTTACCCATATAGCCAGGTGACCACCCCGTCTCCAGACGGCTGAAGTAGCTCAGTTTATGAAAGAGCTTGGAGAAGGAATGAGCAAAGAAATAATAAAAGACTGCTTCCCAGATGGAAGCCCCTGCGCTGTCTTCAGTTACTAGGTGTCTTCATGTGATGGAGACACAGCATCCATATGAAGGCACATCACAAAGACTTCGTGGACATGGAGCTGAATAGGAGTCCCTGAAGTCCTCTTAAAAGAGAAACAATGCCTAATGCTGGAGTTGTCTTTGAATCAGCAGCATCAGAAACTAGAAGACAGTATATGTCTCTGAAGTGCCAGGAGGAAGTAATATTCAGTTTGGCATTTCTCAGCCAACTTGTGGCTCTACTGTGAAGGCTGACAATGAGAGGTTAATCCTCACGCATGCTCACTAAACATCTGTCGTAAATATTTTTCAATGAAGTAGCAGACACTGTGTGCCTCTAAAATGGGGGTGGCGGTGGTGACTATAAGTGAGGGAGACATGGAATTTAGGGTCCAATGCAGAAGGCAGACAAAGATTGCACAGCAGTGTCACAGAGAAGTCCTGAATGGTACCTCTTCGTGAGACCCAGAAAACAATAGACTGGATTGAAGCACGGGGCTGAAGGGCAACCCCAGAGTGTCTCCAGGAACAAATTGAGCATGCTACACTGACAGATACATTAGCTGAAGTACGAGGAGTTTTAGATTACTCTTAGAGGATGGAGGATGCTAGTTACATATAAAACAAAGATACAAACAATGAAACAAATGTCCCCTCAAATTAAAAATGTAGACAAATAGAAAATGTAATGAAACTGTAGCACAGCTCTGAAGACATTTCCAGAGTCATAATATGAACAGCAGCTAGCAGCTTAACCCAAGACGGGCAGTGTATATTGAAACGGATTGGGATGAAAAGGGGTTTCATGAGTCTGTATTAGGGAGATACTTTCTTACTTATTTTTTTATTTTAACCTTAATTTTATTGATATATAATACAAGTGAGATGACTATACACTTTTTGTTTATGATTTCTTTTTTATTATATAAAACAATTTTTAAATTTAAATATATTCAATCATATTCTTTCCCTCCCTCAAGTCCTTGCAGATCCTCTGCTCTTCCCACTAAACTCTAAGCTCTTTCTCAAAAACAAAACGTGCACCAAATATAACAACAAAACTCCCTCAAAACAAGAAGACAGAATAGAACACCACTCAAAAGGAAAACAACAACAAACTGTAACCAGATAAAATAACACAAAAAATGGTGGAGTCCGTTATATGTTGGTCAACTACTCTTGAACAGGAGGCCTGCCCTGGAGTGGTCGATCCACCCAGTGTCCCTTCGTTGGAGAAAATTGGTTTTCCCTCTCTCAGCAAGTATAAATTACAATTTAGTGGTTAACCATTCCTCTTGTGGTGAGGTATTCATTTTCATTCATTCATGCATTCACTCATTTATTCTTTATTAAAAACTATAACAAAACAAGATACAATAAGGTAAAACCAAACCTACTCCATCGAAGTTGGACAAGACAATCAACAGAAGGAACAGAGCCCAAGAGAAGGCATGAGAATCAGAGATCCACTCCTTCACACACTCAGGAATCCCATTAAAAAACACTACACTGGAAGTACAGAGGACCTGGTGCAGACCTGTGCAGGCCCTGTGCATGCTGCTTCAGTCTCTGTGAGTTCATTGGAGCCTTGCTTATGTTGTTTTAAAGGGCCTTGTTTTCTTGGTGTTCCTCCATCTTCCTGGCTCTTAAATTTCTTCCTCCTTCTCTTCCATGGTGTTCCCTGAGCTCTGAGGGGAGGGATTTGATGGAAACATCCCCTTTAGGGTTGAGTGTTTCAAGGTTGCTCACTCTTTGCATGATGTCTGGCTCTAGGTCTCTATATTTGTTCCCGTGTACTGCAGGAAGAAGCTTCTTTGATGATGGCTGAACAAGGCACTGATCTATGAGTATAGCAGAATATCATTAAGAGTTATTTTATCACTACATTTTTTTGGACCAGTACTATTTGGTTTTACCCCAGGTCTCTGGGCTATCTAAGTCTCAGGTTCTTGATCACCCAAGCAGTGTCAGGTACGGGTTCCATCTTGTGGAGTGGGTTTTAAATAAAATCAGTTATTGGTTGGTTACTCCCACGTGCTTTGTGCCATGATTGCCCTAGCCTATCTTGGAAGTAGTACCACCATTGTAGATGAAGGGTTTGTGGTTGGCTTGATGTTTATGTTTCTATTTTGATAATGTTGAAAGTACCCTAGGAAGATATTTTTTCAAGTGGGGTAAATCAGATTATAGCAGTATAAAGATTCTGTTTTAAATGTGTATAAACAGAAGAAGAAACATCTGGAAGAGTTGTGGTGTGAAAAGGAGAGAGGAAACTGCTGTGTAACTACATCTGTTTGTAACTGCTATATAATGCATGCTTAAGAAATGCAAGTCGAGCCGGGCGGTGGTGGCGCACGCCTTTAATCCCAGCACTCGGGAGGCAGAGCCAGGCGGATCTCTGTGAGTTCGAGGCCAGCCTAGACTACCAAGTGAGTCCCAGGAAAGGCGCAAAGCTACACAGAGAAACCCTGTCTCGAAAAAAAAAAAAATGCAAGTCAACTTTGTCACTTACATTGGTTTTATTCTCTATTAAGTCCCTTTTCTCCTCTATTAAATACATGAAAATTGTTATGTTTAACGCTTGCCCAACCCTGTTTCTGACTTGGAATAGTGGGAGTTTCTCTGGCAGAAGCACTCTCATCCTTGATGGCCTTTCTCTGCAGAACTATCAGAAGCAGAGTTATCACTGTGTAAGACACGATCAATAAGACATTCTTTGTTTTGTAGGGTGGAGAGCACTGTTACTACCATGGAAGCATCCGAGGTGTCAAAGACTCCAGGGTGGCTCTGTCGACATGCAATGGACTCCAGTATGTGGGGATCTTCTTGGGGCCTCCTGACCTCCAGGCTTGCTCATGTCTACTCACTCCTTCTGGTTTTTATTTTTCAGATATTTCATCTTAGTGACTTTTCTATGTCAGTGATGTGTTGGGGATTAGATACAAAGTAGTTCCAGGGAGCTCAAGTCTCCACTTCTATAACACCTGATTTCGTAGAAAGCTCAGAAATTAAACAAATGATTCCATAGAACAGTAATTCCCATTTTGGTTGATGCTATGGAGATGATCAACTCATAAAGAGAAAAGGATTGTTTTAGCTCAGGCTTTGGAGGTTGGAATCCATGATAGGTTGACCTCATGACTTTGGGCCATTTGTGAGGAACCACATCATTGAGGATTGCATGTGTGCAGTACAACAAGACTGCTCAACATATGAGTAGGGAAAGAGAGGAGTGAGAAGGAGAATAAAGTCCCACAATACCCCGCAAGACATTCCTCCCTACTGCCTCTCTGCCCGTCTCCTCCTCCCCCCATGACATGAGCTAAAGACTTCTTACAAGGCTCGTGATGGTTACCTCGTGATGATCCCACCACCTCCCAGAGGCACCACTCTGGCATGAAAACAGATCCTTAGTAGTGGATCTGTGGGTGCATTTAAGACCCAAACCCTAGCAGGGAGCTGACAGAGTGACACAGTCCAGTTGATGCAGCACCTACAGGTCTATGTCAAAGGTCGTATCAGTAGGATTAGATCTAAGTCTAACTAGGCATCAGCCACAGAAGGATGGGGTGCTAGGAGGAATTCATGCATTGTCCCGAAGCAGACTCTTTGAAACTGTGCATAAACACGTTTTAGATCCAGATCAAGTGGTGCCTCAGATGAAGATTTCACTTTAGCCATGAAATGAAGAAAGGGTCTTAAAGCCCTTTTCAAACTTTCTTTAAAAAAACAAAACAAAACTCATGTCTCCCTAGGTTAAATGTGGTTTCTATGGCATAGGAGTTAATAGGCACCCACAATTTACAGGTGTAACGATACTTCTACCAGACTCTTCAGAATCAGAGATGGTTTTAGAATATTCTTAGATGATGAAGTGGTCAGCTTTCTTGTAGGTGATACATAATTTGCATAGCAAAAAATTTTGTACTACTTGCATATGGTTCTGGAATAAGTGATCCCCTACCTCCCCACACGATGTGAGAAATCTTATCCAGATCACTGATGTCTTTGGTTTATTTTTAAAAATGATTTATGTCATGTAGACTTTGTATGTTCTGGGGGCAATACTTTACATTTTTGGAGCTTGTGGGCTGCCTAGTAGAGTCCTTGGAGTGCTGAGACCATAGCAGGGTCCCATGCAGCAACTGGGAGCTTATCTGGGACCATATGAAGACATTTGCTCCAAGGCACTCTTTAATGACACTGTGGAGATGCCCACTTTCCAGTTCTCACTGTTGGCCATACTTGCTGACTCTTCTCTCCGGGTCTTGTGTTACAGTGGCATGTTTGAGGACGACACCTTCGTGTATATGATAGAGCCTCTGGAGCTGACTCATGATGAGGTGGGTCTGTGACATCAATTTCCTTATGGTGTTTGGCTTTTCCAGTATATGAAGACAAGGCACATCAAAGAGCGTTTATCCATGTTATGTGATTTCAGACTCAGAATGGCACAAGGCTAGGCCCTCGTGCTCTTGGTGACTGATCAGAGGTATCATACCTAGGTATTCTGAAGCAAGCCCATTCTTTCTAATCTTTGGAGAGAACAAGGAGGACCTTTGTTTTTGCACTAAATGGTCTGGACTCCATTAGATAAGCTTGCATTTCCAGTGTCTTCTTTAGATAATTGTGTAAGAATATACTTACTTTCTGTTGCTAGAAATATTTAGTGGGGAAACCTGTGGTCTAAGCAATGACTACATGATACAACACACAGTTTTGAGATGGAGAAGAAGGAAGTGTTTCATCCTGTACAGGCCAACAGCCATAATCAGAAATCCTGTGTTGCTGCCATGCTGTTCATTGGCAGTGTAACCAGCTTTAATGTCTAATGTATAGTCATCAATATTATATTTAGGGCTTAGTACATTTTACGTTCATGATAAAAATGATGTCCTGAGACTCACAAATGGAGATGCAAAAGATGAGTAAGAGATCATACATGGGCTGAGCAGTGGTGGCACACGCCTTTAATCCCAGCACTCTGGAGGCTCTGTGAGTTCGAGGCCAGCCTGGTCTACAGAGCGAGATCCAGGACAGGCACCAAGACTACACAGAGAAACCCTGTCTTGAAAAACGTGTGTGTGTGTGTGTGTGTGTGTGTGTGTGGTGTTTAAAAATTTATCTGTCATCTACCTGTCTGTCTGTCTATCTATTTATTTAGTATGTCTGAGTGTTCTCTGTGTGTACAGTGCTTGAGGAGGTGAGCAGAGGTCATCAGAGCCCTGAGAAGTGGAGTTACAGATGGTTATAAGCCATGTGGGTGCTGGGACTGAACCTGTGTCCTCTGCAAGGGTAACCAGAGCTCTTAACTGCTGAGAAATCTCTCCAAATCCCGACATCTAGGCTTTTGACAAAAAAAGAGGGGGGGGGCAACATTTGTCTTCTTGTATTTGTGTGTGTGTGTGTGTGTGTGTGTGTGTGTGTGCGCGTGCACATATGACTATGGGATAGCCTTTCAAATTTGAGACAGAAAAGCCATTAAATTGTACAAGCTGATATTTAAACAAGCCTGTATGGAGTTTTGGTGAATAACTTTAAAGTCTTCTAGACAGTGATGACAATTTACCCTACCTAGATTAAGATGTTCTGATGAATAAATACTCTCCCTGTTCCATGAACATTCAGATAACCATGCTGCAGTAAAACTGTCAGCCCTTCAGCGAAGTACCTGACTTTTGGCTTTAACTGTTCTCTTACCACCCTCACCAAAGAAACCCCAAAAAGAAAGCAACAATAAGTCCAAAATAGCTCTCCAAGCTTTTACATTTTTAAGAATGTAAAAATGGGGTAATTTCCAGTGCATCGTAATAGGACAGTTTTTTTTTTTTTGCAGACTGTGTGAATTTCTCAATGTGCTGCACTGTCTGCTGAACTGCTAAAAGGGTTTATATACATGTAAACTCTTATTATCAAAATGTTTAAAGAATCGGCGCTTCATCCTTATAGCTGTAATTAGACTGCTTGGGGCTGATGGTTCTGTGCTTATTATCTTCTGTTCCCTGCCTGCCTCCTACAGCCTCCCTTTTGTTCGCAAAATGATTTGTTCTCATTTTCACTGTAGGTGGGGGCAAAGGAGCAGAGCTTGAAACTTGAAATTAGTTGTAAAAATCGTGTTGCAGATCCAGAGGTGAACTTGACTACACTAGGTGTCTTTTTATGTTACCAGGATAGGGAGCTGACTAGAATGTCCCCATTATTATTAGTATTAATCTTAGCATACTTCCCAGTAAGTCCGAAGTACAGACAGGATAGTTCCAGTGAGAATTCACGTTCTGTTGCAAATAGAAAGTAAATAGCAATATTCTTAATTATTGTTTTCTGTCAAATGTAATAAGAAGGGCCTTTTTAATAGCTGTTTTTATTGTTGCAAAACTTATGTGTTAGCTGGGTGTGGTGGTGTATGTCTGTAATCCCAGCTACTCAGGAGACTGAAGCCGAGGGAACTTCAGTTCAAGGCCAGTCTGAGAAACTTAGTGAGACCTTGTCTCAAAGTTAAAAACAAACAAACAAACAAACAAAACAACACACAAAACAACACCAAACGAAAAAACAAAACAAAACTGGCTAGGGACTGTTTAGTGGCGCAGAACTTGCTTAGCATGCATGAGACTCTGGGTTCGATTATCAATACTGTGCCCAAGTCTAGTAATATATTAGACAACTTGAAAAGCAAAACAAACACTTAACTAAATAGTAATTATCCACCATACCACCCCAAAGATAATTTCTCATCACCTTTTAGCAAATGTTCTTACAAATTTTTAATTAGACATTTCCATATATATATATATATATTTTAAATAAGTTGATTGGATCATTTCATGGCACAACTTAACCCAATAATGTATTTTTCTGAGTCTTGGTATCTGTATTTGTTAAACAGAAATGTGATGGTTGAACTTGGTTGTCAACTTGACATACCTAAGAAACGGGAAGCACAGCTGAAGAACCTTCTCCATCACAATGGCCTGTGGGCATGCTGTGGGACATTTTTTGTTTGTTTTTCGAGACAGGGTTTCTCTGTGTAGTTTTGGAGCCTGTCCTGGGACTCACTCTGTAGCCCAGGCTGGCTTTGAATTCACAGAGATCCTCCTGGCTCTGCTTCCCGAGTGCTGGGATTAAAGGCGTACACCACTGCCGCCACCACCACCCGGCTGGAACATTTTCTTGATTGATAATTTTTGTAGGATGGCCAAGCGCACTGTGGGCGGTACTACCCCTAAGCAGGTGGGGTGAAGTAGGTTATCCCTGGGTTGTAGGCAAAAGGTAGCTGAACAAGCCAGAGGAAGCAAGCCAGTAAGCAGCACTCCTCCATGGGCTGTGCTTCAGTGCCTGCCTGCCTCCAGGTTCTGGTTTCAGCTCCTGCTCTTACTTTCTTCCATGGTGGACTGTAGCCCGCAAGCTGGAATAAACCCCTTCCTTCTCAGGCTGGTTTTGGTCAGTGTTTTACCATGGCAACAGAAAGCACACTAGGGCAGGGATGGAATACAGACCACATACGTGCTCCCTGTTGGGGATAAATTGGACAATACACACGCCAGTGCTGATTGGCAGACACTAAGTACTCCTCTTCCGATGCTACCCCCACTTCTAATAATGTAAGGCGTCAGTGTCATTTCTAGGCCAGAGGATAGGAGTATTTCCAAGGTTGCTTATGGATATTATTAAAATCTTTCCCAAACTGTGTTACCAGTGACGTGTGAGACCGTTCTGCCTTGCAGCCGTAATTAACTGTGGATGTCATAATTTTTTTTTTAAATCATTTACAAGTTGGTAGGGAAATTTGCTGTTTCATCTTTTCGAAATGTGTGTTTTAAAAGTTACTAAAGCACCAATGTTTTCTCATGCTGGTGGGTGCTCTGTTCCTTTCTCCCGCATTCCCTGCTTGGGGCTTTGAAAGAAGCTGAGATTTAAAAGCAACGGGACAAAACTGTGCTTTGATCTAAAGCAGGTCAGTGGAAGGGCGCTGTTTTTGTTAAAATTAAAGATTCGACGAGGCATGTCCTTTTCCTTCTGATGGCTGACGCCCCCACGTTAGGAAGGGTGTGAGAGAAAGCATTACATTGACCTGGATGCAGAGTGTCTTCATGTCTTACTTTTTTTTTTTCATTTCCTACAATTGTTTCTGTTTCAGAGAAGCACAGGCCGGCCACACATAATCCAGAAAACCTTGGCAGGACAATATTCTAAGCAGATGAAGAATCTCAGTAAGTTTTAATTAAAATAGCCGTGATATGCGGGGCGGACGGTGACTTGACAGACCCGCTGGGGTCGTGCAGGCTTGTTGGGAAGGGAAATTGCTTTGAGAGCTGGGGTCAGCAGCGTGGGTGAGGAGTGGAGTCCCAGCTGAGCCTGGCGTGGGATGAGGCATGGAGAGCGGTTTCAGTGGCGGCGGCGGCGACAAATGAATCTCTGGTGTGAAGCTGGGCTGGGAACCTGAGTGTGGCAAATGTAAATGAATGATTACTTCAGGGCCAGGCAGACTTCCGTGTTTGCTATTCCCCGGCCATTCTGCGTGGCTTCTCCCATTCACCCTGCCCCGGAGCGTCTGTAGCATGCTAATGTGGGCAAAGGCCTCTTTGGATTTCCTAGGGGCATGTGATAGTATCCCTATATCCTAATGCCCAGGGTCTTTCATAATTTACACAAAACCTTATGCCACATATCATTTTAAATTCTAAAATAAACTGGGCACGCCGAGTAGAGTTCTCACGAGATTGTTAAACGGTTGTAGGTCAGACGACCACCAACGTCTAATCAACCTTGGACACCTCACATTTTTCATGAGGAGAGGAAAATAGCTTTTGAACTGTCTTTGTGAGTGTGAAATGTTGAACAATCAATGCACTGTTTCACTGAAGGCTATTTTGGCTTTGTGATGACATTTATTATTAATGGCACCGTGCCTTCGTGTAATATTTGAAGACTATTCTCAGCGGAACGCTGTCGAAACCCATTTGATGTTCATTTTCCTCTTACACAGGCACAGATGGCAGTGACCGGTGGCCTTTGCTACCTGAGTTACAGTGGCTGAGGAGAAGGAAGAGAGCTGTGAATGTGAGTGTGGCCTTGGGCCACGGGCTTTACCCTTTACCCTTGGGAGTCTGCTCCCGCACTATCTAAACGTTCCTCTTCACAGCAGAAGCAGCACAAAGAAGCCTCCATCTCTCGAGCATCCCTGGCACAATGTTATTTTTTTAGTCTCCTCTCCCTATTAACGATTCAGCTGATTAGAGTGTCCTGTGAACCCTGATGTCGTGTAACCATGCGCTGTTTTACTTCTATGTTTTTTTCTTATGAAAATTGGAGTGCATTTTTTTTTCCACTATTGAAAAGCACAGTAGGGCTGGTGAGACAGCTAAATGAGCTTGATGACCAGAGTTCCATCCTGGGGACCGACTGGTAGAAGGAGAAGATTGATTCCAGTAGTTAACCTATGACTTCTGCATGTACTCACCATACAAACAAACAAACAAACCATATAGTGCACAACAGCTTTCGAGATCATATGGCTTATACAATGTCATATAAAACATTTCTGTTAAAAATTTAGGGAGAGTTGGGTTTTGAAATATTGGCTAATCAAGTTTATTTGTATTTCTTCCAAATGAAAACAAAAAACTCTGTTCAACCGAATTTGAAAGCTGGATGAGTTTTTCAGAACGGAATGACGGGATGTCGTTTCTCTATTGGTGATAGGCAGTGGCTACATAAGTCTGGTAACTGTGGTATGTCTTCTGTGCACTGATAACTACGTAGGGAGGTTGTAACTAAATGTGTTCATAGTCTTTTTGTAGTAGATTAGAAGGCTGCAGTGATTGGGACTGTTTAGTAATTACATGGTGAATGCCATGTAACCAAGAATTAATTCTACAGCTTATAGGTTACATAGTAATTCACTAGATAACTTAATGAGTAATTATAGCACAAATTACACATTTTAGATAATACTTAGTTGAGTGTATTTTTTTTGTGTTAAATTAATTCGACCCCCCAGTGATCTACCAGTTAGTTCAAGTTTGAATCATCTTCTTGCATAGTGTATATTGGTATGATGGTGATCACGAATACAATTTTTTCGCTCACTTATTTAGAACCCTTTGCTTATTCTTGAAGATGCACTTGGCTTACACAGCTTTTCTTCTACCCCAGTCTGTCCAGACTGTTCTGTTATTGTGTACACAAAGAAAAAGAACCGTCATTATTAATTTTTCAATTATAAAAAGAAATAAATGTGAATGAGGAGTTCAATAGTCTTTATTCCTAAATTGTTACCGTCAGCCTTTTTTCCTGTTAGTAGCTGGAAATTGGCACACTGTTCCTAGACTTCTATTCCAATCAGTTAATTCTTGTTGACCACTCTGACTCCTATTTCAGAGATGTCCAATGTTCTCATGAAATGATGTACATTTCCTTTGACATTTTAAGTAAATATGAATATTTTATCGTCTAATGCCATAAAAAGGGAAATTTACTTATTTTTTAGCTACTCTGCTGTGCATTTCCTCTAATTTTACAGAGTAAAAACCCACACAGAAACAACATGACCTATTTCCCATTTTGGTGAGCAGAGATAGTGAAGTTGTTTTTTTCTAAATTCTTGTTTGTTCATCAACACTTTTTTTAAATTTTTATTTTATATGCATGAATGTTTAGGCTCCATATATGTCTATGCATCACATGCATGTAGTAAGTACCAAAGGAGGCCGGAAGACAGTATCAGATCTCTTAGAACTGGAGTTACAGACAGATGTGAGCTGCCATATTGGGTGCTGGGAATTGAACCTGGGTCCCCTGGAAGTGCAGCCAGTGCTCTTACCTGCTGAGCTGTCTCTCCAGCTTGTTCATCAACACTTTATAGTCACGTATGAACAATTGCCTCACCAGGCTTCTCTTTGGGTGTTTATAGTATAGGCAAGGAAGAGTCCTGAAGTTCAAGGCTTACCTGTCACTTGACTGAGAAATAGAGATGCTTTATGTCAATCACTGTTCTGACCATGCATTTCTTTTTCCTTTAGCCATCACGTGGTGTGTTTGAAGAAATGAAGTATTTGGAGCTTATGATCGTTAATGATCACAAGACGGTAAGAATACAGAATCGATGGTGTCTTAGTGACTGTTTGATTGCCATGAAGAATCACCACGACCAAGGCAACTTATGAAAGAAAGCATTTAATTGGGGACTTGCTTATCGTTTCAGAGGGTGAGTCCATGATCGTCCCCGAGGGTAGTGTGACGGGTGGGCATGGTGCTGGAACAGTAGCTGAGAGCTTACATTTGATCAACAAGCAGGAGGTGGGGGCACGGGGGGGGGGGGCCGGGGGGCTGGCATTGGCTTTTAAAACATCAAAGCCGACCTCCAGTGACACATCTCCTCCAACAAGCCCGCACTTCCTAATCCTTCCCAAAACGGTTCCTCCAACTAGGGACCAATCATTCAAATAGATGAGCCTATGGGGGCCGTTCTCATTCAGACCACCACACATGCCAATAGCTTGTTAAACAAGAAACGCCTTTCATGTTAACTATTGTTTGTAGCTTAATGAAGTACCGATAGTTAGACACAATCACTTGGTGATTCTGAGCACTGTGTTTCTAGATGAGAAAGAGACAGTAACTAATTTTACAGCTCCAAATTTGTCTTTTAAATAGAGATTATAATGGGTAGATTTACCAATATGATATTTTTCACTTGTCCATGTTTAAAATTCTTACTGTCTACTTTTCACATCTGTGTGTTTGGTCACTGATTCATTATTTTAGTCTATTATTTTATGTGTATGTATATACAATATTCCATTAGTTTATATATATGTATATGTATACATATAAAACTATGTATATATATATACACAGAACAAAGGCATGGAAAGTGTGTGTGTGTGTGTGTGTGTGTGTGTGTGTTCATGAGGCTCTGGGTTCCATCCCTAGCAACGAGCAACCAAATAAACAAACACATGAAAGGTCTATCTAAAGAGACCATTTTAAATCAGTGCTGTAGTGTACTAAACATGGACAGTATACATAACCTGGTGTTATACCTGTGGAAGTAATACATGTCGCACTCCAGGAACACTGAAGAGAAACATGGACAGAAGCCATCCCTCTCCATTCAAGCCTCTCACAACCCTTCTCCGCTCAGCCATTTCTGTTGCCAGGATCCGAGCATCTTGTGGCCTGGGCTGCGTGCTCCTGTGCCCAGTGCTACCCGTGTACTGGTCAATTTTCAGAGACTCCTTTTAAACATCGGCTCATCTCCAGCGTTTAGCTGTTCCCCTGGTGGCTGATTTCAGGCTAGTGAAGTGAGACCGGTCACTGAAGCCAGGAAAGGGTGTGACTGAGTGATCCTCGGGAGCCTTTTGTGTCTGGCCTCACCCTTGCCTCGACCTCCAAACTCATTAGGCCGGCGACCATTTTGCTATTGTTAGGCAGTTTTGTTCCGAGAGTTGCTCGTTAATTGATTTTAGTTGATTTTATGGAAGTGGAGCTGTATTTTTGAAAGACTTCATGAAGATGAGAACTTCAAAAAAAAAATACTGAAAAGTCAGTCCTTTCTCAAAAATATTTTTTAAAATCTTACAAAATACTGGGATAAAAATTGATGCTTCATTAAATCCTTGTTTTGTTTTAAGAAAACCAAAGTTAGTGAACTACATGATAAAGTTGTATTTTTGTACCAGATTGACCACATGAAATTCTATTCAACAGGGTCTCCTCAGAGAAACCCTTGAAACTGTACATCACAAAAGGATTATTGTACATTTAAATTTTTGAGTCTTTTACTTTAATAGATGTTTAAATTAATTACCAATAATTCAACAACACAAGTTCAGTTGTGTTGAAAATATTTTTCCCCGTGGATTTTTTTATTTTTGTAGACAGACTTAATTTTCTGTCAGTCTTTAAATAAATTTCTTGAGATATACCAGTAAGAAGGAAAATTTGCTAGAATTGCATATAGCTTAAAATCTTTCCTGGTAAGGAAAACCAAATGTTCAGGTGGGGACTTGGTCTAAGAAAGGCTTAAATCTGAGTTTCTGAAGGTTGATGGTGAGGCCGTCGCCATCTGAACCACTTTTGCTGATTGAGATTTTTCCCAACTACTTTTCAAACCTGATGGTTGTGGCATGCTGTGAAATTATGTCCTTAGACGCCCGAGCTTTCCCTAACATCCATTATACAAATCTCGTAAGATATAGATACAACAATTACGATGTATACCCCACTGCTGAACATGCAAAGTGCATGTGAATTCCTCCCAAATGGGTAGTTGAGAACATCAGTTCTTTAAAGGTTTATATTCTTCGCTATTATTATTAGTGTGTGTGTGTGTGAGAGAGAGAGACAGACAGAGAGAGAGAGAGAGAAAGAGAGAGAGCAAGAGCGAGCCAGGGAGAGAGCAAGAGCAAGCCAGGGAGAGAGCTCAGAAGAGTGCCACAGTGTCCCCTATTGTACATATAACGCAATAGCTCCTTTCTCAAAAATACTATTTTCTGCAGAGAAAACTTGATCTGCTTGTACCATGTATTTTGTGATAAAAAAAAAATCATCATCTTATTTGGGACATCCTATCTTTTAATTTATTTTGAACATTTATTTATCAGTTTGTATGTGCGTGTATCACGGTATGCGTGGCGGTAGGCATGCACGGTGTGTTTTTCTTCTACCTTTTGCTTCGGCGGCGGCGGGGCTGTGCTCCAGGCTAGCTGGCAGTTCCGGCTCCGCTCTCCGCTTCACCACGGGGGTGCTGGAATTACAGATGCCTGCCATCAATTCTGGCTCTCTTTTAAAAACGAGGATTCAGAGGCTTGAAGTGTTCTCAGGCTTGCCAAGCCAGCGCTCTTACCCACTGAGCCATCTCAACCAGCCCACGTCTTTTAATTAAAAAAGAAATCCAAGCTTTTAAATCAACAAAATGTGGGTTTTCATGCATTACAAAAATTTATATTGGATGAAAACTGGGCATGATATTTTTAATGATAAATTTGAGAGGAATGTATTTTAAAAACGAAAACAAAACAAAACAAAAAAAAACCAAACAAACCTTGATTTTTGAATGGTGATAATGCCTGAGATCGAACGAAACAAACTGAGAGTTTTTACCACTTAAAGAATTACTATTTTGGACTAATAACACTAAACATTCTCTTTGCTTGAGACCAGGTTGCATTCTGTCCTATTACCGTCCCAAATGAATATTCATTTTTAAGAGCCCTCATAAGAGTTGAGGGGGAAAAAAAAACCCATTTGAGGTAATCCTTCCATCAAATGAAGTTTTAAAATATAATTACTGCAAAAATGCAATAGCTAAGTAGAAAGCAGAGCACCGCACTCCTGCGCCGCAAGCCAGGGTGAGCCAGGATAAGTGAATAAGTCAGTTTCCTAGGCCTGGAGATTTGTGCCGGGCTTCAGCGTAATCGGCCCACAGAGAAGCACCATCTCGTTGTGTTTGTACTGTACGAGCCAGCGGGATTTTATAATTCTTACCTTTGGGTTGAAAATAAGGTTCAGCTTTAATTGTTTTCAAAAGGGCACATTTCTTAAGGGGCTCATTTATTCAGGAAGTGAAGGCCAATTTGCCGGTTTAAATGGAAATGGTTTTTCAGTGATCAGAAAACGTGAAGGTAAGTTTTATCATAAATGGAGCTCGCACATTTTTCTTTATTTGCCAAATTAGTTCTCATTCATGCAGGAAATGGAAACGTTTTGCCTACATTTGCATTAAAGCTCCCCTCTCTAATATTGGCTGCCTGAAAAATCGCACCTATCGTATTTTGAACAGGCAGCCCAATTATCAGTGGCTTTCAATTAGAAAGAAAGAAAAAAAAAATCTCTCAAATTTGTAGAAAGCATCTTGGTACCTAGCTGGCAGAACCTAATTTGTGGGCAATTATAGCTTGATAACAGTCTGCAAACATTTCTTTGAGTTGCTTAAGCTAAAACTAAATATTAAAAACTGCCTAATAAAAAATTGGTTGAAATAATTTTAAAGCACATGCAAAGCAAGTGTTTCACTTCCGTTACTGCCGCATTATTACCTATGAACCAATAAGTGCAAATCAGTGATGACGCAAAGATTTTTTTCAATTAAAACCTCATTTGGTTTTCTTTATTTAAAAACCACTGTATTTTTTTTTTTTATGCACCGAACCAATTACAAATTTTCATCAGTAATCCTGACTTGTTGGGACTATATAATAAACGATAGTTTATAACTCTTTCGTAAGAATTATTAACTGAACAAGTTAATCTCATCTTCCAGCCCAAAATAAGACAAATTTCGTTTTCAGCTCCACGATCCCAGATAAGTTATTTGAGGATAATAAATCTCACTTCATAGAGCTGTAAGGGATAAATATTTATTGTAGGAGGAAAAAAAACCAGTTTTTCGTGGATCCTAGGTGTCTAGGAAATGGGATTTCAAGTTGAAGAAACTGGTATTATTTTCTCCGCGGGGCTGGGAACGCAGCGAGTACGCTGTCATCAAGTGGTCCCCCAGCCCTCGTGTTCTGTCCCTCCTTCCCTCTCCCCAGCAACAGTACAGATACCTTTTCTTTCTTTTTTCTTTCTTTCTTTCTTTCTTTCTTTCTTTCTTTCTTTCTTTCTTTCTTTCTTTCTTTCTTTCTTTCTTTCTTTCTTTCTTTCTTTCTTTCTTTCTCTCTTTTCTTTTCTTTTCTTTTCTTTTTTTTCTTTTCTTTTCTTTCTTTCCTTCCATCCTCCCTTTCTCTCTCTCTCTCTCTCTCTCTCTCTCTCTCTCTCTCTCTCTCTCTCTCTCTCTCTCTCTCTCTCTCTCTCAGCTTTCTTTTCTTCTGGTTTCCAAGACAGGAATTCTCTCTCTGCTGTTTGTTCTATCGACTGAATAGCTGACCCCTCCGATGAGGCCTGTGCCTCCTCCCCATCTCCAGCCTCTTGAGTTGGCTCAGGGCTGGGTTGCATGCTCTCTTCCTGACTGACAGCTTCCAGTTTCAAGTCTTTAAAATAGGATCACGACTTAAGATCTCTGAGCCCTCTTTGAGCGCTCTAGACTTCTGAGTTCCATACTCGGGGACCTAACTGGGAACTCGGCATCTTTGCTTTGATACTGAATAGGCAGCTCACATTTGATGCCGCTAAATCACAGCTCAGAGTTCCTGGACTGGTCCCAATATGTCTCTTGAAATTCATGTATTAGGAACAGTTCCCAAATTCATACGGTCATGGTATTCAGAGGTGAGGAGGAAAAAATTAAGATTTTTATTATGTATTAAGCATTATTAATCTTTCTGGAAGATACAATAAATTGTATATTAATAACTGATAATTTATTATTAATAATAAAATTAATAAATATAATTGAAGACAAATTTCAAAGATGTATGTGGTACAAAAGAATCATTAGTTTAAACCATGTTTTCGGTTTTTTTCCTTGTGGGTGTAAAAATAACAGTAGCCTCATGGAGCAGTTGACTTGAGCTTTTGAATGTTCTCCTCTTCAACGTATGTTGAATATAGTGTCCAACTCCTTGATAAAAACACAGCCCTTTAGTGGGGACGCAGAGTACAATGGTAGAACATTTGCTGTACAGGGGTAGACTATGAAGTCTTGGGCTGTACTCCTGTACTACAACCAAAACAAAACCTCCCCTAAACCCAGACGAATGCCCGGAGATGCTTTGCTCTATTCTTGAGACAGGACCTTGTTATACTGTACAGGCAGTTCTTAAACTCTTTGGCTCAAGAGATCTTCCTACCTCAGTCTCCCAAGGGCTGGGATGATAGGCGTGCGTCACTATGCCAGGCCCACATATTGACATACAGAATGATTTTTGCTAAGTTTTAAATAATTATAAAGAGCCATTATTGCTTGGCATACTTCCTCTGACTTTTTGGCTCCTCTCTGGCTTTGATCAACCTGAATAAAGGTTTGCTCTAGAAGTGGCATCCTCAGGAGGAATTTACTAAATGCGAGACAAATACTTCCTGTCATGGACAGTACCTGAAGGGCTACCTGAAAAGAAATGGTCTTGACCTGTGCACAACCTTGAGTTAAAAGTGAGGAAGTTGTCCACTTGAGACCAGGTTTTGGATTAAGATCTTTGTAAATGGTGAAGATTCATTTTTTTATGAAAGCAAAAGCACTGAATAGGTAGCTGTTAAGACTCAATTAAAAGTTGACTTCTAGGGACAGAGTTTCCATGCGTATTTCTGTAGGCTCTTTCAGGCCCTGGCACATCTTGAGTGTTTTACAGTTTTGCTGCCCGGGTTTGGGTTGTAGGGAAAGAAGAACAAACAAACAAACAAACAAACAAACAACACTATCTCCAGTGTGGCACAAACCAATTTCTGACCTTTTGATCCACGTTTCTAGAATCTCTCAGAGCTTTCTGCTTATATGAAAAATTGACACTTAGTGTCAATTAGGATTTGACAGTGACTGGTTTTCTTTTCTCCTCCAGTATAAGAAGCACCGTTCTTCGCAGGCACATACCAACAACTTCGCCAAGTCTGTGGTCAACCTTGTGGATTCTGTAAGTAACCTGGTTTTCTTGAAACTTCTTTTCATTGATCCAAAAAGCATGGTTTATGTCTCTTTCTCTCTATTCACGGATTACGTTAGCTATTTCTCGGATGAAGCAAAAAATTTATTCACATACGTATCCATACATATTCATATCCTGGTGAAGAAAGTGTTGGATGGTGAGCTTTGTAAAAAAAAAAAAAAAAAGTATTCTGGCCTTTAGAATTCTCAGAATCCCCAAGACGCTTTAGCATTGTTTCTTTCTCTTAAGCTTATTGACTTTCATTAATTATCATTTTAATTCTATGTATCTGTGGGGTGCAGTGTGATAATTCGATACATGTGTATGGTATCTAATGAGCAAATCAAGAGAAGCTGGCATTGCCACCTCCTTAAACAGTAAGAAATTTTTATTAACCCACAGTAATTGTATAGTATTGCCTCTGTTATTAGCAGAGTCCATGGGGGATAAAGAGCAACGGGAGAAGAATTTAAGGCTGGAAATTATCCTCCGCAAATGAGACTTTATTAATAACTACTTGAGCTTTTCCTAAATATTTTGCGTAAGTCGAGAAGTCCTAATGGATTGAGGCAGCATGTGTTTAGAGAATTTAGATAGATGAAAATTTCAAGGCAATGTATTTATTATCTTAGTTCTCCCATGGTGGAATGTTTCAGACTCGATTTCTAGCATTCTAGGTGATAGAATTGGGTGTCATTGCCACATAAGATAATTTGAAGCAATGAAATGTCTACTTCCTTCAAAGGGGGGGTCTGACCTTAAATATCTTCACTATTGACTTGCTTCCCCTCGCACCCCCTCTCCCCGTCACTTCCTAAGTTCCAAAGAATGACCGTTTAGATTTTCTTCTTCTTTCCTGCCTTAGGTAGTAACCCCACAGAGCTGAATTTCATACATTATGTTCCAATAAATAATTCAATTTGACTCACATAAATTAATTTATGTATTCTTCTGTGAAGTGCTACTTTGTTAGGCTAAATATATTTTTATCTTGTATTTATTGTATGGACCCTCTTAACTGTGGAAAAAAATCATTTTTATAAATTGCCAAGCATCTAAATGCTACTCACTCTGAGGATCTGCCTTTTAAACAGCCCCAAACCACCCATCATGTAAATATTCATAACATATTTTGTGCACCTAGCATATGTTATGTGCCTCATAGGCACAGCTGACAAAATTGTAATATGAGTTGATGTGCATAGAATATGTAATATAAAATTAAGGTTGAGCCCCTGAGAGCCAGTTTACATCTGCCTTATTACTTTTCTTTAATTTCAGCTCTTGTCAATCTGCTCAGAGGAAAGCCATAGATGGATATGGAAAAGAGAATCTTAAACACATCTTTTCCCATGCAAAAGCTATTTATTAGGCAGCATCTCTCAGCGTTAGTCATTTTTGCATGATTGACTAGACTCCTACTTTGCAAAATTTAATTTTTTAGTTTGTGTTATATTTATAAAGTTCTGGAGCTGATCGTTCATTGCAAAAAATATGTTACACTTAACTCGTCTTTGTGTAAAGCCATTATAAGCGTCAACTTGATGATAATTCCATCATTTGGTGCCTTTTAAGACCGTTCATCTGTTTTCTTAGTTTAAAAGTATGACAACATGGCAGCTCTCATGGAAGTTGCTTAATTCTGTAAGTTATGTATTTGGTCCAAAGTGGAGAGAACAGAAGAATAGCAGCATGCTGTGTGTTAGCGATGCCATTCCACAGTGAGGGTGAGGTTGGCGATGTAAATCTGTCTCCCCCCCACCCCCCCCAACACACACACCCTCTCTTGGCCTCAGATCCGTGATTCACTCTGAGAGTTATTATGTTGTGTGGCAAGGCAGCTGTACCGTTTGATGAACTGTCCTAAACCTGCAGGTTATATTGCGCTTAGAGTCACTGTGTCAGGCTCTGGCTTGTTGCCTCCTGTGGGGTTTGGAAAGGTTATTTTGCTGAACCCCGTTGTCAGAGCAGGTCCTGGCTTGAGAATCTTGTCATCCCGGCATCCCTCTCATAAGATGCCAGGCAACTGAAGATGCTGAGGTGGGGGCGCGGAAGTAATCTTGAGGAGAGTTGAGAATACTGAATTGTGTGATTTTTTTCTCCTTGGTTTTGGTGCTTGGAAAAGAGAAAGGAAAAAGCAGACGTTGTATGACTAGCTAATGCTGACCCCCATGTTCTCTCACCTCCCCCTTCCTCCTTTCCACTGACTCACTCACTGATTGTGCATGTTTGACCCAGTGTTTTCCTCCTGCACCTGTCCTGTTCTGTACCCTCAGATTTACAAGGAACAACTCAACACCAGGGTTGTCCTGGTGGCCGTAGAGACCTGGACCGAGAAGGATCAGATTGACATCACCATCAACCCTGTGCAGATGCTGTATGAATTCTCCAAGTACCGGCAGCGTATCAAGCAGCATGCCGACGCGGTCCACCTCATCTCGTATGTGCTATTTCCGGCTGTTACGGCAGTTCCGGCTCGGCACTTATCTTTATCTCCTTATGGTATCAATTAGGTTACAGATCAGGGAGCAGTGACGTCTATAAAGTTGCTGTTGAACCCTTTCTCTGTTCAGAGAGGTAGAATTCCAGGGCTGGGGTGCTGTGGTTCTCTGGCCAACCAGCTCTCCTGTCGGAGCATCCAGGGCTTCTATCCGGAAGGTCAAATCACAGTCCAAGATGCTTCTGGCACTGTTGCCTTCATTGCAGGCAGCAGGGCTGCCAGGCTGGGAGAAGGGCAAGAGGGAACTCCTTTTGTTTCCCGAGCCTGTGTGCATCTGTGGCACCCAGTTTGCGAGAGCGCAGTCACGTGACCACACCTCGCGGTAGGAAGTCTAGAAAATGAATACGGTTGTGTGTCTGTCACGGCAGGAAGAGGGCTATGCTTCGTTCCACTCTTCCTCTTTCCTTCTCACGACAAAGCCGTGTTCACACATGCCTCCGTGGTCCCGTCCTGCCCTCAAGCCAAACAAACACCTTCCTTCCTTACCTTTTGCTTCTACTCTCTCTTCTTTCTCAGCCTTGATCAATTTGTGACAATTAGCCATAAGCTGCTCTCTAGTGGAAAGAGCCGATGTGTTCATAACGGCGTAGACTGAAATCTATTTAAACACGGTTTTGTGTTTCCAGTTGAGGGTGGTTTTCAGGCTGCAAGGTGTGGGAGAATACCTATGTTTTGGGAACGTTTCTGTGGTGTTTCCTAACTGTGCTTTGTTTCTCTAAGGCGTGTGACATTCCATTATAAGAGAAGCAGCCTCAGTTACTTTGGAGGTGTGTGCTCTCGCATCAGAGGGGTTGGTGTAAATGAGGTAAATTTCATGTTTTTTTTTTTTTTTTTGTTTTGGTTTGGTTTTCCGAGATAGGGTTGCTCTGTGTAACAGTCTTGGCTGTCCTGGAACTCGCTTTGTAGACGTGGCTGGCCTCAGACGCACAGAGATCCGCCTGCCTCTGCCTCCTAAGTGCTGGGATTAAAAGCGTATGCCCCCACCAGCCGGTTCATGCTTTCTTTAACTAGAATTCTGTCGTTACAACTGATCGTGTTCTTTAAGGCTCAGTGTATAACAGTGCATTTTTCAGTGGTGACACTGAGGTTGTAGCATGAGTGACAGATCAGTAAACAGAGCCCAAAGTCCTTCGTTAAGTTCCTAATGATAGCTTTGGATATCGCCACGGTAGTTTCGCCAAGTGTAGACATTTCCTGAAAATTGGCCTATGTAGCTGAGATGCTAAGTTTTTTTTATAAACTTATCAATCTTTTTCCTATGACTTGTTTTAAAAAGTTTTTAGTGCTTTCCTGCATATATTAAAACTAACTCATTTAAATCAAAAGTTTACAGATTATGGCTTGTCTCTCTATGTACATTTTCATTTTTACATTTTCTCCTTAAGTTCGGTATGAATGGAAGCAAATGTTTTCATAGAATCATTGTTTGGGCACTTTTATTATGAACATTCTTAGTTGAAAAAAGCACCTCAAAGCTTAACCAGCTGTATCAGAACCCTGGCCAACACTGGAGAATATGCTTTTTACCAGGTGGTCCCACTTGTTCAGTGGGAAGCCTTTCTGGGCGGATTTGCATGATGTGGAGTCTATCCTTAGCTCACACATTGAGTTGGAGCACAGCCTGGGTGACTTGGATTTTCTGTTTCCATGTGGAAACTTCCTTCTCTCAGTGCTTTGGGCTCAGTGCTTGAGAAAGGATGATTCAAGAGCGTATGCCATCTTTAGCTGATGTCAAGCTCTACTATGGACGTGAAATGATAGCGATAACAATTAAGGAATAACCACTGTGTCTGTGCACTCTCTCAAATGTTTCCCCACGCACTTTCCACTCTGAAAACCAGTATGGTCTTCCAATGGCAGTGGCACAAGTACTATCACAGAGCCTGGCTCAGAACCTTGGAATCCAGTGGGAGCCTTCCAGTAGGAAGCCAAGTATGTACACTGACTTGTTAATTGAGTTCACGTATTATTCTGTCTGTGTAATGCATGTCCAGTCATTGAGAATGTTTGATTCCAAAGTCACTGTAGTTTAATTAGAGTGTTATCTCATTCCTTTAAAAAGAAAAAAGTCTTGAGCAGCTTGAGATAATTAGTAGGCTATTTAGGTGGGAGACATTTCTCTTTCAAAATCCATAAGCTCATGCCTGGTCAGTTCGTTCTTGCATTGAGACTATGAAGACAAGATGGGGTGGTGGTGATTGATACACTCCTCAGCGTCCTAACCATTTGAGCATAGACACAACGTGCCAGCTCCAGCTCCAGGGAAAGCTCATCAAAGACACAGTGGCATGGGAAGGAGCTGAGGTCTCCAGCAGACAAGGATCTCATATTTAAGTGCTCATGACCCTTACCCACACAGTCACATCCAGACAGGTGAGCCCCCCTGCTTTCCCTTCCTGGGAAAGCCTGCCACTGGCCTATTAAGCTTGGGATGGGTAGGAGCGAGACAAAATGGTCCTGGTGCAGAGGTAGGTCCAAGAGGGAGTTCATCCATGACCCCTGACCCATGCAGCAAAGTAAGACAAGTGACTGTTGATGTCACTCCGTTTGATCAATGTTTTCGTGGAGAAGGAAGGAAAGAATCAACTTATCCAGTGGACCGAGGACTAAGGGACCACCGGAGATGTAGAAGCTCATGGATTTATCTAATTTCTTTTAAAAATCAGACGAAAGTCCGTACCTCATTTCTTTTAAAAGCAGGATGAAGTCCAATCTGAATTATAGTCCCCTTTGTGCTAGCATGGTACTCAAATATAATTTTGATACATTTATTTTCGTGGTAGAAGGCACAACATCACAATAGAACCTTGGAGGAAGAGAGCAGCATTGTTCATTTAATGAGAAAATAAGCTGAAGTCCTCGTCCTCTTATTATAATCGTGAGAGCTAGGAGGAAAAAAAAAATCTCTTTTCCCACTGAGACCTTCCCGGAGAAGAAAAGAAAAATGCATTATCTCGCATGCTGTCCTGTGTGTGATTAATATGGAGCACTGTGGGGGAGTGGAATAGCATCTTGTGTCCGCAGGCTTGATTCCCTTTATGGGTACGTTAATGACCAAGCACACAGCCATGATGGCACCCGCACATTTTGCAAATCTCTATAAACTTGCTCAGAGCATTTACTCTCTCATGGAAGTGGCTGCTCCACCTTAGTTTCAGGACCTGGCCCAGGTAGCTCAGAATCAGGAAGGAGAATCACTAGGTTCAATAATTGAAAATCCTGGAGGCCAGTACTGGGGTCAGCTGAGAGATGGTAATGGGTTGGATGGTGTAGCAGCACAGGATGGCTGTTCTCCAAGTCTCTGGCTGATCCCGGCAGTGACTCCAGCAAATTGAATTCCTTTCTTTAACTGCCCTGTGTCTGAAGGACTTTGGTGACATTGTGTTGTATTCTTATAGCTCATCCAGGGATGCCATCTGGGTCAACCCTAGAGCCACTGTAGGAAATAGGCAGAGAGGCACTGCTTCCATTTTAGAAGCAGACCCCCACACACAGAGAGAAAGAGAAAGAGAGAGAGAGAGAGAGAGAGAGAGAGAGAGAGAGAGAGAGAGAGAGAGGGAGGGAGGGAGGGAGGGAGGGAGGGAGGGAAGGAAGGAAGAAAGGAAGAAAGGAAGAAAGGAAGAAAGGAAGAAAGGAAGAAAGGGAGAAAGGGAGAAAGGGAGAAAGGGAGAAAGAGAAAAGAAAAAAAAGCTGAGTGGCTACCCTGTTCCCTAGTGGTAGACTAGAATTCAGCTTTTTGTTTCTAGCCTGTCATACTTCTAACTGTATACACATTGGGTTTTATGACTCTAATTGACATGTCTGAAATACAAAAAACGAAGAGGGGCCCAAGTTCTTTTCTTAGGAAGCAACCTATATACTCCAGGCAGAAGGAACCATTGATTTAAAGTAGAGGAGTCTTGACACTGTGTGTCTTTGATGTAAAGTGGTATTGAGGAATTTTTGCAGGAGCTGGTACAAACTGAAACTGTGACTTTGTTTCCCTGCCCTCCCTCCGCTGCTCTTATTGTTTCATTGGGCTAGAATGTGAGTGCATAGAATCCTGGGGCGGCTGCATCATGGAAGAAACAGGGTGAGTTTGCATCACACTCGCATTTGATGTATGCCTGTTGTAAAAATTGCTGCATATATAATAATTAGAGGCAGAGTCTCTCAGGTACTGGTCTTTTAGGCTAGGCACTTAGAATGAATTCAGTAATTAATTGTCTGGTATTTTAAAACTGACAGTGCTAATTCACTTTATATTTTAATTTTTAATTTAAGGTTGGGGAGAAATGCGAAATGTATTAGCCACTTCTATTTATTAACCCTTACAGGAGTCACATGACTAAAAGCTTCTGCATTTAGGGGAGGCATTAATCTTTTAATATACTTAGAGTAAAAAGCAGATGGTCTATCCGAGGCAGTCAGTGAAAATCAATTCAGTCATCCATTTACATTTTTAGGAACTCATAAATACATGTTTATGGTAATAAATTTATAGTATACTCTTTATAAAGTCAACAGAGCTTTTTTTTTTTTTTCCTTTTAATTTGGAGTTGTAATGCCTAAACAAGAGAGTTGTCAAGTGGTGGACCATCAACATTAATTCCCCCGTCTTTACTTGGTGGGCACTTAGGTAACCAGACCAGCTGTTCCACAGCATCAGTGTACTGAGCCCTGGAACCAGGCTGCTGGCACAGGAGTCCCGCACTATGCAGGCCACTGACACCCAGCCTCCTAAGAGGTGGCCCACTGGGAGTCGGAGGGAGAGGTGTCTCTTACTGTCTTTGTCCAGGCCAGACACCTGTGTGCTCCAGTTTCTTGTCCTACCTTTATTCTGCACTGGTTACCGCCTCCTTTTCCAGGGCCCCTGCCTCCTCCCACCAGACCCTGGAGAGGAGAAGGCATGTGCAGTTGGCCGCTCTTGCCCACGACTTCGGAATGTACTCCTAGAAATGCAGTCTGGTCTTGAGAGGCTTGCCCTTCCCCAGCCACGTGACTTGTGCTCCATAGTTGAGTCCTGTGTAATAATAACAACACAGGGTTTGTAGCTGCCATAGAGAACAGTACCGCTTGTAATGTTGCTTTCATAGGACAATATTATTGTCTCTTAAACTGTCGGTTTCTAAATGAGTTTTGGATTGAATGCTTACAAGACGTAATAGACTATTTGAAGTTAATGTATGTTTTCTCAAACATATATTTGATATATTCCTTGTAAGACATCACCGTCAATAAAAAGTGAGTTTTAACCCCACAAGTACCCTCCTGTATCAGAATACATAAACTATTGTATCATATCCTAGAACGGCCTCTCCTCCTGGGCACTACTGCAGATATTCCCGAGGAAGCATCGTGTATGATTTAGCTTAACCTTGACGCATGCGTGCTATTCCCCTGTGTGCTGACATAGGGGTCTTAATTTGATTGAATAAATTACAGAGAGGTTCATTTTTTATTCATGCTAAATCATGAATATTGCTCAATAATTGTATTTGAAATGAAGAATAAAGAACCATTGCTCATGGGAGCATGCCTTAATTCTTTTTTGCTGTGGGCATACACACTGATAACATATGCATGTATGATCCAGCACATACTTCAGGGTTTATTCATTTACTTAAAATTTGGATTGTTGAAGCCTGAGTAACATTGTCTTTAATAAATTGACTCTCCTGACTCCCTCTTCAAAAAAAAAAATAATAAGGTCTAGTAGGTTGATGAACCCCTTTTATTCAGAACAGGATAAAAAAAAAAACTGTCTTTATTGAGACATCATAAATAAAAATTATCAAACTTTAAAACCTATCTTTGATTTAAGGTTCTTTGGTTGTATTTCCTTTCAAGTTGTATTTCAAGACAGATCTGTGTTTCAAGACAGATTTCAGGAGAGTTGATAGCCAGGGAGTAAGCAAGCCCCTGGTTCTGTGATGGTTCTTCCTTTTCTTTCTTTTACATACTCCACCCCATAAACATAGCCATTTGGGTCCATACATCTTGTCAATATTTGTGTAGATTCATCTATGTCCAGAGTGAGCATTCAGTGGTTCTTAATTTTCTTCTCTTATGATTGCTCTTGTTAAATTGTTTGCATCCTTGATTCTTTGTTTCTTAAGGGTATCCCATTCTCGAAAGTTCTCCAAGTGCAGCATTGCAGAATACAGAGACTTCTTACAGAGAGGAGGCGGATCCTGTCTTTTCAACAGGCCAACAAAGGTTAGCAATTTAGAAAGTAAAATTATTTTTTCCAAAGCTCAACAGTAAGAATGTGCCAAACATCAGAGATTTCTCTCAGAAAGAGGGTCTTTTGTCTCACAGTTTAATATATTGTCACAAGCAATCTCCCTTCCTCAGCCTCCCAAATGCTAGAATTACAGGTAGGAACCACTATAACCACCATGGAAAGATGTTCCGCTATAGGAAGTCTCTGAATGCTGAAGACTGAGTGAAAGATCAAATTGGGGATCTGTGTCCAGTGCTTGCTTGCAGACTCCACAAGCCCCCCAAAATGCAAAAATTCCCCCCAATGTTTATGTTAGGGTTTTCACCTTTTTGCTAAGGGATGGGGAATTATAATGATAAGGACTCTCTTGAATCCATTCTTTGTCAACAATCTCATTTAACTCTGACATTCTTTCTGGATGCTTAATTTTCCTCTCCTCCTGAGAGCCTCGTCTACCTCCAGCCCCAACTCCTTCACTTTCTACAGTGATCTGATCCCAGAAAGGAGGCATTACTGATATCAGCCAAGCCCCCCCACCCCCCCACCCCTACCCCCCCCACCCCCCGCAAAAATGGTTTTGGTCTAACACTTACAGATTCTCTAAGTACCATAAGTAATTCTGCCACATAGTCCCCTTCCCCTGGCAGCCCAGGCAGTCACTGGCATTTCACAGGAGTATGTATAAACAATATTGCAGCTCTGTAGCCACAAATTAAGAAAAACAACAACAACAAAAAAAAAAAACCCTACACATTTCCAGAAGAAGTTTTTAGGTGTTTTCAGAAAACACATTTGACAGAAAATTGCCTAAATTTTGAAAGTCTTCATTCAGTCCTCATGATGTAAATATTTATGTCTTGCTGTGGAAGCATGAAATGGTTTGATTATAGGATGTGCTTCAGTCCCCTTGACATTGAACATGGCCAGTCATCATTCTTTGCGAAAGTTCACCAAAGACAGAATTCTCAAACTGACAGGCTAAAGCCTTTGCACGAGGCCCCGTGTTTTTATAGGAGCATGTTTGGAAATGAAGCAGGCCAGCAGCTGAAAAGACCGTATCTGCACTATTAGCAGATGGTAGTGGAATCTGAACATGGAAAAAAAATTCACTTTTCCTTTACAATACACCTCAGGAGTCAGACAGAGTTCATTTGTATAGAAAATGTTCGCTACTCTACAAATTTAAAGAGTGGCAATATCATGGTGACCTATTCTTAAAAAAAAAAAAAAGGCGATTAAGGTAAACAACGGGTAGACTAATTTATTCCATACCTACCCCGAGCTGAGGAATACAGCTGGGTCAGGGAATGGAAGCCTGGGATCTGACATCCCTGTAAAAGCTCAGTGAAATAAAAGCTCTGTAAATCCCAGAAAAAGGAATTGAGACTTTTTAAAGTGACTTTGCGCCATTAAAATAGGCTGAAGGCCTTTCCTGGCCATCACCTCCAGGCACAGAAACCAGAAGGCTTCCAGGCATTTGAAATGAGTGAGATCTGTGATGAAGTCCTAATGTGGACTGCTGGTAGTTTCGAATCACACAGTGCATGGTTAGTGTTACCTTGCCTTGCCGACGGCAGCTGATTGTAAGCAGGGTGCTTGAGGAAACAGCACTCGCTTGTCTGGGGCCGGTTAAGGTTTCTAGGAGATACACAAAGTCCAACCATTGCTTTTCTCAGGTTTCCTATGGCAGGAAGAAAATTATATCCCGGTAACTTGGGAATTTCACATACACACACAAAGTGTTTACATATTCAATTTCAGAAGGATAATTTCTCCTTTTAAACTACAAGTTACAGTGATTAAAAAAGAAGGCCCCGTGGATCGCAGTGGAATAGTTTATATGTATATGTCAAAGAACTATTTTTTTTCTCCCTAGTGTTCTTAGTCAGTGAATATATGCATAGGCATGTGTTGCTTGTCATTTTCAGTTTGTATGCATATTTTCTGTGCTTTAGAAATCTTCCCAATTGCTGTGATTTCCAGCTGGTTTGAGATGGTGACCCATCTCAGGAAGGGGAAAGAACCAAGAATGAAAAGACGGGAAGTGTTGGTTATTTTTTAGCAGCCTTGGCCCTTTCTATTATCTCCTGCCTGCCAATCAGAGTAGCATGGAGATTAGCATTATTGACTCCCATCCAGCTTGGCAGGAAACTTTTCTTGCTTTTTATAATCGTTTCTTCCTGGAAGTAGTAGAACCAGGTCTTTCTTGGGTAGACTAAGTGGAAGGTAACTGTTGTCCACAGTGTGTATGGCTGCTGGGGGCAGGTTCTTCCTCTCTTGTTCACAGATTTGAGCATTTGTGGTTGGGATGTGCTGTTCCAGCTCCCCACAACACACACCCAAAAGTGGTCATCGTACCCAGAGAAATCCTGTTCCAATAGGAAATAGACACATTTGTCATAAGTAATCAACTTCCCCAACAATTGGTCTACAATATTTTCATCCAGAAACAAGTTCATGGCATCACTGGGGGGGGGGGGGAAGATATTCTAGAAACTTGCCTCTGTTATGACCTCAGCAATGACTGAGAGAATTCTGTGTTTTCGTTCACATGTCTATACATTAATTTTTTTCTTCATGAAACTAAATTGGGTATTAAGAGATTGAGTATTCGCAATACTTAATTTAGCAAAATTCCCAAGTTACTGGATTCATTTTGTTTCTGCTCACAGGTAATTCAAGAAATACAATGGTGGGACTTTGTGCCAGACAATGCACATTTCTTTCCGATGAGTGTGATGGCTTTGAATCTCTGACAACATTGTTCTAAGCTTATTGGCATTTCCTTGGTTGTATATCTCACACTTGGCTTTGACTAAACATATTTATCTTTCTGACAGTTTTGATGTCTTCTCAGCTGCCTTCAGTCAAGTCAGCAAATTAGATATCTATGAGTCTTATTAGTAATACATTTTAGCCCCATTAGAAAACATGGGAAGTGATCCATTTCTCTTGACGGCTTATCTCCATAAAACGTCACTCTAATGCTTAAGGTCGTCTCCTGGGACCCCACTAAGGAAATCTCCAGAGATCCCCCTTTCTAACATGTTTTTAAGAGTGTTATTAATAAGTGAATAGTATTTCCCCTCCACACACAATATATATAAGATGTCATAGTAAAAAGTCAGGGGTCTGGAAGGATGGCTTAGCAGTTAAGGGAACTTGCTGCTCTTTCAGAAGACTGGAGTTTGCGTCTCTGCACAATGCTGCACCGCTCACAATCATTTGTGACTCCAGCTCCAGGGGACCCAGTGCTCTCTTCTGGCCTCTGTGGCTACCCATGTGCTTGTGTGCATACCTTTACATCACTACACACATATACATAAATAAAAAGAAATAGAAAATAATAATAAATCATAGAAGAATCATATGACAGCGGAAACATAGCTGTGCATATGGCCAGGTTGGTGTGTGGATTTTCTGTGATAAATTCAAATGCTTCTCTTTGCATTCTCCAATCTCTTTCAGCTGTTTGAGCCCACAGAGTGTGGAAATGGATATGTAGAGGCTGGGGAGGAATGCGATTGTGGTTTCCATGTGGTAGGTATAAGAGAATGTCTTTACTTTTAGTGCGGTTCATCCTCTGAGTTAACAAGACAAGAGTAGCGAGCAGCCATGCTATCATCCATCATGGGGTCACTGCCTTATTCTTTTCTTTTTTTCCTGATCGCTATGATCAATGCTTCATCCCAGCTCAGACACGTAAGAATTAGTCATGTTGTCGTTACAGCCTTGTCTGAAAAGCCTAATGGATTGTTCTAATCAAATCCCTGACCTTTACAAAGTTAATTCAGAGCTCATATTCATCTCGGGCACCTTCTACAGAATGCTTTCCTATGCTGTGTGTTATTTTTTTCCTTTATAAAAGTAAACCCAGGTATTAAGAACATGGTAGAATGGTAGAGTTATAGAGGTGTTTGTGTTTTGGCAGTGCGGGGAGGTGGGGGGAGAGGTGCCTGCTAATGAATAATCATACTGATGGGAGATCAGTCTGCTGAGAAATGTGGCTGGAGTCTGTCATCATTTAAAGTGATTGATTCCTTCCTAAAATGTTAGTACTGTTTATAGAAGTCTTGTTATCTGATGCATAAGCTACACATGGAGGGAATGCTGAATGAGCGGCAGCAGCATGTTCCTGGTGTGCTCACAGGAGTGTTTTCTTTCTCTAGGAATGCTACGGAGTTTGCTGTAAGAAATGCTCGCTCTCCAACGGGGCGCACTGCAGTGATGGCCCCTGCTGCAACAATACCTCGTGTCTTGTGAGTCCCTTGGAAATTTCATCTTTCCTCTCATTCATTCACAAATGAGCCAACCATCTCCGTGTGTCTGTTGAACTTTTGAATAAACGTAATACAAGTTTTTGCCTGTTAGCCCAGTGATATTGTAGAATCAATAGTTATACCCAACTTCTGTGGGTCATAGCAGGCATCTTCTCTGTTATCCACACTCCACTGTCCTGCTCTCCCCTACTTCCTCTAGAGGGTGTACCTGTACATCCTCCAAGTTGCTCTGTTAACACAGATGGACAGATTAAATCATCAGACAGAGGCGAACAATTCGGTTGGTCTTTTAAATTATAAGACCTTACGTCCAACATTTGTTTTTCAAAACTTACCCTAATTTGTTTTAGACTCACAGTAGAAACACTAGTCCTTTTATCTCCCATTTGGCTTTCTGAATCTTTTGTAAAGTCAAGAAAGCCAGATGAGGAAGTACTTATATATGTTCACAAGTGTGCATGCATGTGTGTGTGTGTGTGTGTGTGTGTGTGTGTGTGTGAGAGAGAGAGAGAGAGAGAGAGAGAGAGAGAATGTGTGTATAGTCTTCCACTTACAGTGACTGCCAGTTAATTTTGAAAAGTCATTTTAATACTCCTTTTTCTCATATATCAGATTCATGACATTTCTGATAACTATAAAATTATACAACTTTATTACTTTTTTAATAACAGTGGAGGTTCTATGTCGTGATATGCTAGAAGATTCCAGCCTAGTTTGTGCTTGCTTTACATCACCTACCAAATGATAAATTGCTTGAGGCTAATTGAGACTTCGTATTCACCCATTCTTTGCCAGACAAACAGAATGTTTTATTTATCACAGGTAGTCATGGACACACTGACGATGATTTATATGAATCCACTGTAATTTGTTGCATGTATTTATCTAAAGCAAGATTAATACACTAATGGACAAATTAGTGACGGTTTGGTATGTATGCATATCGGTCCTTCAGAGAAATCTTGAATGTTTAATGACAGTGTTTCGTTCCTTTGTGTTAAGCTAAACCAGTGTGTCTTCTTTACATAATTTTCATCACATTGTTTTCTTAATATGTGGAGACAGTGGGCTTTGCAGTCTCCACGCAGTGCCTGTCTGATGCTCCTCTTCGGTGTAGGATGGGCATCTGAGCCTCATTTCTAACCTTCAACAATTTTACTAAATTGTAATGATTGTGAGAAAGCACAGGACTGTCAGTGAATCAGTGATTCTTTGTGGAGAATCAGTTCACACTAGCTCCTAACGCTGGGTGTTGGTTTGCAGTTTCAGTCACGCGGGTATGAATGTCGGGATGCTGTAAACAGCTGTGATATCACGGAATACTGCACTGGAGACTCTGGCCAGGTATGGAAAACTGCATCTGAGCTCCTCTCTTGTGCGGTGCATATTTTAATTCCTCCGATAAAGGCTGCATGTGTGGACCTGTTTTGGTTTCTTTATTTGGCTTTGTTTTCTAGGTGTTTTTAGCTCTCTCCCATACTATATATTACTTCAGGAAGTCTGGTGTAGTATTTGGGGATTTTCATCTCTTGTCTCTTTTTTCTAAATTTCCCCTTCATAAATATTTTTAGACGATTTATACTCAACTCATAAACCTTTTTCCTTAGGCCCCCCACACCTTATATGCTGTCTTCAAACATTGTGAACACTTTTTTTTTTTTTAAACAAGTTTTGGAAGGGAGCTGATGTAGGAGACCAGGAGCCAGCAGACCTTCTAATTCCTTGCCAGCTGCCAGTGTCCCCTACGGTCCTGCTTCTCGGCCTCTGTGCTTTGGCATGACTTTGGTCCATTAAAGTGGTTATAACGCTGTAATTAATATTGACTTCTTGAATCCCTTTTTGTATAATTTTTGCAGCTTTTTTTTAAAATTTATAACATGTTATTTTATGTCCTTATTTGCCATTCAAATGAACATCTGTTGAGTTGCTTGCCAAGTACTGCTGTAAATGCCAGGATGTGGAAGGCAACATGATTGTTGAGTCCTTGCTCTAAGTGAAACTTAGGTCCTGTTGTGTGTAGCGAGGCAGGTAAGTTAAATATATAGAGATAGGTGTATGTATACAGTAAGGTGCTGTGTAGAGAAGAGTGTGGTGGGACATTAGGTTAGAGGAGAGGGTATTGCAGGAGCTGTGTTAGTTAGGAGTTAGTTTGCAAACAGCAGCTGCAGAGGCATGGCTTCCATGGACGCAGTATAAAAGGCAGAGCTGAAGTTTAGTACAAAATGTTTCCAAAGGATGCCAGGGTTCTGGCTGGTGGGACCTGTGTGCCACAGGAAGGATTTGGGATTTCGTTTGACCTTCATTTTCTTTCTGATGGGTCTTCAGTAGGCTTTCCTGAGCTAGTGTGTGTGTGTGTGTGTGTGTGTGTGTGTGTGTGTGTGTGTGTGTGTGTGTGCTTCGTTCTTTCTTTTTTAATGATCACATGACAGTGCAAGAACTGTGGATTCTATCTTTCACAAGTGTAACAATCCTGACATACAATTTGATTGAGTTGTTAATTTTACAGACTATTACTATTTTCGTAACTGCAGTATATGCCCTTGGCTCTCACGTTCAGTCTTCTTAGAAGACTTTCAATCTTTAATTCCTGAATTGCCGTGGAGTTTACTGGAAATGAGGTTTTTAGAATGAGGATGCTGGGGCTGGGGAGTGGTTTGGTGGATAAAAGGCTTCCTGTGCAAGCCTGAGGGCCTGCCTGCGTTTGGGTCCCCAGCATCCCCATGAAAGCCCATGTCGTGGCACAGGCCTGTAATCTCAGCGTGGGAGGCAGGCACAGGAGAATTCCTGAGCAGCTAATCGGAACTGGTGGATTCCAGGTCAGGTGAGAGACCCTGTACCAGCACACAGATGTGGAGAGTGATAAGAAGATACCCAGTGTCAACCTCTGATCTCCACAGGCACACATGGAGTTGGGTGTGCACATACACACCACACACACACACACACACACACACACACACACACACCACAATACACATGTGTTCATACACTATACACACACATATATACACAAGTAAAATAAAATAGGGCTTCTTTGCTCAACCTATTTTATTATCTAAGAAATGCAATTGTTTTTCTTTTTACCTCATGTATCTTTGGTGGAAACCGTACCGTTAAATTCATCTTTCAATGGCACGTTAGAATAGAATGTTATTTTATTAGTAATTTTAAAATCTGATCATCAGAATGAACCCAAAGTAGGTGGTCGATATAGAAGGACAAAAAAACCATAATATTTTCTTCTATTTTGTAAGGGACAATGGATTTTGAATTTATTGATATTCAGAGTTTTTATGAAAATAGAATCTCTGCATCCCATGGCTGTATTATGCCCTTGTCTTTTTGACTTCATGTTTTTAGTTAATTTTTATATTAGCATCTACTGATATCTCTGAACTCCTTTTTCTTTCTTTTAAAACATAAAAAATAAAATAAGATAAAACAAAAACCATCATATCAAAGTTGGACAAGCCAAGCCAACAGAAAGAGCTCCAAGAGAAGGCCCAGGTATCAGAGACTTCCCACATCTGGGAATCCTGTAACAGTGCTAAACTGACAGCTATAATGTATACACAGAGGACCTGGTGCAGACCTGTGCAGGCCCTGTGCTTGCTCCTTCAGTCTCTGAGTTCAGATGAGCCTTGCTCAGTTGTTTTCGAGGGCCTTGTTCCCCTGATGTCCTCCAGGCCCTGTCTTCCCCACCCCCTCTGCCTTCTTCTCTTCTGTTGAGTTCCCTGAGCTCTGAGGGGAGGGATTTGATGGAGACACCTCGTTGAGAGCTGTGTTGAACGTTTTTCTTTTTCGTTGCACAGTTTATGATGGAGCAATCAATACTCGAGCCACTGAAAGAAATCCTCGGCAAACAATACAGCGACATAACAAAGATATTTGAAAGCTGTGGAAATGGTCTCAGCAAGTGCTAATAATTAGTGGGGGTATTCCATAATTTAAAATAAGCACCATTGAAACCGCTTCAGGTGAATCTTCTAGATTCATAGATGCCCAAATCACGCGGACCCCCCCCCCCCCCAAAAGACAACCACAGAGACCCAATCCCATATAGGGAATGTTTGGAATGTCAAGCATTTCCCCTTAGATGCAGGCCCTCCCCTGGGTGGGTTCGCTCATGGCTTTTTCTGGATTCTGCATGTTACCTGCCAGTGAGCCTGTTACAGAGGCTGTGTCTGGGCCTCTAAACCTGTCATGGCAGTTGTGTGGTCAAGCTGTTTCCCCCCACCTCACCCTTGCCGCCACCCCACTTTCTGCATGGCATCCCAGGTGAATCTGGGGTGCAGTGGTGCTCCAGAGTTTTACTCCGAGAGGAGAGGTCTAGATTTACTCCTCTTCTGCACACCCTGGGAGGATGAAAGAAGACTCGGAAATTTCCCATTAAATATTTCAGTGATGAGCAACTGCCCTTAATGATTTTTTTTTTTTGAGGCAAGGTCCTATTTTGCAGCCCAGGCTGGCCAGGATCATTCCATTCCTGCTTTCTGCCTCCTGACTGCTGGGATTCCAAGTGTCTCAGGGACTTTTCTATTGCTGTGATTGCCGTGACAAATCCCTTGACTGAGACAAATTATAGAAGAGCCAAACCGTTTTACCAACTGGGGACCGAGTATTCAAATCTGTGTGCCCATGGGGCCGTTCTCATCCAGATCACCACAGCAGGTGTGCGCTGCCACACCTGTCTCAACAACTGGCTTTCCTTAGCCTAAACTAAAAGCAGATTGATTAGAAGTCGCCTCACTTGTAGCTGTGACAGCTTATAATGAGGGCTATTTTGTGTGTGTGTGTGTGGTGTGTGTGTGTGTAGAGCAGTCTTCCAGGTTTTTTGTTTTTGTTTTGTTTTTTTTTTCCTTTCCTTTCCTTCTCAAGATGTCACAAAGGTGATGTACCTGTTCTTGGGATGCCTTTTCCCCCTCTCCCCATTTCTATTTGCTGTGGTTGTACTGGTTTTGGGGTAAGTGAATAATTGATGATCGTTGATTAACGAGATAATGATTGTTTTCTGAGGGAATTCAGAGGAGATGGAAGAGGCCACAGGGACCTCTGCTTCTGTAAAGTTTGTGTTAGTGTCAATCAAAACCTCCCTAAGATAGTCAGCACCAGGCGGATCGAAAAGTCACGGTGGATAAAACCGTCAGGGGCTCCGGCCTTTAGGAAGATGTAAAACTGACTTGCTTTTTTTTTTTTTTTGCAAAGTGTCCTGGAGTGTATCATTGCACCTGGGAAATGCTGCATGAGTCCTCATCCTTCTGTGACGAGCTCAATGCACCGCCCTAGGTGTGGGGCCTAAAAAGAACTCCATTTTACCAGTATGGGTGCTCCATTCATTTTCTTAGTCGGCTGGTAGTAATTGAGCGCCCACCGCAGCCCGGTGTCGCTTTGTGCCGCAGGAAAAGCACCCAGAAAACCCTGCCTGCACGGAGCCCGTGTAATTGTGGGCACGGAAAGTGAGCCGACAGGGGAAGTATATGGATTGTCAGTTGGTGGTAGGTGTGGTACAGAAGGAGCATGTAGGAAATGGGGGACAGAGAATGACAGCATGGGAGGGAGCGGCCGCCTTAAAGAACGTGGTTTAGAGAAGGCTCTTTGGGAGGGTGATGGCTGAGCGGAACCCCCAGAGAGAAGATGGCGTCAGCCTTGCTGTAGTCAGGCAGTGGGCTGGCAGCATGCCTGGCGTATCATAGGAGTCCCATCAACTATTGAGAGAGCTGGAAATGAGGTCAGGGAGATAATGGGGTGTGGATGGGAGAGGCAGACGCGTGGAACTTGGACGAGATTCAGAATTTTTAAGCAGGGGACCAACATGATTTGGTGTTTATGTTTTAAGGGATCTCTCTGGGAGCGGTACAGCGAACCCGGAGTGTAAGCAGGGAGGCCTGGGTTGGAGATTATAATACAGGTTCGAATGATGGCAGCCTAGACCTGGGACTAAATGGTAGACGTTGTGGGAAAGAGTTGATGCTTTCGAACTGAATCTGAGGATTTGCAGTCACACTGGATGGTGTGTGTGAGATGAAAAGACCAACGCGGGGGGGGGGGGGGGGCTGCTGATGAAGAAGGATGGAGGCTCTGGATTGAGGCCTGAGCCATTGTTAGGGTGAAAAGCCATTGGCTGAGAAAATAGGGAACGAGGAAGAACCTCCATGTGTCTCCCTATGTTACTTACTCCTTGTCTCATATTCTCTTTCAACATTCCGGCACCTGACTGTTTCTGCAGTCTCTCAACTGTGTAAAAAGTGTAACTTCACTTATTCTGGATAACTTCTGGGTAAAATGAAGTGCACTTTAAAATGGTGTGATAGATAGTTTTGCTAAAAAAAAAAAAAAAAAACCCTACTTCTCCGTAGATTTTTCTAGTACAAGTCTGTGGTTTGAGAGGTCAGAGATGTCACAGTGGTACAGCACTTACATTGATTGCGTTGTGGTTCAAGACTGTTTCTTCTGCTTCTGCAAAGTGTCCCATAGGCACTTGTCACCATGTCACATGCAGATTTGACATTTACAAGGAGCTTGGAAAGGTCTTGCAAATTAGTTCTTAATGTGTCCACTCCTACACAGCCAGCTGATTCACTGCCTTCGCTGCCCATTGTCGTCCCTTCTGCTTGTAGCTTTTTGCCAAGTGAATGTTATTTGTTGTTTAGCCCATCTCCCGGTAAACAGAGAAGCATGAATTTATTCATTTTAGTAATGATAGAATTAAGTTAAACAACCTATTAATGGAGTTGTGTGTTTTTCTAAATGGTCCTAATTGTGCCTTTACTCTCCCACTCATTTTTATATATTAAATGCATTTTCTGAAAGGCATTTTATATACTGCACATCAACTAAAAAGATAATATTTTTCAGTGCCCGCCAAATCTCCATAAACAAGATGGCTATGCCTGCAATCAAAATCAGGTATGTGGGGCTCTAAGTGAGATTTCAGTGTAATTTAGAAAGGATTAGTGCTATTTCTTTCCTCCTTTTGATAATTGTAACTTTAGAAGGAAATTTACTAAAGTAAATTGCAGTGGGGTGCTGGTTCATATCAGCTTTATTTCATTCAGAATATTACATGCGTTTCATCAGTGACAAACTGTCCAGATTGAAAGAAAAGAAAAAGGAATGTAATGGCCTCTTCTTTGCGGAGTTGTGACCACCCTTAAATAATTTTAGCCAGTCCATGTAGCAAAAAGATGACAATCTTTTTATAAGACTTTTCTCAAGTCAGTATGATAGACCACCACCATCCACATATAAGAGAGGCTAAAAGTCATTTTGGTATCTTCTGCAGAACAGTACAAATATTTGTTCCCCATGAAAATTCAAGTTTCAATCATTATTTTACATTTAAAGAGCTCTGCTGTTCAGTGTGCCCTGAGCTTTTCAATTTTAATGCGGCGGATCTTAGAGTTCATACATATTTGTGTTTCTTATTGGCGGGTCTTGCAGTTCTTCTTACGTGTTTGGGTTTCTTATTGGCCACTGTGAAAATGCTTGAGATGGGATGAAGAGGACTTTGTGGAACTCACCCGGAAGGGGACCTTGCAGTCAGAATTGCGCGGGGGGGGGGGGGGGGGGGGGGGGGGGGGGGGGGGGAGTGGCCCTGGGGACCCATGACTCAGAACATACGTGCTCTTTCTCTCAGGGTCGCTGCTACAATGGGGAGTGCAAGACAAGAGACAACCAGTGCCAGTACATCTGGGGGACAAGTAGGTTGCATTTCCTGCCTGCTGGCCGTGCCCAGTTTCCTTACAAGCAGGTTGCATGTCCTGCCTGCTAGCTGTACCCAGGTTCCTTGGCAGGGTTCTTCTCTTCCAGTCAGTGACAGGGGTACACAGCAGGGAGTGACATGAAAGAAAAGTCTAGAAAAGGAGGAAAATAAAAGAGATGGTATGAAAACCATGCCCAGGCCTGGAAGTATAACTCAGTGGTAGAATGAGCAACAGGCTTCAGCTTCAGTCCCCAGTAAACCTCCAATAATGATGACGATGGTGATGCAGCAAAAACTGTGGAAAACCGATACCCAAGTGAGACATTGTCATGGAAACCAAAGTGTCTTTCATCGGCTTTGGTTGGCTGTTATGTATGGGATGTTGCGGCTACCGGCAACCACAGGGCCCGGTGCCATGGTCACGGTCACAGTCTGACCACTTACGTGATGGCATGGTTTACTTTGTACTTTGCTAGTTTACCTTGGGAGAGGAACAGACTTGTTTTTTGTTTTTTTGGTTTTTTTCAGTTGTCATTCACTGTCTCAGTTAAATTAATGACAATGCAGGAATTTCCCTGGGAGCACACAGGTCCATGGTAACAAATCCCAGACACTGCCTAAATGTTAATGCACACATCGACTGGCTGACGTTTACAGTGACTCAGAATTTTAGTTCATGAGGGCCACACAGGAATTGCCCTAGTTTGCTTTCTGATTTAAAAAAAAAAATAACAAAAACACTGAGAAAAGCAACTTTGGGGAGGAAACGATTTATCTGGCTTATACCTCTGTATCGTACTCCATTACTGAGAGAAGTTAGCGCAGGGCCTCAAGGCAGGAACCCGGAGGCAGACATTGAAGCAGAAACCATGGAGAGGGGTGCTGCTTACTGGCTTGCTCCTTCAGACTGGCTCGGCCTGATTTCTGATACAACCCAGAACCACATGCCCAGGAGTGGCACTACCCACAGTGAGGTCCTCCCACATCAAGCATTTAATCAAGAAAACCCACCCCCATCCCCACCTCCACCTCGCTTGCTCACAGGCCGGTTTGATGGAGAAATAGTTTTTCAAGTGGACTTCCCTCTTTTGAGGTGGCTGTAGTTTGTGTCAAGCTGATTAAAAAACAAAACTAACCAGGGACAGCAAGGCTGAGAAATGAGACTTCCTAGCTGTCTGAGGCTGGGTCTGCCAACGTGGAGAAAGAGGCCCTTTGAGTGATTTCAGTGTTTGACAGGTGTCATTCATGGGGAAGAGTTACAGTCAGGTAAAGATAATAAGGACATAATGTGCCAGGCATGGTGGCTCATGCCTGCAACCTCAGCACTTGGGAAGTTGAGACAGGAGGATTACTAGTAGTTAAAGGCCAGCATGGACTAAGTAATGAGTTCCAGGCCAGCTGGATCGAAAGAGTAAGACTCCGTCTCAAAAAAAAAAAAAAAAAAAAAGCCCTAACAACCTCAGTGGGCCGAGACTTTTAAATTAATCCTGAATATTAACATAAAACAAGATTAAGAAGGCTGGAGAGGTGGATCAGTGGTTAAGAGCACCAATTGCTGTCCCAGAGATCCCAGGTTCCATTCCCAACACTCACAGGATGGCTAACAACTCCATTTCCAGGGGATCTGGTGCCCTCTTCTGGCCTCATTTGACGCTGCATGCACATGGTATACAGCTGTACATCTGGGCACAACACCCATAGACATCAACTCCCCAACACACACACACACACACACACACACACACACACACACACACACACACACACACACACTATAATAAAGCAGGATTAAGAATACATATTTGTTTACTGTGTGGTGGTGGTGTACTTATTGCTGCCAGCGGATTTTTCTCCCTGGTCACCTTCAAACCCACCAGCAAGATCTGCCTAGAGACTTCTCATATTCCAGACAGTGCTGTGCTGGAGCATTTTTGCCCTGGCTTACAAAAGCGGCTGAATTTTGGAGATTTTGCTGAGCCGGTGAGCAGCATATCCATAGCCTGGAATCAGCCCTTGCATGTTTCCACCATAGGAACTGGCAATCAAGAGTCGTCCCCCCCGCCTTTTTTTCCATTTCCAAGAAGCAGCTGCTGGACACTTTGTGGCACCCCACTGAGTGTGAGGAACCCAGAGAAGTAAAGTGTATTTTCTCCTCCCGTCCATCTCTGATAGAGGCTGCGGGGTCAGACAAGTTCTGCTACGAGAAGCTGAATACGGAAGGCACCGAGAAGGGAAACTGCGGCAAAGATGGAGACCGGTGGATCCAGTGCAGCAAACAGTGAGTTGGTACCCTGGGGCAGAGCCGTTGCTCTCCCAGGCTGACACAAACACGACGTGAACAAAAAAACAGGAGAGCTGTGGGTGCAGTGTATGTATACCTGTGGGAAACGGTCGAAAGATTAATGAAATAAATTCTGTTAGAAACAAAAAGAGATCAGTGTGAAGAGGAGGAATAAAAGAGCATCAAATAAGGTATAGAGCTGTGGACATTCTTGTACATGTGGCTTAGTGTGTATTGTGTCCATATCTCTAGAGCCCATACTTAGCAAAAACGATTGCCAGGTCACAGGGATGCATATTTTCACTGTCATCAGATGACATCACATTGTTTCCTAAAAATGGCTGTGCTCTGGGAAACCCTCCCATAATATATGCTATTTTCATCAATACTCCATCTTAACAGATTTTTTTTTAAAACTTTTATCAGTTCTGGTGTGTGTGGATTGCTATCTTGGCACGGTTTTAATTTGCATTTTCCGAGTTATAAGTGGAAGTTAGCTCCTTTCCAGGCAGATTTCCTTTTTAGTGAAGTGACGCTTCACATCTTTGCCATCTTCTGGTATGAGTCATTGTTTATTGAACAGCTAGGCTGGAGGTAGAGGTGTCCTCGTGACAGGTGAGTCATTTTAATAATGCCACCAAAGATCCGAAAGATGCCTTCCCTTCTGCTGTGCGATCTTTATAATGTTGACTTTTAAATTCTTGCCCTTGCGAATTCATGGTTGCAAGTGGATGCAAAAACCACACATTCCAAGGTAGATGGCCTGTCTTCCTGTTGTCTGGAAGTGTGACCCTTCCAGCAACTGTGATGTGGCTTTTCCTTACATCCATTTCTAGGAGGGCTGTGTTGATCTCAGTTCTAGAGTAGAAAGGAGGGATGCTCAGGACAGTAGACATAGGGAACAGCAGTGCTGCTACTGACTGAGAATATTCTAGGCCTTTCTTTCAGGGGTGCTCACTTCTCTAGTAAAGCTGTGGTCTGTAGCAGGAATCTTAAAAGTTCTTATTAATAAAATCAAACCCGAGGCCAGTTATTGGGGTCCATGCTGGTAGATCAGAGAGACAGAACAAGCCACAGCTATCTCACCTCGCCGGATCCTCAGCTGGTCTTGTTTCCTCCGACTGGAGGCTTTTGAGTCCTCATCCCAATGGCTCTCAGCTGAATTGCTGCTCAAAAGCCTGAATGCTTAACCAGCCAAATGCTTAACCAGCCAAATGCTGCTAGTTTCTGGTCCTCACGCCTTATATATCTTTCTGTTTTCTACCACCACTCCCTGGGATTAAAGGCTGGCTTTCTGGGATTAAAGGCGTGTGTCACCATGCTTGGCTATTTCCAATGTGGCCTTGAACTCACAGAGATCCAGAGGGATTTCTATCTCTGGAATGCTAGGATTAAAGGTGTGAGGTCCACCATTTTCTAGCCTTTGTATTTAGTGGCTGTCTGTTCTCTGACCCCAGATAAATTTATTAGAGTACACAATATTTTGGGGAACACAATACCACCACAGTGGTCCCTTGGCAAGGACAGTCATAGCTAAGCCAGAATGTCTGAGTGCTTTCATTTTGCCGTAAAGAGAATATTGAGAAATGTTAGGCCTGGAGATAAGGGTCAATAGTTCGGTTGCTTGCTTAGTATATGCTAGGTACTGGGTTTGGTTCCCAGAACCACACCATGTAAAAACTAATGGATGTGCAGTGAGAGTTGTGGGTTTTTGAGCTGGAGTCTTCCTGTCTTCTGAATCCTGTGCAGTGACGTGTTCTGTGGATTCTTGCTGTGCACCAATCTTACTCGAGCTCCGAGAATTGGTCAACTTCAAGGAGAGATCATCCCGACGTCCTTCTACCACCAAGGCCGAGTCATTGACTGCAGGTAACACATGGAAGTCAGGAGACGAGCAAGTGAGCGAGGGGAGTGTGATGATCACAGATTTCAAGCAAGCAAAAATAGAAAACACCAAAGATCTAAGATTCTCCAGTTTCATCTTTTCCTTTCATGTGGAAAACCACTTTTGAAAAGTAGTATGTGGGTTTGCAAATTACAGTTACCCAAAATTGTAGCTGTTATCAGTAGTGAGACCTTTTTCCGAGTCACAGTCTTAGGAACCGAGTTATGTTGCAAGTGATGTCTCATACCCCCAAAGCTTGAGATTAGAAATCTTCAGGTCTTAGAAGGTTTGCTGGGATCCAAGACTAAGTACGGGATTTATGTTTCATTTATTCCCTACACACACAGACAGAAGGAAATTTTAAAAAGTTTGTGTGTTTATTTTATTAACATAGTAACCGTGGCTAATAACAGTTTACTGAAATAGCTCCACACAAGGACACAGCATGAATGAATTACATCCACCCCACACTGCGTAGTCTCAAAGCCCTACTCTTCACTATTCCACTGTTCAGTCTACTTTTAAAAGTTTATACATGTGTGAAGTGGTGTGTTGGGCCTATCTCTCTGTGTGCAACCTAGTTCACACATATTCTGAAAACGACAGGATTTCATTCGTCTTTGTGGCTAAGTGATATTCTGTTATGTATACACCACATCTCCTATATCCATTTCTGCTGATGGGTTGGTTGAGTCTATATCCTGGCTATTGTGGTAATGCCACAGTAGACACACAGTAGTACTAGCTAGTATTTAAAAGAATCCCCTACACTATTCTCTTGAAGATGGTACTCGTTGACACTCCCACTTTTAGTGTACTAAGGTTCTTTTTTTCCTCATTGTTCTAGCCAGTATTTGTAATTTTTTTTTTGATGATGGCTACTTTAAGTAAATTGAGATGGCATCTCATCGTGGTTTAAATTGCAGTTCCCTGAATCATATTGAACTGTCCTGTATTTATTGACCATTTATATTTCTTCTTTTGAGCAGCGATTTTTTTTTTTACTTAGTATTTTCAGTGTGCCTGCATTTTAAGTGTGACTGTGTTTTAGTTGGACTTTTCCACGCATGGCTTCCTGTCAGTACTCATAAGCTTTCAGATTTTGGAACATTTCGGAGTTCAGTGTTTTGGATGAGGGACACGCAACCTGTACTCATTTTTCCCCTGGTTAAAGTTTAGGAGCATCAGAATGTATCACCATTTGAATACTGTGTGTTTTACTTTTTTTTATTCTAATTCCAATTCAAGCAGTGTTTTATGTTGCATGTGTCTGGTTTACCTACCAAGTACCAAATCACATACAGAAAATAGTTATTAAAATATAGTTTATTAATGTTAACAAAGAATACTCCCTCCAGCATCTGCCCTTTATTTTCACTATCCTGGAATTTGAAACCACTTTTTTTTTCTGGGAGTGAATTAATGTTGGAAATTATCTGAGAGTACTTCTGCACAATTGGATAATGCTGTCTTGGGCAGATAACTGCTATTTTTCCATCTTGTTAAATGGCTCTGAGGTAATTCTAACAAGGCCTTAGGCAGTTAGCTCTTCCTTAGAATGTATCTGTAGTGTAGTGTCTACCACCTTCTACATACAGAAGCACTCTTTCAATGTATACATTCTCACACGTCTTTAATAGCCTGGTTAAATTATGTGGTTATATTGCAAACTGCCATATTTGTAAAAACATTCAGCAAGATTCCCTGCTAGTAATTATATCATTAATTATCATTCAGATTCTAATTGCCCCTGACTTTGAAACGTAAGAAGTATACATTAGTAGAGGAGACCTGGCATAGCTTTATCTTTTTAATTGTGATAGCTAACTCCTCTGGGGTGATAATAATAATTTTCAAATACCTTATTTTGCTGTTTTTGCTCACCATTATTTCCCTCGCATACCGCCTTTCCCCCACAATGCCTTGGAGAACCAAGGACACGCTTTCTCCTTCTCCTTTTTACACAAACACCTTTCATTTAGTCTTAATATTGGAAACAACAGAAGAGCTAGAAGGTTCCCTGCCAATAATAGTTGTCCCTGATGATGTGTGTGCTATAATGATAATGAAAGGTAGTTTCTTTCCGGCACTCTTCTTAAAGATGGGTGGGAAGGAGAAATGGACGTGAAAACCCCTTGCTAGCTGTAACAGTCTCTTCTGTTTCCTGAATGGTGAGTCTTGTTTGTGCTGGCCCAGCGTTGTAGGTGCGGTGCTTACATTTATGTGGCTCCCCCTCTGCTTGCTTTCAGTGGTGCTCACGTAGTTTTAGATGATGATACAGATGTGGGCTACGTAGAAGATGGGACTCCATGTGGCCCATCCATGATGTGCTTAGATCGGAAGTGCCTACAGATTCAAGCCCTAAATATGAGCAGCTGCCCACTTGATTCCAAGGGGAAAGTCTGTTCAGGCCATGGGGTAAGTAGACATCAGTGTTAACAGCTTTGGCTCTTCATTATCTGGGATCCCGAGTTCACAGCGACAAGACAACCAAATACAGCTATTTCTTACTGAGACTGTGTCGTGATCATCACCATTTTCTCAGTACCTTTATCTGCTAAAATAATTATTTATAAATTGATTTGATTTTGTTATTTCTCATATCATTATTGGTTATTTGTATTGATCACATTCTCCAGATATAACTTGACATCTATGTTAGTCAATAGTCTGTAGAAAAACAGGGTAAATCTTCTGTCTACCCACCTATCCATGTATCTGTCCTCTAGCTAAGAAGATTTATTATGAATAATTGGCTCGCATAATTATGGAAGCTGCTTGCTGTTTATAAAATGGAGAGCTATGTAAACCACTGGTATGGTTCCTTCTGAGTCCGCTGACATGAGACTCAGCAGAGCTGATGGTGTATACCTGAGTGCTAGGGCTGAAGATGAGATGGAGTGTCTCAGCTCGATCCCTGAAGGGAGGAAAGAGGTTGAGTTCCCCTTCCTCCTCTTTTTGTGTTCCACTCAGGCTCTGTTGGGAGTGCAATCAGCTCTGCGGAGTTCACTCATTTGCTGTCGTCTGGAAATGCTTTCACAGGCACGTCCAGAAATGATGTGCGATTGGGCACCCCACAGCCCAGTTAACTTGGCACATGAAATTAGCCAGCACGACATCTTAAAAGTTGGAAGAAAATTGATAGGCTTCCTAAGGGACTGTAGACTCTGTGCCAGTATTTTTTTAATAGCACAAAACAACATAAGTTGTATTAGTGATTGACTTCCATCTCTGATCATACTGACAGGAGAGTGGATTGCAGATGAGTCACATGCTTGTAAAGATGTTCAGTTACGCTTGGGCTGTTCTCATCCCTCCACCCCTCACCCCCAGAAAAAGATGCTGTCTGTATTCAAACCTGTGTGTAGCTTTAATTTTGTGACCAAAGTGTTTGAGAATGCTGCCTTTCCTGGAAAACCTAAGTTTAACAACAACAACAATAATAATACCCAAATTATACAATGATTTAGATTGGACTTAGAAATAATGATTTTATAGATTTCAGAAATTAGAAAAATGGGCACAAAGAAACAGAGCAATAATAATAATAATAATAATAATAATAATAATAATAATAATAATAATAATGGGAGATTTTGGAATGACGGTAAAAGGAACCCAGCATAGAGACCTAGGCTGAGGATAAGAATAAGGTGGATATGCTCAGGAAACTTCTCTGGTGGTAATGGTCAGCTGAGCAAGCTCACAGGGAGGCTGTGTAGCTGGGTGAGTTAGTCACTCTGCTATTGATACCACAAAATACCTGACATAAAGTTTCAGAGAGGAGAGAGTGGTTTGGATCACCGTTCGGGGCCACAGCCCAGCATTATGGGGAAGAGTGGAGGTCCGAAACTTACTCCTTATATCAGGTCAGGAAGCAAACACCCTGGAGTCTCCTTTTTTTTTTTTTTTTTTTTTTTTTTTGGTTTTTCGAGACAGGGTGTCTCTGTGTAGCTTTGGAGCCTGTCCCGGAACTCACTGTAGAAGAGACTGGCCTTGAACTCACAGAGATCTGCCTGGCTCTGCCTCCTCAGTGCTGGGATTAAAGGCGTGTACCACCACCGCCCGGCTGGAGTCTACTTTTTCATTCAGTCCAGGGCCCCATTGCATGGGCTGGTACTGTGACCCACACTCAGGTTGGGCCTTTCCCCTACAGCTAATCCTTCCGGAAACACACTCAAGAGACACCCCGAAAGTGTGCCTTGCTCATGCCCTAGATGTTTATTATGACATTGAAGTCAGCCATCCTCTCTGGTGACTTACGAACATGAATTCAGGGGCTAGAGAAGGTTGTGGATTTCAGTTCTGGCTGTACTTCTTGACATCTCAGGGACGCTGGGTGGGTACTTACCCTCTCTCAGCCCTTAGGTGCTGGTGTGAGGAGTAATGAGAAGCTTTTCCTGAAGTTCTTAGCAGAGGAACTTGACATATAATGAGTGTTCAGTGAAATTGCTATGTAAAATGAAATCACCGGGCAGACTTTTTAAGCATTTTAGTTATTGCTCTAAAAATATGAGATGTAAAAGCTCTTTTCTGCTCCTCCCCCCCATTTCCACCATTTTTTAAAAAAGCCAAGTTCAGCCTTATTAATCATAATCATGGACCACAGTATCTCAGATTTAAAAGCTTTGGCATTTGATTTTATCATATCTAATGATAAAAGGGTCTCGGCACCTGTCTCTCTAGCTTGCAGAGGGTTTTATTTGATTCACGTAAATGGGAAGTCTGTGCCATTTGCTGCCTGATGGAGGGCTTCATCCCGCTGCCTGGGAGAGCGTGACTCCATAGATGGCGGGGAGGGTGAGTCAGTGCTTATTGGGCGGGCAGAGTGCCACCAAATGAGTTAGGCATGGCGAGGACACACAGTGTGCTTAGTGGTTGTGTCTCCTGGTCCTTTTTCTTGAGGATCGCCCCTTGGGAAGTGTCTTTTGAGACCTGGGTCTGTTAACTCGCTGAATGAAACATGTATGTTTTTCATGAATGTTCCTAGAAACATCGGCTTTAGAAAAAAAAACAAACAAACAACTACCTTATTGGACATTTGTGTATCTAAATATCATGAATAATACAAGTTTAAAAAAGTTTCCTTCATCTTAATCATTATTATTTCCCTATAATTATCAGAAAATATATTCAGTAATATGACCCATGAACCCAGTCCCCAAAGCCATGGGAAAGTTTAGAAGCCTTCTAAATGACTTGGAAAGATTCCTTCGTGCACCCTGTTCCTTAGATCACATTTACCATGGACGGTCCACAGTGTGGTGTCTCTCTTCTTTTTCCTCTCCAGGTGTGTAGTAATGAAGCCACCTGCATCTGTGATTTCACTTGGGCAGGCACGGACTGCAGCATCCGGGACCCCGTTCGGAACCCCAACCCCCCGAAGGATGAAGGACCTAAGGGTTTGTGTGATTTCAGTTTTAGACCCTTGCAGACCGCGTTCATCTGCATCCTCCCACGGCAGTAGTATCATGCTTCCATGGCTTTGGAAGGTGACACGTCAGAGTCTGTCTTTTTGCCACGAAGATGCAAAATCCTGTGTGTATCATATTTTCCAAAGCATATTTATAAATTACCTCGTAGCCTGGGACTGAATTAAGAAAAGAAAAACCTACTGACTTCCTTTAATCCGGTTTCTTCTCTGTCCTTTAAACCTTATGCTTTTTCCCGCTTTCACAAAAGCTAATTATTTTATAAGCCATTCCATTTTCGAATAGGTATAGTCTTTGGGGCTGACGTGAGACTTTTTTTTTTTTTTTATCATCCCTGAATATCGCATTCTCTCCAGAGGAAAGTTGTAGTCCTTTATGCCTCCTTCTAACAAATTCTTTTGATTTGGCAAAAGAATCGGTTCTTTAGATAGCTTTAATTTTTTCAAAGGAAATGTAAAGAGTCTGCAGCTTTGTTCTAAGCAGCCACTAAGAGAAGAGAGAGATTAGAATTTAGCATAATGAGTCTGTGGCAGTTCATAGTCACCATGTGATATTGAAGATGAGAATGCTCGGGCCCCGAGGTCAGGTGACATGCCCGTTACCTAGGCAACCAGGGGCCAAACTGGGAGCATGCTTACTTCTATTACATTATTTTTTATAGTATTGCCTATGTAAAAAATGAATATGACAGTCATTTTCTCATTATTCTCCCCCCCCCCCTCCTCCCCCATCCGCCCCGATTCTCGGAGATCTTGAAATGCTGTCAGTTACAACAGGCTTCGGGTGGCATCTAAGTCTCTGGTACCCGAGAAAACAAACAACGGCTTGTACCGATTTTGACATTTGACCATGGCGCTGTACCTCGGCTTCTGTTTTTGCGGCGGCTGCTAACAGTATTCCATAAATCAGCTGCCATGGCTTCTTTCCCCCTGCAAGCAGGAAAATGCACAGAGGTCTAGCATCGAGCTGATCGCCTTTGTTTTGATGAAAGTTCATTTAAACTCTGTGAACGTCTGTGTGGTCTGTACGGAAAACATGACCCTCCACGCAGACAGAGCTCCCTAGACTGCAGTTCCTGAAGAGATGCAGCCTGGTTTTTGGATGTGTGTGAGTTGTTCCACAACAGTGGGCGTGTTAAAACACCCTTTCGTCCCTTTGTTTGATATGCCCAGGATATTAAAATTCCGTAAGAATAATTATCACACCCGCACAGTCTATTTCTGTTTTTGCCTCGGTGCCTAAAAAAACGAACCTACTCCACTTTCACATTCAGCCTTTTGTTGCTTTAAAACTAGAACAAAACATTCTTGGATCCACCTTCAGAAGTTAGACTCGGAGAGGTAGGCCCTGACAAGAGAAGCGAGCTTCTGTCTCCGCTCTGCAGCGCGCAGCTGTGGCTTTCAGAGACGCCCTGTGCTCCTCCCTGCCGAGACACTTAGGCGTGTTTGCATGCTGACGGAGCCTTTTTAGATCCTGCCCGTGTGTTAGGTGTGATGGGGCTTTATTAACTGTTTCTGTTTGCCATTTCCTCACCCGCTCATCCACCGAGGAAAGTCAGCTTTGGAGCCACGAAGCTAACAGTCACTCTGGAGAGGAGAGTGTTTGCAATTGTCTTTACTTTAACTTTCTCCCATCTTTACTGTAGTTAAGGAAATCAATCTCTCTCTCTCTCTCTCTCTCTCTCTCTCTCTCTCTCTCTCTCTCTCTCTCTCTCTCTCCTCTCTCTTTGGTAAATTAAATCATACATGTTTATTGTAGAAAATAAGTATTTCTTTTAGGAAATACAAGGAAGGAATGAAAAAGAGGTAAAAATGATCTGTAGCCTCACAGCTCAGGGGTAATTAGCATGCGCATTCAGGCTGATCACTTTCTAGTCACAGGTTTTCCTTTTTTTTCCTCTTCCTGAAGGCAGCAAGTTGTAGGTGCAAGTTGGTTATAAAATGGTCGAAATCAGTGTAAAAAAAAAAGAAAGAAAGAAAAGAATTCCTAACAATTTCGATGAAGCAAAAATGTCATTATTTAACATAAATGAAAACCAGTTATTTGGTAAATAAACGTTTAGGTAAATCAAGCAATTTTAGTACAATGAAATAATAGCTCTATTTGGGGCTGGAGAGATGGCTTAGTGGTTAGGAACACTTGTTGTTCTTACAGAGGACCCAGGTTCAGTTCCTGGCATCCCATGGTAGCTCCAGTTCGAGTGGATCCAGCACCATCTTCTGACCTCCCTGGGGGTCAGGCATGCATGCGATACACGTACATGTATGCAGGCAAAACACACTCATAAAGTAAAATAAATCTATAAAATTTTAAATAACAGCTCGATTAGCTATTTGTTTCTCTTCATATTCTATATGAATATGGGGCTAATGAATATGCTAGTAAAATGGGAAACAGCAGAAATCAGACATTCTGCAGCTTTGTTGTCAATTTTTATAATTTTAGTCTTTCTAATCCCTGTTAAAGGAAAATGAAAGAGAGAAGCTGGGCCCTTGACCTCGGTCTCCACCCATTTAGCAAATTTATATTGTCTGTCCAGTATTTTAAGGGAGCGTGTACTCTGCACCCACTGGGTGGTCAGTAAATATCCCACCCCCCACTGAGGATATGCAAAAGAAGTGGAATGGGTACATAATCCCAACAGTCAGGAGGCTGAGGCAGGAGGATCATCTCAAGTTTGAAGCTATTCTTCTCTACTGCATAGTAAATTCCAGGGCAGCCAGAAAACAACAACAACAACAACAACAACAACAACAACAACAACAAAGCACAACAACAAAAAGGAATGTGGCATTTAGTGCTGATTTTCTGTTGATGCATTTGTATGAATTCTATGTATCCAATCCGTGCAATATCCCATCCTTTCTCAACTGTCCGTTCTGCATGGGTGCCGAGCTCCCCTTGATAGCTTCATACTGTGCCATCCTTTTCAGCTCCCAGGTGGTTTGGCTGCTCTACCTTCCCCAGATGCTTGCCATCCATAATGAGCAGTGCCCACCTGGTCTGGCCAGTCATGTCTACAGATAAAGTCTCCTGGGTAGATGTGGCAAGAACATACTAGAATACTATGTATTCCAGGCAGACTTGGGAGGCTGAAGCAGGAGGCTCTTAAATTTAGGGCCAGCCTGGGATGCAGAGGCATTCCAGAAACTGTACCTAAAACCCAAAGAAAACAAGACAAATCTAAAACCTACCTATCTCTGTTTAATTTATTCCTCTGAAATGGAGAAAAATCTAGGAAGTGTAATGAGAATATTGCCTTTTTAATCATGAACTCAGCATAAAAGATAGATAGAACCCAACTGCAGCCCTTTGGATCAAGATCACATTAGAATAGGCAGATTCTGCAGCTCCCTTTCCACTGAGTTGAGAAGGCCAGAAGCAGACTTAGTTTGGATAGCTTGAAAATTAATTCCCAGAAGATCGTATAGATCTGGGTAGAGCCTTAACATGAATACTGTGTCGTCATCAGCTTGCTAAGGTTGTCTACAGTGGATCCACAGTACCATGGTTAGGTTCCTGCCAGACCCCAAACCACAAACATTGAGAAAGATCTTTAAACCTATAAGGCATGTGGATGAGGATTTCCTTCCTTCCTCCCTGCTTTCCTTCCTCCCCACTCCTCCTCTTCTCTCTCCTCTCTTTTCTCTTTTCTCTCAGTAGAACTCAGGGCCTCATGCATGCTTGGCAAGCTCTACCATTGAGCTGTATTTGCAGCCCTCTCGGAAAGGATTTCCAAAAAGCTATTCACTATTCTGCTATTGCACATCATCCACCCCTGTGTTGTTCATTGACTATCTATGTGAAAGCCTTTGGAGTCACTCTTTCGTCAACTTGTTTCTGTTGAGATCTCTGAAAGAAATGATTTCCCTTTATTACGCAAGGATGGAATGACCTGCCGTTCTGTTTAAAAGGATTTCCAGGGGCTGAGGAGATGGCTCTGTGGGAAAAGCGCTGGCCTGAAGACCTGAGTTCTGGTCCAGAACACTTATGGTGAACTCCAGGTTTAATGAGTGACCCTGCCTCAAAAACTAAGCTGGAGGAGCGACAGAGAAAGACCCCTGATGCAAACTGCTGGCCTCTACACACATGTACTCACTCTTTATGCACACCCATATTTGCATGTACCCATCAACACACACACACACACACACACACACACACACACACACACACACACACACACACACACACACACACAGTTTGTTTCTACCTTATGGAAGGAAAGTCATGCCCATTCATTTTCATTAATTTGCATCTGCTTTGCTCAACGCGTATCATGGACTATGATAGATTTTTTTTCTCACTTGATGGCAGTCATGGCATCATTGTGACGAGCAAAAGGAGAAGAGAGTGGGTTACATCCCGTTCACTGACGTCCATAGGCAGGGATGGTACTCCTAGGAAGGAAGGTTGGACCAGACCCTTCAGTGAAGACCATAGTCATCAAATTGAGATAGAAAGGACCTTAAAGGCAATTTACCCAGACCCGCTGCCTCACAAATGGGAAAGCTAATTATCGCTGTTAACAGATAATTAAATAAAATGTGATCACATGAGCTTAACCTCAGTGCCTCTTCGGCTACTGCCTCTTTTAAGGCAGAATGCTAAGTCCTTCTGCGAGGTCTTTGTGCATAATAAGAAAAGAGAGGGCCGATAGGCCAGCAGTGATCAAGCCCATTAGAGGGGCTATTACTTGTCCGCAGCGCTTATTATGCCTCTGAAGAGAAGCAGTCTATCATCCGAGTTTAGAATTTTGAAAACAATGACTTCTAAATATAAGAAGCACCAGGTATTATTTTTTTTTTTTTTTTTTGAACCAATTCTTTGTTTTATTGGGGAGGTAGTTCTTAGACATTACTGAAACATCACTGGCACTGTGGAAAATTGAGTTTGTGAATGAGGCAACTGTATGGAATTGAGGCAATCCTGCAGGAACTAAGAGTGACATTTCTAGCAGTTGGGACTACATACTGTCCAGCCCAGTTAGGGTGCCTTTGGAATCCAATTTTTAAAAAAAAACATCTTATGTGGTCTTCATTTACCATGGTCTCCTATTCCTTGTTCTCCCTCTCTTTTCTTTTTTTTTATTATTATTATTATTATTATTATTATTATTTTACAACACCATTCAGTTCAACATAATAGCCACAGAATCCCCTGTTCTCCCCCTCTCGCCCACCCCTCCCCCCAGCCCACCCCCCATTCCCACCTCCTCCAGATCAAGGTCTCCCCCGAGGACCGGGGTTGACCTGGTAGACTCAGTCCAGGCAGGTCCATTCCCCCCTCCCAGACCGAGCCAAGTGTCCCTGCATAAGTCCCAGGATTCAAACAGCCAACTCATGCAACGAGCCCAGGACCTGGCACCAATGCACAGCTGCCTCCCAAACAGATCAAGCCAACTGACTGTCTCACCCGTTCAGGTGGCCTGATCCAGTTGGGGGCCCCTCAGCCTTTGGTTCATAGATCCTGTGCTTCCATTCATTTGGTTATTTATCCCGGTGCTTTATCCAACCTTGGAGAAGCACCAGGTATTATTTATCGTAGCTTTCGCATATAGCCTTTAGGCGACTTTCAAATGACCAACCTTCCAAGATTTAGTCGTTCAGATCATTAAATGATTCTCATATGTGAGTATGAAGTATTATATATAGTTATATGTCAGGCACTTCCTTATTAACCACGGACTCACCAAAGCTTAAAGATTTACCGTATTTTAAAATATTTCAGGAACTATGAGTTTATCTTATATAAAACCAGAAAAGCCTCTGTATTTTTGTCGATAGCGTGAATTGCAGTTTTTTTTTTTTTCCCTGAGACAAGATTTTGCCGTGTGGTTCTGACTGGCCTCAAGCCCACAGTCTCCCTGCTGCTGGTATTCCAAGGGCATGCCGTTACATTCAGATGAAATAATATCTGTCATGAAATAACTTATTCCATGTCCTTCCAGGCATGTCTCCCAGTAGTCTAAAATTGAACTTTTTTTTTCATTTCACTGAAAAGAGGAGATCTGATTTTATGTCTAACACATGGAGATTTCCAGCGAGATAAAATATTTTTATAATGTCAACATTATGCTGCAAAATTAAGGGCTTCATTAAGTGTTTATGTTTAACCTTCAGTTTAGCAATGTAAATCTCTGCAGGAAGGACTATGGTCGACAGGGCACCAGTGATGGCTTTGCTGCCTAAAGCCTTTGAAGTGTCAAGGGGTGGAGGCACTTAGTTGGCCCACGGAATCATCGAAGTGCAACTCGTCACCTTCTTGCTTTGGAAACTCTAAGAAAGGAACATGCAGTTTCCAAAAGAGCAGCATTCTTTAAATGTGTGAAGCCTGACTTACCTGTGCAGAAATTCTACATACAAAATAGAGAATCTTTTTTTTTTTTCAAAAAAGAAAAAAGTTTATAGTTTGCCTATTAATATTACACACTTACTAAAAGTTGTATTTTTTTAAGGACCAGTCAACCTAGAGAACAGGAAGCAGGACTGATAAGAAGATAATAAGCCCACAGACAGCACACACACACACAAAGGTACTGAGGTAATGAGCGTGATTGACCTGCACACTCTAAAGAAGGACAAGTGTGTCAGTCACCGAGGGGACAAAGTCTAGCTCCCCCAAACCAGGACCAGTTATCAGTGCCATGGTCAGGGTCATGGGAGAAAATTAAGGCATGTCATTGTGTACACAGCATAGAGACTAGGAGGAAAAGAGACATTTGTAGATAATGAATGAATATGAATGAGAGAATTAATGAACAGAAGCATAATAAACCAGTGATTATGGATGTGAAGCTACATCGTGAATCTGCAAAGGCACAAGGAAAAATGTTTCCAATTTTCTACGGTAGCTGTTCAAAACAGCTACGTTCACAAATTTGTCGCCTGTGAAACACTGCCCTCCTGAGGGTCACTATCAGTCCCTGCCAAGCAGATCTGAAAACAGGTTGATTCTGAATTTAAAGAGATAAAGCCCAGGGGCCTGCTACATCTTCCTGTATTGTTCCAGGGTGCCAGGGTGGAGAGCATCAGAAGCACACAAGAGATGAGTTCTGAGAAAACCACTTCTCCAGCTCTTCTCATTTGCTTTGTGTTGAGAGTACTTGTCTGTCGAGAATCTGAAGATAATTATTCTTTCTCAGTGCTGATTAAGGCTCATCATCTGCCTGCCTGGAATCCAGGCTTGAAGCATCTGCAGGATTTCTTTTCTTTTCTTTTTTTTTGTTCCCCTGATAAGGTTTCTAATACTTGCACAGTGGGCCACCTAATTCTGTCCCTTCTGCAGAGACGAATTATACCACAACAAACGTAGGGGAGTTTGCAAAATTCATCTTTCCTGTGGTAGTTATAATTTCAAAAATTAACAAATATTCATTTAGCATCACATTATATGGGAGAGGAAGGAAATGTTTTCCTGTGATTTGTTGTAGCTACCCCATCTAAAGGTTGAAGGGGATGTGGGATTGACCGGTACGTTCCGGCTCTGAGAGAGCCATTACTTAAAATTTAAGTATACCACCCTCCCCCAAAAAGTTAGGAACTAACATATTTGTTAATTAGTATTCTGAAAGCAATGATTTTCTTTAAAATTTTTTTTTTTTGGTTTGGAACCCCTTTCTATCCTAGTGTTTGTGCCCATAGTTTGGAAATCTGAGCTGTGGCTGGGTCATTTTGAATGAACACGTGTGGTCATGCCATGGGCCACCTCCTAACTTATCTTTCCTCTCTTCTTGGCTTTCACTAGACTTCCTCTGTTTTCTGTTGTGTTTCCATCTTTTTGCTTTTTAAAGGATCTCTCTGGTTGCATTTAGTTAATAACCCTTAGGTTCTCATTTATATTATCTACCTTGTGATAAAATGAAGTAAAATTGCTAAACAGGCTTAGAGATCCAAGATTCTCTTCCCTTGGGACAATATCTTACTAAAAGGCCCATGGGCACAGGAGGAAGCCTTAAACAATTGTGACTGTGAGTCTCACTTCGTGATTCTGTTCCCCCGTGTTCATAGCATTCAGTCTGTGTAGTGCAGTCCTGTTGAAGTGAAACTGTTTTCATTGGTAAGGTCATTTACATTCACTACCTTTCACTTATGTAGAAATGAGAGAAGTGTCTATGAGCCAGCTCCCTCGTATACTTGCAGACATAACCAACCCTGAATAATATTCCCTCCTGTTTCAACATCTGACTTCATGTCACTCTTGTAGAGAAAACGTTGGGAGTCCACCCATTCCAGGGTTGTTTCCCAGCACCTGAAAGCCTTGAAAAGAAGTGGTGGTGCATGGGTGTTGAATGTTTCTGCTCTGCATGAATAACGACTGGGTGGTCTGTAACAACCTCTGCAATTTTCAGAGACCCTGACTTCCTCCCGGTATACAGATATATGCTGGAATCTATAGCTGAAGAACTAAACGTCCATTTCCTATGACTGCCATCCAAACCTTGCAGTCATTCAAAATATACTTTCCAATAACTTCCCAGGTAAATTACACAGAATTTTAAAGCTACTCTTTAGAACGTCTTTTCAAAAAATTGAATGATATGTTCTTCATTTAAATGATGTTAAGCATATTTTGCCATTTGAAAAAATTATAAATGATGCAATAATGTCTAGTTTATAATTAAAATACAGATTTGCTGTAATGCAATTAAAATTTTACTTCATACTGCTAGACACTGTAACTTAAATTGGATTACTTATAAGCTTGAAAGTATTTATAAGGGATTATGTTTTAAATAGGGTGTGTACAGTTTGAAGATAAAAATTATAATGTCTGTCCATCTCAGTTTCAAACTTTCAAACAAAGGTACCCATATTTAGCTAACTTTCAAAGCATTTCCTGGAGAGATTGTTTTGTATGATAGTGAAATCAGTATGTGATTTCTTCTGTTTTTTTTTTTAAAAAATCTCCGTTTTCCCTCCACACAGTGAACATGGCCACAAGCAGGCTCATAGGGGCTGTGGCTGGCACCATACTGGCCCTGGGGGTGATTTTTGGAGGCACAGGGTGGGGAATAGAGTAAGCATCCTCGTGAGTTTCTGGGTGTCTTTCATTGGTGCTTGGTGTATGAGGTGATGCTCGAACCCTGTCCCTTCTGTGTTTTGTCTTGTTTGGTGTTTCTTGTTGGTAATGTCATCTGTGCTGTGATTCGGCTGTATTTGTGTCTTGTGATTTTCTCCTGCACTGTAGAACCTTCTCCTGTCTGGAACAATGTGGGGCATAAAACAATGTTGGGGTGCTTAGTCACAATTCAGGCAAGAGCCCAAAACTTCCTTTGCCTCCTCACTTGTAAAGAATTTTTAAAGTACAGATCTTAGTTTTTCTTCCTATTAATTGGCAAAATGATTTTATGTGAGAGTTTTCGTAGAAGTATTATAATGAATTTACTTTTATCACTCAAATTAATCTAGATATGCAGTTAGAAATACCAACAACTATCACACTTTATAGGTAGTGAGAATGGTAGCCACTGATGCTTTCCTATTTATTGAGAATGATATCGAAGGCTTCAACTCAGATTTTCAAAAGAAGACATTAAGGACACTCCTTCCTTCCTTCCTTCCTTCCTTCCTTCCTTCCTTCCTTCCTTCCTTCCTTCCTTCCTTCCTTCCTTCCTTCCTTTCTTCCCCTTCTTTTCTCTTTCCTTTTTTGTTACAACATTGGTTCACAGTTCAACTTTGAGGTTTTCATAAACATTGGGGCAAGGAACATGAGAAGCGAGAACAGATTAAGTTTGAACCTGCCCAACCGTAGGGAACAGCTGCAGTTCGTCTGGTTGGTTTGTCTTTAAACTACCGGTGTCTACACCAGTGTGTCGCGTACCCATTAGACTCTCCTGATGCTTGAGTTTAGCTCCCTCTGCGCTTGATCCACACCTTCCAGATGGCTGAGGTTGCTAGGTACAGACTAGCTTATCAGGAAGCCTGTTCCTTTCCATTACCCAGAGAGTATTTACATACACACCACGGGAGTCACCCTTCACACACTGTGCACACACACTGTGTTTCCTGTTTACTGGGGTTCTGCTAACACTTTATGGTGGCCCAAAAATGAATTATCAATGTCTCGAGGAGACACCAGCTATCCCTGACTTAGCCCAAAGAACGTGTATGTGCGCTGTCAGCACAGCCCTTAGTTTCACTAGTTGGGGGACACATCTGCTCTCCTATACCCAATTTGGGCTCCCCAGTAGCCATAGGAGTGGATCAGGTGTGTAGGTTACACATGAAGCTGTTCTGCTGTAGTTGGAAAGCCTGGTCAGCCTTAGCTCTTTAAAAAACAAAACAAAACAAAACTTTTTTTTGAGACAGAGTCCCGTCTCAGTCTGTTGCTCATGTTCATCTGGAACTTAACTGTGTAGCCTAAGGCTAGCCTTGACCTTGCAGCAGTCCTTCGGCCTCAGACTCCTAAGTGCTGGAATTACAGGTATGAGCGCTCACACCTAGCTTAGCTTTATGCCCTTAACTCACTGTCCCGTCAATGTGGTCTGTGAAGCTAGTTAGATGAGGAGAGAGGTAGGGAACCCTGGAAAAGGGCTTGTATTTTTTTTTCACCTGTGAGAAAACGAAGCATGTAACAGTGCTAAAATGATTGATGACAAGAACTTGGTCCTGCAAGAGGCACCTTGGTACTGTTGGCCAAATGTTCCCATCCCAGTGCCAAATTCTAGACATACGTTTATGTGAAATTCTCCTGAGAAGAAAGGCAGTTTTCCAGAGGCCATCTCAGATGTGTTTTCTATGTGACTTAGTGGCCAGAGGTTCAGTGCCTTCAGCTATGGCCAATGCAATAAATTCTGGTCATCCTTCAAGTCTTAGCGATGGACAGGATCCCCCCCAAAAAGGTCCTTGTTGTAAACAGTCCTGTTAGCAGCCTTTGTCCCCATCCATCCTTTCCGATGTGGTTGGTCTGTTGCTGTTTATGCTTGTGACAGGTAAGTGTGTAAGTGTACATTCCCCCTCCCCCCTACAAAAAAGGTTTTGCTGTTCTTGTTTCGTGAATGTTTTCTCTAGTGGCTTACTGACATTCCCCCTCCAACTTCCATTTATGTGTAATGGATGATGGGTTTTTAACCGGACAGCACAACATAGTTTTAATACTTCAGGGCTTCACTGACAGTGCAGTGTTCATTCAATCAGCAAGGCTTCCAGGGTCAGATTTAACGTCTACATTTCTACTCCTTAGTTGAGAATCGCACCCCAGCATCACTTCTCACGGATTCTGTATTGAATCTGACTCCAGCCTCTGTTTTCTGAGCCCACAAAATGCAGACTGCCTGAAATGTAGGTGCATAACATGGTCCTAGGAATACTTTAAAAAAAAAATTTTTTTTTCTTCAGATTTCACTGTGGGGAAGGGGCGGGGCAGTGTATGGAGTAGCAGGAAGTTTCGTCAGAGTCATCCACAAACTTTCTGTGAAGGGCCAGGTGTAAATAGTTTTGTCTTCCAAGCTACAAGGGTGTCCATCACAGCCATTCAACGTTGCTGTCCAAAGCAGCCACAGTCAGTATATAGGTAAAAAAGCATGGCTTTGCTACAAACAAAAATGTCTTGGCCCAGACAGATCCTGAGGACAGATTTGGTCTGTGGACTCCAGTCTGTTGACCCTTGATTCATAACGCAAGTCTTGAAGTCAGAACGGTCCCCATTTCCTGCCTCACATGTTCCTTTGTGAGGATTCAGTGAGATATGTCAAATGTTCAGTAATGAGTGGAGTCAGTGCTCATTCTACAGTCTCTAGAAGGCATTTGTCATTTTCATTGCTGTTATTATTATCCTCGATGTATCTCCAAAGGCCACTGAGATTCATGGTCTATAGACCTTCCGTGGTTTAAGAGCATGTCAAAACCCAGGAATCAGAGAGGACCCCCATCCTGGACCCACTTACATCTCTAGTACTATGTGGTTTCTGGGCAGAACCATTACCCTTACATCTGTGGGGATGTCACCAATGGTGTCCGCTTGTATGAGAGAAGAAACTCTTCTGCCTGGGAATGAATGTCTGTAATACACTTAAAGGTTTTAGGAAAACCAGCAAATGTGGCTAGTTTGTGACTTATGGGCAGGTGTATGTAGCTAGCACTTGAAGGTATTTGGTTATTAGGGGGCACTGCTATGCATGTGCATAGTAGATCCTGGAGGATGTGAAACTTCATTCTTAGTTTAAACGTTTAAGCTACGTATAACTTTGTTTTGATCTTTAAAGGCTGAATGAAGGGAGAGGATGAAGCTACTGTAATTTCTGTCGACTTATCAGTGGCAGTCTCTTTACTTCATATTGTCATGCCTCAGTGTCTTCTCTGATTTTTAAATGTACTGCCAAGTTTCAGATCCCCCAGTGAGAAATGGAAATTTAAAAGATACTCTCTAATGGAATGTAAAGAATTCTTTTTTTTTCTTATTCCCGTTTCCTATAAACTACTCATAGAAATTTTAGGTCTCCTACACCCGCAAGCCCATTTTTGGGGGGTTAAACACTGAAGAACCAGGAAGAAAGGTCCGGGAACGAAATTGCAAGGCCAGGTGTCTTTATCGGTCGATCTCTTCTGATTAAAATTCTCACTGTTTCCCAGTACAGAACAAAAAGGCCTGGAGAATGTGCTGTGTTGGTCGGAGAAGCACGGTCAGGGGGTCATTTATCTCCTGTGTTTGGCAGTCAGGTGGGGCCAGTGCTAATGGAGCCCGGTTCCTTATTTGCACAAACCTGTTTGATTTATGATATGAGTGGAGGGGAGGAAGAGAACACGTATGCACGGAAGGCCGGTGGGGTTGATTTGCTTTAGGTTTTTAGGAAGCTGAGCTTAACAGAGCTTAACCTCCAAAGAAAAGGTAGCAAAGAAAGAGTAGATTCAAAGACCACTGATCCAACCAGTCACCGGTGGAGGCATCTGACATGGGATTAAAGCTAAGACAAGAAAGTAATGGGAACATTCAGGGAGGGGGGGCGGATCTTGCACAGCAGGGTTTCATTCCTGAAGCTGCTCTCCTGCCTTTCTGTGATGGTAATGAAAATAGTTGGCTCACGTGACTTTCTTCCCATGATCCTTTGTCACAGGTCCTAGTGCCACCAATCTCATAATAGGCTCCATCGCTGGTGCCATCCTGGTAGCAGCTATTGTCCTTGGGGGCACAGGCTGGGGATTTAAGTAAGCATCGCCGCCGCATGTCTTTTCTTCTCTGTGGCTCGGGCACCTCTCTCTTCTGCTTACATAACCTGGTTTTGAGTTCCTGCTACGAGACTTTGGTGTTAACAGTACAACCACACACACACACATACACACACACACACACACACACACACAAATATGCTTATACTCAGAAGTGGGTTAGAAATGAAGGATGTGGAGCTTCAAATGTCGTCTTCAGGCAGGCAGGGAAGCGCAGGCAATGGAAGGAATTCACTTGAATTTGAAGAAAGAACACGTCAACAGAAGTCAATAGAAGACATTTCCAGCTTGTGGTAGCAGGCCTCCCGAGTGCTTTCGTGTGCACTTAGGTGACCAAGGAGATATGTTAAGAAATAAGTATACATAAATTCCTACTTGTCTCTGCTAGAGACTGGTTTATTGTCCATTGGGGTCTTCCACAATCTCAGGCATCCCATAACTAATGTTTTTTTTTTTTTTTACATGTAACTTTGTAATTTGAAAACTTTCATTATTTACTTACAGACATTTAAAAAAAATACTTTTATTATTTCTCTAGCCAACTAAATTGGAAAGCAATGGCTTTGTAACATTTACATAGCTAAGTGGTCCTGCTGTGCTTTCAAGTGACTTTTCATTTGGATTGCATATTGATAGCCAAGATTGCTGAATCAGACCATATTGGAAAAGAACAGATAAACCCTATTGTATTTAACCTTTTAAAACCGATTTATGATTTATCTAGTTTGGATATTTTGTACCTCAGATTCATTAGAGAATCACTTTCACACATTTTGGGCTGGGGTGAGTTGATTTTTATTTTTTATAGGTAAGCCTTCCTCTGCCAAATAGTTTCTTTCATAAATTAACTTTCATCCAGATCTTTTGGAAAGAATTTAAGTGGGAGATGAAGCCTGCTGCCAAACCAAAGCCCCCCCCCCACTTTGCTTCCATCCAGCTACTCAAGGGAGGAAGCTTTGCTGAGAACGAACATGGAGTGACCTTCATTAAACCAGTTAAAATCTTATTATTAGAAGCTGATTATGAAAGAAAAGATACCAAGGTGTGATCTAAATAAACCAGCTCTTTCTGCTAATTTGTTACTGTGCTGAGATTTAGTGAGTAAGTCCATACCATTTGAGAGGCTTCTACTTGCAAATACGTATCAAATGGTGTCTGTTATCTGCACGGATGTCTATAAATTGCCTATAAAGTTCACTTATTTAGTGAAGGAGTAATTCTGAAATCAGCGTGCTTGCAGAAACACACAAACCGAATAGGTAGCTGATATTTGGATTTCCTCATTTGAAGGAGATACTGTCCATCCTGGATCACATAAGGAGAATCTCAGAAGCGGTATGTTTCTGTTTGGATTTTCCTCATTGCAGAGGAAAACTTTTCTTAGTGCCCCACTACTGTGAAAAAGTCATCATATATTATAGAAATTGTGTATTCTATTTATAATGCTTTCTTTAAAAAAAAATCACATGTGCCTCCAGAAAAAGAAATTTGGCCCATTCTGTGGCATGGACCTCCTTACCATTAAGAAACATTCATTTCAAAGGCCCTAGAAACCATCTCCTGTGAGTCATTGCCATGCAAAGCCACACAACGCCAGATGTACCGTTTCTTTGTTTGCCATGAGAGCACATTGTTCTGTAGCAGGACCTCAAAACAGCAGCCTGGCTAGCTCTCAGCTTGAACTGCATGTTCTGGGGGAGAAGCTTTTATTACTGTGTCTATTAGTGGGTTAGGCTCTGTGCAGATGATTCCTGACTAAGAGAGATGTCCAGTCATGAGAAGAGCAGGGCACAAGGTGAGGGGTCAACCCAGAGTCAACCAAGCAAGGTTCAAACCTGGCTCCGCTGACTTTGGGTGGGGACTGTAGAGACACTTCTGGATGAGCTCAGTTATAAAGCTCCTTCTTATTTCTTGCTGCTGGAATGTTCACTTTCTGGTAACGTGTAGAAAGGCACAATACTGCACAATCCCATGCTGTAAATATTTTCATGCCTTGAGGATAACAGGCCAAGAATGTTTCTCAAATGTTTAACTTCTCCTTTGTTCAACTTCGGAGCTGGAATTTGGAGAGGCTGTTGTACTCCAAGCTGCTAGTTGCCACGCTGTTTGCTTTAGGTCTTCGTAGGGAATGGTGGTTTGTATCAAGCTGTGAACTGTTACTCCTACTTCACAATGGAACGATGTCTGTGCTCAGTAATAATGCTCGAGTTTTCCCACCACTTGGACAGTTCTGAAGACGATTAGAGATGATTTGGAAGTACTGAGTTGGAAGCCTTTCAGAGTGTCACTGAGCTCAGTGAAAATAAAAGCAGTTTCCTTTAGTAGCAGAAATGGGAAGTAGTTGTCAAGAAGATTGTTCTAGATAGCGCTGTTGGAAATCCTTCCTGAAACTGGGGCGTTATTCCCAGAAGAGGAAAGAGCAAAGTCGCCTGAAGCCTTTGAGGGTGGGGTAAACGTTGCAATGAAAAGAGCAGAGGCAAGTGATTGGTTGGGAGAGAGCACACTTTCCCGGTGTCACATTCTTTAGACGTGATTGGCTGAGTAATTCAGAGGCGGAAGAGCGGCACCATCATCCTTTGCCTGAACTGGCAGACAAAGACAAGCAAGAAACACAACTATGCTGGCACCTGCCCTTGTCCTACTGACTCTTCCCTTACAGCACACTTCTGCACTCGGTGTCGAAAGATAGGACTTTGGGAGGATATGGATATGTGCACCTTATGTACGTAAAGCTATGCACATTGATCAGAACTATTGTGATCTGAAACCAACACAAATTTAGGTTGCTTCTTTTTAGTCAGATAGTCAAGTCTGAAACATTTGGTTAATGTGCACAGGACTTCCACATGCAAAGTTGTAGAATTCCTAAAAAGAGAGAGAGAGAGAAAAAGTACTCTTTGTTGGGATGTTTGTTACTGCATCCATGTATTCAGATATATTGAGTAATGTAAAATGGGCATGTAGTAATGTTGGGTAAATCCATACTCCATGTTCTAGAGGTCTTGAGGGTACTAAGGCATGACCAAGTGGGTAAGTTTCCATGTGTTGAGAATCTTGTGGTTAATTCTGAGGCATTTTATGGAAAATGAATATAGGCCACGGCACACCAACATGCCCTCTTTCTTCCTGCAGCTGCATTTATATTTCTCGGCTCCAGTTGTGAGCTGTGGTGGGGGGATCACTAACCTCTGTCATGGTTGACTCATGGGCCCCTGATACCTAATTCATGCTGAATAATAGTGATACTCAATTAAACTACTGGAGTTACTGGTTTTTACTGGACATTTGAACAAATGAAATAGATGATAGATTATCTTAGGAGCATCTTCCCCAAAGTTTAGGGAAAATGGAATGTAAACTTTGCATATGCATTAAAAAAATTAACAAGGCTGCATTTACTTTGAAGAAAACTATTTATGCAACACCCCTGTCTTAGTTAGGGTTACTACTACTGCAATGAAACACCATGACCAAAAAATAACTTGGGGAGGAAAGGGATTATTTGTCTCACAGTTCTGTATTACAGTCCATCATTGAAGGAAGCCAGAATAGGAACTCAAACAGGGCAGGAGCTTGGAGGCAGGAGCTGATGCAGAGGGGTGCTGCTTACTGGCTTGCTCCTCATGGCTTGCTCAGCCTGCTTTCTTATAGAACCCAGGACCACCAGCCCAGGGGAGGCCCCACCTACAATCAAGCATTAAGAATGCCTACAGCCCGATCTTATGGAGGTGTTTTTCTCAACTGAGGCTCCCTCCTCTCTGATGACTGTAGTTTGTGTCAAGTTGACATAAAACTAGCCAGTACAACTCCCTAAATTAGAATACAAGAATTTAGATGTGAGCTCATGTGCACAACATTTATCAATATTACAAGTGATAGCAATGGGGGGGGGGGGAGAAGTTCTTGGTGGGGCAAGGAAAGGACCTGAAGGTGACAGTCAGGTAGTTCGCTGGGACTGATTCCGGAATGAGTGTGGGCCCTTCCACCATACTACAATGTCTTCAGCATTGGAATCTTATCACTTGCTCCGCTATCCCACCTGGTCTCCATGGGTTCCAATGGCAAGGCGGGTTTCCACCATTACCGGCAGAGATTGTATTAAGTTCTTAGGGCAGTTCCTGACAAGATGCTCCTTTTTTAAAGCCTGCAATTGTCACAGGTGGTTCTCTGTCTGGGGAAGCACTTGCGTTAGCACCCTCTCTGAGCTCTAAGCCAGTGTTTGTTAGCCTGGGCTCCATTCTGTTCTATTTCTTCTTCAAAGAAAAGGTTATCACAGGTGGTCCTTTAAAATGACGGTTGAAGGTCAATAGCCAGAAAAATACCTGAATCTCGGTGGGGAAGGGAAGTATTTTAATTCTCTTACGGTTAGGAAGTGGAATACATTTTAACCAGAGTCTCTGTGAGCATGGTAACTAAATTGTTGCCTTTCCTTCTAAATTCTGCGTCATATTCCAGTGCAGAACACAGAGCCACATTGCCTTGTTGTCCAAGGCCCATGGGTTAGGCACTTTATTCCTCACACATCACCATGATGTCGGGCCAACCAGGAACATGTGTGTGCTTCCTTGACTCACACCCCTAAGGACATGAGCTCAATCTAAGGTGGCCTAGAGGTTAGCTGTCTGTGTGTGTGTGGGGGGGGCGGGGGGTTGGTGATGGGCATGGGGACTAAGATAAAGAACATGACAATAGCTGGCTAGAGATGGCTTGGCAGTAAAGGGCACTTGGTGCTCTGGCAAAGGACTGGGGTTTGGCTCCCACGTGGTAGCTTGCAGCTGTCTAAAGCTCCAGTTCCAGCTGCTCTGGTGCTCTCTTCCTGAATCCCAGGGCACTGGGTGTGAATGAATGCATGTACATAGTTGCAGGCAAAGCATCCCTACACATAATTCCTTTAAAGGCAATAGTAGTAGGTAACTCTACGTCCTTGTCAGAAGACACATGGTAGATGTTGTTACCTAGGGATTTTTAATGTTTGTATGTGTATGTACATAATTACATGCATTATAGGCAAAAGCTTAGATTTCCCACAAGGACAAAAAATTGACCAAAAAAAAAAAAATGCTGTCATTGTAAGACAAAGGGATTGCATTGATATTTTTACAATGGTCCAGAAATACCTTTCTGGTTGTGATAACAAAGTTGCCTTCGAAAGCCAGTGAGTAGAGGGCATTCAGACAAAACGGTTTGGGAAGGGAGCCAGCAAGGACCTGGCCATTATAGTTTTCACTTTCACATTAGAACTGAACAAAAAGAGCTCTAGGTTCATATAGAAAATTCAGGACAGGCAGTGCTGGACATATGGTGGCCCACAGTGGATGCTCTTACTTATGAGGGAACCTCACAGAGGGCTTGCTGAGTTAGCCTTCTCTGCTCCTCTCTGGTTTCCCTCTCCCTGGCACCATAGCTTGCTTTCTCCACTGCTGGAGTAGAAGAGAAAATCTCCTCCAGTCTGTTGTCGGTACTATTCAGTGAAAATATAGGGTCCTATAGGGAACCCCTTCTCAGTCTGACCAAAGAACCTAGTACTCTTTAGAATGTTGTTCTATGGGAAGAGCACAAAGCTTCACAAACTGACGTGCAAGAGGAACATACACTTTTGGACACTAGAGTTTCCTGGGTGCCAGGCTGAAGGAGAATTTCAGATCTCTCTTTAAAAACATGCCACCTGGTTGTTGTGACCTTGGATATTCCCTGCGTTTGAATGTAAGAACTTAGAGATGGGTAATGTGGTCATGTCCTGTTCAGTGCTAGTCGGGTTGTTCTGCCCTTGGTGTTTACGTTAGTTGAGCTAGTTTGATATTTCTCCTGAGTTCCAGCGATGCGCAGCTGGCTTGGGTAAGGTCCCTGGTTCTCTAGGGTAATTTCTCAGGGTTAGGCATTGGTGTTTCTCTCCCCCAAGTCTTTAGTAGGAAACGCCTCTCTTAAATATCTTCTCAGATGGCAGATATTTGCTCTTGATGGCAGATGCAGGTCTTGAGCCCCACGGCAAGTTCATTTGGTGACAGACACATTATGGAGACATTGCACACGTTCTTACCTTCCTGTGCAGTCAGCAAGGCCTGCACTCAAGATCGTTGACTGCACAGAGGACTGGGTGGTAAGAGGAGTCAGTAACTCTAATGCAAAGAGTCCTTGCTGCAGGGAATTAAGTCGTTAAGCCAAAGTACCACATGCCTAAGCTTTCACAGAAAGTGTTTCACTGGGCAGTTTAGGAAGAAAGAAAAGGGAGATTTTTGTCAAAGATGGCAAGGCTTGATATTTCAAAAGAGAAGCATCCAAGTGGGCCTGCTGGGAAAGATAAGAACTTTGCAGGGCACTTTTCTACGTACTTTAAACTTTGGTAGTGGTTCTGTTTTGAAGGACACATGCGTGAGGAGGAGTCTGTTGTAATATTTGGGGGCTTAGGGCCCGTGAAGGCATCCGGTTGGCCCTGAGTAAGTGGGCAGGGAAATGAGGGAGCGGAGGGCTCCTCGGCCTCCGGTGTTGCATGATGCCTTGGTGGTTGCAAGTTGCAGCGCTGCGCCCACCAGTATGCAGACTAAATGCATGAGCCCCCTGCTTGATGCCCCACATGAAGCCAGACCGTGGGGAGGTTAGAGCCGACTCACGTTGTTGCCCTGTGGTGTCTTGCTGGTTTTCCTCTCTCTCTCTCTCTCTTCAAGCACAGGAGCCACTTTTTAGGAGACTGGACACTGTGAGCAAGGCATTTGAACTTGCTTCTCTCACCAGAGCTGAACTGCTGCGTTGGCTTGGCTAACCCAGGCATGTGTCCATTCTCCTGAGTGTACCGCCTCCCTGTGCGCTCTGTCTGCCACCTTTCCGCCATGAAAAGGGCTTGTTCCATAGTGGGCTACGACCTCACACACCCAAGGCAGAAAGAACAAGGCACAGCAAGGTTGGCTTTTTTTTGGTTTTTGTTTCTTGCCACCTTGGTGAGAGCCTGGTGAACTCTGGAGGCTTGGAGGAAACAACTGTGAGTTTTTTCATAATTCTCTTGGGAGGGAACACGGAAGAGGCAGGCTATCCTGCAGAACGTCTCCGCTAATGAACTAGCGATGGATTTTGCTTCTAAAATTAAGCCAATTTGTGATCGAAAGTGAACAATTTGAAGTTTCTCTGGATCTTCCCCAAAGAGTGTCGTCTCGTGGGGGAAGTGTGACGACATTCCAAAAACGTTAGCTCTTCTGTGTTTGGGGTCGCTTAGGAGACTGCCTCCGTGTGAGCTCGTGACTCCACTCTGGGACTGGCATCATTGTCGTTGTGGGCGTTTATCTGTCACCGTCATCTGGTTAATATTGTGGCTTTTCTCTCCCTCTCCCTGTATCTTCTTTTTAATGTCCTCTGGAAGAAACGTCAAGAAGAGGAGGTTCGATCCCACTCAGCAGGGCCCCATCTGAACCAGCGGCACTGGGGGGATGCCACCTTGCACCGTTGGGTTCTGGGTATGACGTGTTTTCAGCCATGCTGCCGGAACTCCTGAGTCTGTAAACAAGACCATTGGGTGGTAATGACTGCACAGCTCAAATGTGGGAATGGGGAATGGGGTCCAAGACATCTCTGTCCCTTTTGGATATAACTTCAAGTAAACCCTCCTATCACCTGTCAATAAAGGGGAGGGGTTAAAGACCATGTCATTAAAACACACACACACACACACACACACACACACACACACACACACACACACACACTTCAGAATCCTTTATTTTTTTCTTTTTAACTGAAGGAGAAAGGAACAGCAGCAAAGCGCAATAAAAGAACACGTAGCAAATGGTTTCCCCCTTAGCCTGCTGACACTTAATATCTTCTAAGTGATTTGGCATGATTTTTTTCCCCTTTACTATCAAAGACAAATTCCAGTGGCATGAAGATCCAATTTTGGAAAGGGTAAAAACTGCATGGCATATATAACAACAAGCTAGCAAGCCGATCTTCAGCAAAACCTACCGTGGAAGTCCTAAGGGGAAGATGAGAGATGAACACGCAGACGCTGCCTGGGCCTGGATAGTGCATCCCCCCCACCCCACTCCATCCCCTCGGCTCCCTCTCCCTCGACTCCACGTCCCTGCCCACTCCAGCCCAGCCCAGGGCAGCACTCAGCCAGACTGTACTCTTGTTGATGCTCTTTTCCCCGTCATGTTCTCTCCTGGACCAAGCATCCTTTGGAAATGGGAGCTGGAATTGGAACAATGCTATTGTATAGTCCTTTTATAAGTGTAAATATGGAAATAAGAGATTTTGACATGCCATTTCCACTTGTCTGTATTGAAATGTTTTTCTTTGCAAAGATTCTCTCTACACAAGTTTGTTGCTTGCTCCACATCCTCTTTTTCCTTTCTTTCTCTCATTTTCTTTCCTTCTTTTTCTCTGTCCTCTCTTATAACATGTCCAGTGATTGCTGGGCTTGCTTAACAAGACAGATGTAGCCCCCAGATGAAGGGAGTTTGGGCACAGAACAAAGCTAGTCTGCTTGAAACCAAAAAGAAAAAAAAAAAAGCGGAGGACACAAAACAACCCATATCAAGAACACAAATTATGTAAATGTGAGTATATATGTACTGATGAGTCTAAACTTTTTGATGTCATCCTAAGCACATGTATATAATGTAAGAAAACAGAGGCCCTTCTCAAATTAATCACAAAAGTGCCAAGCTCATGATTTTAGTTTGTGGTTTAGCCAGTTCTCTTTCCCTGTCTTAAATGTGAAAGGAGGAGAAACTTAAAGCCTTAAATAAAAATTAATAATCTGTACATGTTGAAAGCTTGGAGAAAAGTTAAGCTCTCCATTCTGTTCCTATGTATTTTTTTTTTTGTCAAATTTCCTTTCTGCTTTTCTGCCTCAGAACCTGCGTGACAGGACCCCAGTGTGGTGGGGCAGAGTAGCAGGTAGCCTTCTGGTCATTTTGGCCTGTCATTGGGCATGGTGATCTCGGGGACTCACTTGGCCCTCCATGTTTTTCTGACCCATGGACTCTGGTGGACTGTGATGGGATTCCACTACAGAGGAGCCCACACTCTTCATTTTCCTCCATTAGATGGGGAGAGAGAGCCTTGGCACCCCCAAACTCTCCGAGTTTCCCTCATCTTTACCCATTTCTTTTTTTTAACATATTGCCAGGATAGCTTCCATTGAAGTGTTAGGGGGAACCCATTCCTGAAGAAATTCCCTCCCGGCTTTGTTTTAGATGTCCAGACTTGTGCATGATAGCTTCAGTGAACCACCCTCTAGAACCCAGAACCCCAAGAGCCCCGACGGCCCCACAGTCCCTCTTTCAGGAAGAAGACGTCATCCAAGGGAACTATGCATTTCTTCCCGGCCCTGAGTTCTTTTCTACATTTAGCTCTAAACCCCTTTCCAGCAAGACTCATGCAGTAAGTTTTACAATTTTTTTTCAAGTAGAAGGGAGGATTTCCTGAAAATGGATGGCTTAAAACTGGAGTTACCCCCCCCTCACCCTTCCTCCAAAGATACCTTTAGTTATTGAAGTTTCACACTCACAGGGCAGACATCGCGATTGCTATATGCTCCCCCACACCATAACCTAACATCGTAATCCTCGGATGGCTTTCTGAGAAACAGGTGCTATGCAGGTATGCAGTCTTTGGCTTGAACTTGCTCTTTGCTTCTATAGCAACAACAGGGCTATCTCTAAGGTGTATTGGCCTTATTCCTGGTTTTGTAAGATGCAGATTGTGCCCCTTACTGAATGGCAGTGCCTCCGCTTGGAGGACGGTTGGGGGAAACTCAGATGACTTGGTATCTCTCCCTGTTGTTGCATTGCTTAGGGGTCCGCTTCACTATGAGATACAAGCAGCTGCCAACCACACTGTACCCATTTCACTACTAGTTCCGAGGCACCGCGGTGACTTTATGTGACACAAAACCCACGCCCGTTACAAAACAGATCTCTATTGTTAACTTGGGAGCATCTCACAAACAACATTGTAAATGTGCGATGTTATGTTTTAAATCAGACCACAGTGGTCCCCAAATGTTATGTACATATGACAAATGTCAGTATAACTTTTTGTTACACTGACAGTTTCATAGGTAACCAAACCTATGCTCCAATGTTAAATTATTCGTGTGTATATGTAAAATGCACAAGCTTTAAAGCTGTGTGTGTACGGACATGGAGGGTAGTGCAATCATACTGTATGCAGTGGCTTAGAATCATTTTCAGTGGTGTTAGGTTATGTAGTTTCAAACTCTTTGCTACATTTTCTCTTGCACATGCCAATCATTTGCTTATTTTGTGGTGTGAATACTCCTTCTTAGTAATTTGGATTCAAAGCACAAGCCTACCATTATTTAACATTACCCAACAAGAGTGTTCAGTGATGACCAAGTTCCCATTTCACGGGCTAGACTTTTGCTGCGATCATTAATGACCCCTGGGTGAGGAGGTGTGCGCTAACTTCCTTGCTCACCCGGGGTAGTGCATGAGCCCACTGAATTAGAGCTGCTCCTCCCAGCCAAGTGAGCCGTACACATAGGTGCATGTTTGAGCCATGAATCACATAGAGCTGTGGAGTTTTGCCAAGTGATGTTGCTCTTTTGTTTTTTACTATGCAAAGATGGGAAATACACCAACTTTTCCAAGATATGTCTGAAGAACTTTACAACGATACTTGAATTCTTTTTTTAATCATCTCATCCCATTTTAAGGTCATTGATGCTTCCATTGTTGATTTTATTTTTTTTCCCCCTTCAACTCGAATGGTTTGTAATCTTTAAATGCACAACCTGAACGTTTGTTTGATAAATTCCAATCCTGTTGGCTGCCTGTGAACAGAGATTCTGTCATCCTTCTATGCCTCTTTTAGTTGAGTGTGCATTAAAACTTTAATTACTGTAGGATGTTGTAGCTTTGTGCTTTGATTGGTTTTCCTTAACTCTTGTTTCTGTGTTTTCCTGCACCATTGGTTAAGTGGCCACGCGCCTGGTATCCTCTGGGATCTAGTGGTCTCAATCCAAGGCTCACTGAAAATCAAAGCCGTCAATGGAGCAAAATAAAATCTCTGGTTAATGGTAAACACGTTCTGGATCGGGACTCATTTTTTTTTTCCGGAGTCATTGGGAGTCCTTTGTCTCGTACGGATCAGAAAGCAAAAAGAATGCAATGAGAATCACACCACTGTTGGTTTTCTTTTGTGTTTTTTAGTGTCTGTCGCATGAGTTTAAAGAGTTGATGGCTAGCAATAACATCCACACTTTGACTTGGTACCAAATTAACAATGAAGGTGTATGCACACATGTGTATGTGCATAAACACAGTGCATTTGTGCGTGCGCGCGCGCGCGCACACACACACACACACACACACACCAGGAGGGGGAAGGAGAGAGAGGAGGAAGTGGGGAGAGGAGGTGAAAGGAGGATGAAGAAGGAGGAGAAGGAGGAGGCAGCAGCAACATCATCTGGTTATGTACATTACATCATCAAAAACATTTGAAGTAAGGCACCTTGACAGCTCATATAAAATTAGCCACCAATTTACATCCTTCCTGGTGACCATCTTCAATCTCTCCCCCCACCCCCAGCTGGTGTGCCCCGTTGGTCTGTGTGATGGAGCACAGACACGCGTAGATGCTGACTACACTCCTTTCATCATGAAAGCCTTGCAGCCTTCTTCGCTTCCTACAGGATACTAACTCGACAGGCTCAATAATGAGTCAGTATGCTGCTGATCTCATGACCTCACCCGGTTGTTTTTTGAGTCTGACTGACTCCCGTCTTCCCTTAGTCATCTTAAAGTCCCCCTATGCTACCTCAATAATCATCTCAAAATGCTGGGTCCATTATCTGTTATTCTTCTGTTTCTGTGTGATCTCGTGCAATAAAGGAAATGCAGAAACCCTTAAAGAGCACAAATACCATACTTAAGAAAGTAAGCCTGGTGTCATTGATAGTTGACTTGAAAGGAGTGGTCTGAAGTTTTGATATGCTATCCTTTAGGTTATACTGTTTTTGAGGCTGACATTGAAATCAGTCATTCCTTTTCCCTTGATAACCACCACCACCATCACCACCACCACCAAAAAGTGACCCGGAAATGGGACTCAGACAGCTCCCTAAATAAGAGCTCAATTAAGTAGATGATCTGTTTGCTTAAGATAAAATTCCTGAATAACTTAAAATTTAAGGTAGATGTCTTACAGATGAACATGAAAGGGTTGGAGATTTCTTATTACCTATTCATTCACCCAAAAGTCTGTGCTTCGTGCTGAGAGTTTAGCAGGTGAAGGAACACAGGAAAACTCTTGCTTTACAGTTGCTCAGTTAGTCACCAAGAGAAAACATTGGAAGTAGAAGTCTCTGAGCTCGGAGTAATAAGTCAGTTATTTGAGAGTGTAAATAGAGTGAAAAGCAAGAGAATGGTGGTCGGGCAAGAGAGAGGTGCTGGGTGCTTCCTGACAAAAGTGAGTTCTGATGTCTTTTGAAAGATATTTAGTCCTCATCACTAATAAAATGAAAATCATACTCAAGTCACAGAAGCAGTGCACACAAAGACCTCTAGAAGGAGCTGGCCCTTTGAGGTAGGTAGACCCCCGTGTCTGATGCATCCAGCTTGAGTTTCCTTTCTTCCCTTCCTTCACCTTCCTTCTCCCCTTCGAGAAGCACTGGCCAGACACAAGTCTAGTACTGTTCCAGACTCTAAGTGCACAGTGATGAGATCTCAATTTTGTGAGCAACACGCACCCTTTAAAAATGAATTAATTCATTCCCAGTAGACAACGGATTACTAGAGAGGAGGAAGGCTTTTTCCTGCTCTTGAGATTAGGATGGTTTCAGAGAGAAGGTGGTGTTTGAGCAAAAGGCCATGCCCACGCCACAGGACCCAGTGCCTAAGGCCCAGATCTGATTGTCTAATCCAAATTTCTGGGTGTCTTGTTTGTGTCAAGGTTAAGATGTCTGTTAGAACTTTATGGTTTTGGATATTTTCCTACTAAGGTGTTCATTATGAATCTGTCTTCTCTGCTTGGGATGACCAGTAATGACAAAGAGGACTTCTTCACTTGAACTGTGAACCTTGTAGCATTTTTTTTCTGACCATAGAGATTCGGGGTAAGCTCAATCAGGAGTGAGAGGATGGAGAAGAATCATAAATGGGTCAAGTATCATTTAGTGAGTTTTCACATTAATGAAGGGTCAACATCATTTTCTAAAGGCAGCCGTACTTCCCAGCTAACCAAAATTAGGGTTTGCCTCCCTGTTATGCCTTGAAGGGAAGATTGCTCTTCCTCAGCCTTTTCAGAAATGCTTTATCAGATCTGGCTCCTTGCCTGTAACAAGTCTATAGACACAGAGAGGAAGTACCACGGTCCCTTGTTATATGGACTAGCTGTCCTCCTGGCATCTGGGGAACATTCTTTGCCAACTGATTGTGTGTGCGTTTATGTGCCCTGGTGTGGCTGTAAAGACTTGTCATGACACCAGAGTCCACTCGTAGAGGAATATCTGAAGTGTGATCACTGAAAGCCCAATTGGCATGCTAATGCAGTCCTTCAAACATGGCAGCACAAAACAAAAATCTCTGCATCTTGAATCATCACAAGTGCATCAAGAGTCCTTCAGGGTTCTCTGGTGCCTTAAATAGCTTCTGGCCTTCAGGGGGTAAATGAGCCTTGAGCAGGGCTGCCTCTTCAGTTTCTGGTCTTTGGATGGCCATGGAAAAAAGTGACATGGATTATAGATTTCAGCAGTGAGGCCTCTGTTTCCCCAAGGGACACAGTCTGATAAGATCACTGTTACATGGAAGCAGCGAATGGTGTGGCCATCTCACATAACAGCTTTACGTGCTTGCTCTATGTAGGTGAAGTGGTTATGATGCATGGATCACAAAGCATAAGTTCTGCAGGGGAGTTGGTTATCAAACTGAACAGAAGGAGGGCCAAAGGGATGAGGGTGGTTGAGCTGAGCTGGAGAGCACGCACCTTGTCCTGAAGGAAGCAGCTTCTGCTCAGATCCAGCCGATGGTCACCCAATGGAAAATGGGCCTGCCATTGTCTATTCTGCGTATTTTCCTCACGGAGCTACAGCCCAGATTTTTGCATAGCCCATTCCTCTAGTACCCAAGTTCATTCATGTTATAAAACAGTCTATGTGGGTCAAGACAGTACAAATGGAGACAGTCTTCACATAGCCTGCTGGTCCTTAGAAAGCAAGTAAGCTTAAACTAACAAGGCACATTAAAATAACATGTCCATGTGTGGCCTCTCGTAGTTAGTTGTCCTCTGAGTATGCAGATGTGGCCTGGCTTCCAGTCTGGGTGACAGACTGCAGAGTGAAGAGCCCTGAGTCACCTCTGCTATTGGAGAGTGCTGTGGTTGATTACAACTGTCTGGTATGCAGCATCCTCCAGTACCTGGCTGGATCCACACGGCCTCTCTTTCTGCTGTTGACTTTCAAGGCCTGCTGGATATAGGGATGAATCTACAGATCTGGGTTAACCCCAGGGTCCTCGTGTTGTTTTCTACACCAGTGAAATGAGGATTATTGACCTAATAGATGCAAAATCTCAAGACACAGCAGGAAAGGACAACTGCCAGTTGTTCAAAGCAATTTATTTCCTTTATTAATTACAAAAGCCTACGTGTAGAGATTTTTAGATTTGGAAAACAAAATCTTGAGAAAGTTAGTTTATAATCATACCGTAATCTCTTTAATGTTTCCAACTCATCTTTGATTTTCTTGTCACCTTCTCCCCCCCCATCCCATTCTACAAAGATGGGCAAAGATTTTCTCAGAGGGGTTGACTTTCCATCCCTGTGCATGTGTGTTTGTATGCCTGTGTGTGTGTGTGTGTGTGTGTGTGTGTGTGTGTGTGTGTATGCCTGTGTATATGTATGCTTGTGTGTGTGTGTGTGTATATGTGTGTATATGCCTGTGTGTGTGTATGTGTATATGCCTGTGTGTATGTATGTCCGTATGTATGTATGCATGTATGTATGTATGTATATGTGCGTGCGTGCTTGCGTGCGTGCGTGCGTGCATGCTCATTCCTATGTGCATGTCACACTTGCCAGTGGCTCCAGAAAAGGATAGATGAGTATCTTGGGGTCAAGACAGCCTTCCTGTACCTCCACCCATAAAGCACATCATCAAGGTGTCACACACCCAGAGTGTCACTTCATCAAACATCATGACGTCACTCCTGATCCTTCCAGAAGTTCTTAGTATACACGGAGAATGCAGGGGCTCAAGTCAGCAGCAGGGCTGGGATGAGGGCCCAGGCATTGCATGCCTCAGAGTCCATACTCAGATTCCTCTGGGCAGCAGCTAAAACTCTAAGTCACAGATTTCAAGCACATTTCTTGAAACGACTCTTCTAGCAAGCACCAGGGCCAGAATCATGACGTGGGGATCTCCATTCTAAGTCCCTTCCTGGGGTCAGGAGGCTATGGACCATAGCACATATGACACAAAGAGGTGGACAAGCAGGGCAGCAGGAGCCCTCTGAGATAGAAGACCCCAGCCGGAATCACTTGCGGCTTACCCGGGTGCAGCTGGTACCATTGCCAACCGCTAGCACGAGGAGAGAGTACCCAGGTGGAGGGGATCTGTTTTTGAAATACTTCACTTTCCACATAGGAATTTCAACCTTTTCTGAAAACTGAAGCCAGCAGATGTGGAGCCAGGGGTGGCTAGCAAGGCTTTCTCAAGGAGAGGTTGCAGGCATATTCCTAGAGCGCTCACTTGAAAAGGATGGATGTTTTCAGAAAGGAGACAAGAAGAAATGGCACTTCTCGATTGTGTGTGATGAGTTAAACAGTTTCCTGTTGCAAAACTTATGAAGGGAAAATTGTAAGAATACCAATTATCGCTAGGAACATCACTGAGTTAACACATTATGCAAATATCTGCCCAGTAAAAGAACTCCAGCTGGACATGGTGAGTCAGAATTAGGCTCCGATTCACCCCTGCGGGGTGTTATGGTTTGGTAGAAAAGTTAAGTGTAGAAAGAATTTCATACATAATGAAAATATTCTACTCAGTGAAGAAAGTACAGATAAATAACCGTGGGCAGTCAACAGAGGAGGATACCGTTTCCTGCTGGAGGAAACCTGGGGAGCCCATTAGTATACTCCCACGAGGAGAGCACATTCCAACTGGATCTGGATGATGGGTAAAACTCTGGACGCGTAGGAGTGGTGATAGACTGTTAGAGACTTTGGTACCTCCACCTGGATATTCAAGGCCTGTATACCTTCAGCTGAAGTAACCATGACCAAGGTACCGGGGACTTAAACACAATGGAAGTTTCCCTTTCTTGTTCAGTAGTCTAGAGGTGGAATGATGCCCCCACTGTTCTTCCATTTTCCTGATGTGCAGTCATGAACATCAGTTCCCTTCTCCATGAACTAGCTAGATGTCCCAAGTCCTCCCACAAAGGACCTTCCAGGATGCAGGAGAGAAGGAAAGAGATGTGGAAGCCAGGCCTCTAGCATAGCAACTTGACAGTTACATATGTTACTTTTTTTAACCCTCACATTGCATGTAGTTGCCAAGAAAGCCTGTAACTGCTAATACTATAAATGAGTAGTAAGGAGCACAGAGAGAGAGGCAACAATTCACCTTGGCCCATTTTCGAAGGCTGTAATAAGATACACAAGAACTATAGTGAAGAGGCATTTCTTTTCCACGTGGTGTGGGAGGCTGGGAAGTCAAAGATCAGGGGAGCAATCTGCTCATGCTGCTTCAACACACAGCAGAAAGTGGAAGGGAAAGAGACACGTAGGACAAAGGTAAGGTCTAAGGGTGGGATGTGCTTTATAACAATCCACTCTCTTGGCAACTAACCCAGTACTGCAAGCCTGGGAACCCACCCTCCAAAGAAGACGCCAATCCAGGCCTGAGCATTCACCCTCCATGCCCAAAGAAACCTAAGGAACTAAGCTTCTCAATACACGGACTTTTGAGGGGCCACACTCAAGCTGTGGCACCGTCTGCCACGTAACTCCAAGAATTCTGCCCCCGAGAAACTGTAGAAGTGTGGCCAACCAGCTGGCATCACGAAATGCTTCTCAGATTTGCTTCTAGGGCTTGCTTGTTTGTTCATCTTCTGGGGGTGTCATGAGAAGATGGGTATTAGTTGCTGGGCCATGTTGATGGCTTTCTCTGCTAAAGGGAACTGCCCTCCTCAAAGTGAACTGCATAATGATGGATCAAAGTGGACCGTCCAGCCTCTCCTCTCTCCCACAACTCGGGACAGCTCTGAAAAGCCATCCCAGTTTCAAAAGTCATTTTGAGGGAAAAGCTCACCCCCCACTTTATAATCCTATTCCCCCCCACACACACACACACCTTTTACTGCTATGGAAAAATCCCTGTCTAAAAGGTTTCTGATCTGTAAGCCACTCCCCAGAGACTGTTTCTGAAAGGTCTCATATGGGACAATCACTGAACCATCTCCTTGGAAAGAAAGCAAATAAGAGCGAAACCAGCTTCAGGTGAGGTGAGAGATGTCCTGAGCTGTCACATGCAGACTTGATTTGGGGGGCAATTGTGAAGAGATCTCTGTGGATTAGAGTACTGGAAGCTGTTGAAAAAAATCTACAAGATGGACTGTGGAGGGAGAGGCAGGACATGGGCAAACTATTTAGGCTATCACAGCCAATGGTAGAGATCTAGGATGAGGAACCACTGACATGGACAACTGACATGGAGCTCTGCTGTTGCAAAACGGAGAGGCAGGGCAGGATCCTTCAGAATCATCAAGTCGAGCATCTGATTGAGTGAAGCAAGTGTGGAGAAGATTAAAAGATGAAGGGATTTAAATGACAGAGACAGACAGAGAGATCTTGATACAGAAAACAAAGATCTGTTTCATCTGGGGAGTGCTGAGGTTGAGGGGACCTAGGCAAAGATATCTGCAGGTTGCTTTGATGGGGGGATGGTATTCACTAGTGAGATTCAGTTGGAAATACTTGCTTGAGAACTATGCATAGACATTAACATTTGAGTCAGTTCAAAATGCAACTTAAGCCATAAAGACATGAGGCAGTTTCTAAGGCTGGATATCATCAGAAAAGGAAATGGAGAGAGCTGGAGAGAAGAGACTGAAGTATCTGGGGTAAAATAAGGAATAACCTACAGCAAGAAGTCATTAATTCCAGGAGGTGCTTGCTGTGTCCTGGAAGAAGTGACTGCTATTGTTCACGAGAACAAAATTTATTCAGAGAGGATGAATTAGATCCTCCTTCTGAATATGCTACAGAATGAATAGTGGGTTTTTATAGAGGACAACACAAAACCAGTCACTAAGGAAAATGGGATATATGAAAAAGAAAAATTTAGAATGAAAGAATTTTGATAATATCGCAGCAGAGCAAGACCAATTTAAAAAAGAAACATTTACTTCTACTACTATGACTATAATTGAATTTTCTTGAGGCCGAAGCTGAAATGATAGCATTGTGGCTTTCTAAAATGCAGTGCACTGACACTCCAGTGCTTACTAGAGCCAATTTGGATTTATCAGCAGACTAGTTGTTTATCAATAAAATTACAATAGCTCTTAGCAGAAAAATATTATTCTGGGTCACCATGACACAAAAAGAGAAGAGGGCAGAGATGGGACACAAAGAAAGTTGTTCTCAAGCTCAAGTCTTCAAATGATAGCCTCAGAACCATTCACAGAAGAGGTGAGATGCTTAAGATATCTCATTGGGCACTTAGTATTTGGAGAGATGTGAATTGAAAATAAGAAATAAAAGGAGAATGTAGACAGGGATTCACACAAGGTCATGGTTCTGGTTGAATGGCACTGAGTTTTCAGAAAGTTCTATAGCCTTTCCTTTCAATGTTTTGTGGGAAGGCATAAAATAAGCCATATTCAATCTGCCATGATGAGAGATGAAGAAATTTTTTTTTGTTGTTCATTGAAGTTGGAAAATAAGAGCGAGCCTTGTATTTATATGAGACCATCCACTCAGATGAAAGGAGGAAATATAATCAATTTAGCTCATTTGGGCTTTGTTCTCGGACTCTATATCAAGTGGACTGCTGCCATATGTAGTAAAAAGCCTCCAGCTTTTTACAGATGAATGAGTTGTGGACAAGCATCCCTGGAAGTTCTTAGGCTTTCTGTGTCTGTAGAATTTCATTTCCCAGAAAGCCAAACAACTGGTACATCAATCAACTGCACATCATTTTTATTAGCAGACTATCACAAACATTTGCAATACATGTTATCTCTCTGGCTGACTTTCCTGCAATAAATTATGTTCTTTCCCAGTGCTGGGAAAGAAAATCAAGGCTTTGTCTGTGCCAGGCAGGTGCTCGACCATTGAGCTACATGTCCAGTCCTCCCTCAGTATGAAGACAGTTTGCCAAATAGCTTTACAATTTGTTTGGTTATGATACACACACACACACACACACACACACACACACACACACACACACACACACTTTTTAATGTATATATATATATATATATATGCACTTTTATTACAGCCTTTCACTTAAAACAAATACATTTCATAAAACATGATCATTGTATTACTCATTTTCTCAATGCTGTAACAAACTACCTGATAAGAAGCAACTTAAAGGTGGGAGAGTTCATTTCAGTTCACCACTTAAGACAGGTTGCAGTCCACCATGGTGGGGTAGGCATATTAACAGGAATGAGAGGTAGTTAGTCATATTGCTTCCTCAGCCAGAAAGGGGAGCTCAGGCAGGAGGTAGGGCTAGGCTAGCAAACCTCTAGACTCCACCCCCTGGTTCACTTACTTCTTGTGGTGGGGTGTCACTTCCAAAAACTTTGCTAAACTTCCAACACAGCATCACCAACTGGGAACCAAGTGTTTCCCACATGAGACTGTGAGAAACACTTCACATTCAAACCCTGACAGCATCTAGAACCGAACTCCTTGCACAAAAAGTGATTGGCAGCTAAAAATATTAGTGAGATTTTGCTTTGGAAAGGAGGGTGCCCCCTTCCCCACCACAGAAAGAATGAAACCCTGGAAATATCCCTGGGAAAACTATCCCAACCCTGTATGACTCTCCCTGCCTTGGTAATCAAGCCCTTCACTATTCAGTGTGCAGGAAGCTGCTGGCTGGAGAGAGTATTAGATGGCCTACTCCTTGTTCTGGGGTCATTTTAGAGTAAGAGAAAAGTGGAAAGTCTGGAACGTTCTATGCAATGTTAGAACCACAGTTCTTTAGGAAATTTATAAGTGAGTCAGACTTGGAAACGTGATTTTTTTTTTAAAGTGTTCAAGGCTGACAATGTTTGCTTAGCTTGCTTGAAGCCTGGGGTCTACTCTTAGCACTACATAAAACTTGATGTGGTACAAACCTTTAATCCCAGCATTCAGGAAGCAGAGGCAGGAGGATCAGAAGTCTAAAGTCATCCCCTGTTATCAAGCTGAGTTCAAGGTCTGAGTCTCCCAAGACCCTGTCTCTAATGAGTGAATGAATGGATAAGTAAGTAACTAAATAAACACACAAGTAGATGAAAATTTAAGGTAGCCAGGCCAAGTGGGCATGGGTCTGCTAGCAGAGGGACATGGCTTTAACTTTATTTCTGCTCTTCTGATCGGCTCTCCTGGAGTTTTAGGTATGAAATCTTTTCAATCAAGAAAGCTAAGGAGGAAATTCTATATTCTTCCAACCAGTAGCTTACCCAAACCTGCTGGGCATCAAATAATGAAATGTTTAACACAGATGTGTCTCGGTGAGTGTTTGCCTGGCATCTTTCTAATCCTGAAATACATCAATGCAGTGATCTATAAAAGAGTAGAACACTCTACACTCTTCACTTGTGGCATCCAGCTAATGAGGAACAGATATCAAACCAGAAACACAAGAAACATTTTGAAATCATTTTTTTTTCTTCTCCTTGATGGTAATGAATCTAGTGTTTTCAGAGGCAGTCAATTTTTAATTAAAATGTTGGATCAGGTTTGTAAGCTAAACAAACAAACAAACAAACAAAACAACAACAACAAAAATTCAAACACCTCAGATGTAGGAAATAGTAAGTTTTCATTGGCATTTAATTGTTATCTCAGCTGATGTAACAATCCTGTGCAGAAGCCTTTTGCATTGTTGTTTAATCAAGACCATGGGTGAATGAAGTTTTGGTAAGTCATTTATGACTCCTAGTTTGAATATGAGAACTACACATGGGCTGGAGGAACTAGTATTTTATAAATAATATATTATTTATTTATCATATGAATACTTATGTGTAGAATAAGTAATTTGATTTAGGTTATTGTGACAGTGTTAATTGTCAACTTAACAGAATCCAGAATCACATGGAAAACGGGTCTTTGGGCATGCCTGTAGGGGACTATTTTGACATGGAAAGACCCATGTTAATGGTAGGTAGTCCCGTTCTCCCAGAGCAGAGAATCCTGGACTGTGTAATATGGATAAAGCAAGCTGACCACTAACATGTGTTTACCATTGCTTTGGCTCCTAATCGGGGATGAATTGTGACCAGCTCCCTCAAGGTCCTGCTGCTGAGAGCTCCCCATTGTGAGAGACTGTAACCTTGAACTGTAAGCCAAAAAACAAAAAACAAAACAAAACAAAACAAACAAAAAAAAAAACCAAACCCTTTCTTTCTTAGGTTGCTTCTGTCTGCATAGAGAAACTAAGAAAGACAGGAAGTGCAGATACATCAGGAGCAGGAGAGGAGAAATGTACTCTTTTTTAGGAGCTTCCCGCTTTCAAGGGAGGTGGGTCACCTGATGTGTGGCTGAGTTTTTCATGAATGTTTGTGTGTGGGGGGATGTAGGACAGGGGCTCGGCTGCAGGACAGGGGCTGGGCTGCGGAGAGACAGATGCTGAAGAGGCCTGTGTTCACCACGTACTTTGGGGACATTTCTGTGGTTTCAGATGCGTATGTCTAATGGCACTTGAAATCTGGCCGACACAGTCAATTTGATAAGAACAAGGGACTGCGATTGTGTCCAAATGAATCTTGATGCAGTTTCAAAGCATGGGGATCTAAAAAAGTTGGAAGGACTGAACTTGGTTTTGCTTTCACAGCCCCATTTTTCTCCTTGATCTCTGTCATCATGCTGCCCGTGATTTTACGGCCTTCATTTCTCTCTTTGTCCCCTTTTACATGTTCTTATTGATTTTTTACTTAAGTAAAGTTGGCTTCCCCCACAAGAACAAAGACTTTGCCTCTCTTGACTATTGACGCATCCTCTTATGTCTGCGATGGCGAATACCACCGTCTCTCTGCACACGCAGATAAAATATTGAACAAATAAATTACTTTGGTACGGGTGTGTGTCACTGCATTGTGTGGCCCTGTTCTTTGCGTTTTCTTTTTTAAGCTGAGTTCTCTGCTAGCTTGTGGATTCATCGGTAATTTAAGACTTGCCTTGGTGACCTTTGCTGACACTCAGCAGAGGACCTGTTTGGAAGCAGTGAGTGAGTGTTGAGTCATATCGATAGCCTCTGACTTACATGTGGATGGACCACCTTGCTCACTGTCCTAACCACTCCAGAGAAGCAGCCATGGCCTAGATGACTACAGGGAATCCATAGTGACTGCTGTCATCCCAAGAGGGGCAGGGGCTTAGGGCACTGTGTGGTGCATTTCTGTCCCTACCCCTAGTGTTAGTTTTATTAACACTAGTTAGATAGCTACATATTCTAATGGAGGATGTCCTAAATAACAAAATTCTATTTTTAATGAGTGAGTTTTTCCCTCATCTATTTTATGTGGAGAATAAAGATCACAATCTGAGGACCTTCTGTAAATGGTATTGCCTTTTTTTTTTTCTCCTTCTCTTCCTCCTTCTCTTCATTTACTTATTTTTACTTGAAATGTAAATGACAGCCTGTGCCTGTACTCCTGAAACTCAGGGGGCCAAGGCAGGAGGATTTCAAGAATAAGAAAAGTTCCACCTTTAGGATCAGGGAAATTGTGATCTAAGGACTGGATCAGCAGCAAAAGACTTGTCCTAACTTAGACTTAAACTTGAGCTTTGTTGGTTGCATAGTTTCCGATGAGCTCACATTGTCTTGTGAGGTTTACCTTGTGAACTGGAAACAGTTATTCCCAAGCCCCCAAACAACATGCTTTACTGTGTCCCATTTGGAGCTCTTACCCTCCTGACATGCTTATGTTTATTAACGACCATGTGTTATAGTTGTAGCACATGGATGGGAGGCCTAAGTCCATTGATGAAGCTATGAAAATGCTTTTACTTTCTTGATTTAAATTGGACAGAAAAGTCAAGAGAATCACAGAAATGCAGACCCTGGCATCCTTGGGCCACTGGACTAACAGGCACAGCCACTTGCTTCCTCTCGTATAATATTAGAGGAACCAGCCTTAATATTATACATCCCAGGGGCTCAGGGGAGAAACTATGAACGGCAAGGACTATTTTCAGGAAACAGAATTTCAGTACACAGATTTATTCTTCCAAATCTTCTTCTTTGTTCTCCCGTGCACTGGGAGTCCCGGTATTTATAAACTTACAAGCAATAATCCCTTAGCAGTGCAAAGCCAGGCTTCCAGGGTCAAACGGAGGGGTGATAAGAATCACATAGAGGGGCAGTAATTGTTAATTATCATTTGCAACCCAAAAGGGAAGTGACTAGTGGGGAAATGAATTAACTAAAGGCTAAATTTGGGTAATATCTAAGAAGAGGGATCTTATGTGTTCAACTATAATCTTAAATGTGATTGGTAGAAAATGTTAAGAATCTATAAGTTGCTAGGTCAATGGGAGAAAATAAAACTGTCTTCTTTTTTCCTATGGCTCAGATCTGTCCAAGCTATCTGCTGTTTTTCTTCAGGGTTGGGGAAAGTGTGCTCCGTCACTAGGCAACCTGTGTACAGCTAGATGCCTCTGGTGATAGTTAAAGGAGATCTGGAACTAGAGGTAAGATTTGGGAAAGGAGGAAGTTTAGCTTAATTGGCACATCCGCCAGGCCTTCTCAAACAGGTAGTCAGGATGCTTAAGAGAATACAGAGGTGTCTCTGATAAGGTACATTCCTCCATCTGGGGATGGACCTGGCCAGATGCTGCCAATGACGATAATTACAGGGAGGCTTGAACTGGGGTTCTGGCTGTGCATAGCTGTCAGCACAGAAGGTTATCTAAATATTCCTTTAGTAGAGGGGAAATGGTGCCCAATAAATGGTGGAAAAGATACAATAGCACACAAGAAACTCATAGCAGGAAACAGCTGATAATCAAAAGCCAAATATCACCAAGGCTCCTTGAGCCTCAGCTTGACCTCTGGAAGGCCCTTGGCTTCTTCCAGGTATTAGCTTTGTCATAATCAGCTGAAATCCTACTTTGTTTATTTTTGTGGCTTGAAGCAGCTTCCAGGCTTAAAAAGAGAAACAAACTCTTTCTCTTTTGATACCATGTTCAGATTTTCTGTGACTTAAGACACTCCTGGCTCACACAGCATGTCACAAAAATTATCTTAAACTAGATGTAGAATGTGTCTTGTGTTTTGATGATTTAACTCAAATCTTTCTAATGGACATAAAATGTTTTTATTTGGGGAGAAATAACTTTGTGTGTTCATGCCTGCCATCTACTTTTAGCATTACAATATTTCAATTCCATTCCATTTCAGAAGATATGCCTGTAACCACACCAAAGGAATATCCCCATTCAGAAAAAGTATAATTAAAACTTGAGTACTGAATGAAGAAAAAAAAAGTGACTGACACTTTGATTCCTTTGCCAAGATACAAGAAAGAAAATTCATCAAAGTTGATCAACTACTCTCATTATTCCAAGCTCAGTTTCAAAACGTTGCTGTGATTGGACTTCTAGAGCTCATCGTTGATTACTCCTGGAGCTCTGCTTGCGACCACGGCCAGGTCCCAGGCGGAACTCCAGGAGTCCAATCGACAAGAGAGAGAGGGATTCTATATGCAAGAGATATCGAGACCATGATTGGAAAAAGCACAAAGACAACTAGCCAAACTAGTGGAGACACATAAACTGTGAACCAATAGCTGAGGAGCCCTCATGGTACTGGACTAGGCCCTCTAGATAAGCAAGACAGTTGTTTAGCTTGAACTGTTTAGGGGACCCCCAGACAGTGGGAATAGGACCCATTCCTGATGCATGAGCCAGCTTTTTAGAACCTTGTGCCTATGGTGGGACACTTTGTGCAGCCTTGGTGCAGGAAGGAGGGGCTTGTACCTGCCTCAACTGAGTGTACCAGGCTCTGCTGACTCCCCATGGGAGACCTTGCCTTGGAGGAGGTGGGAATGGGGAGTGGGTTGGGTGGGAGGGCTAGGGTTGGGAGGAGAGAGGACAGGGGAATCTGTGGCTGGTATGTAAAATGAATAGAAAATCTCTTAATAAAAAAAAGTTGCTGCTTGCATAACTGAATTCAATCAACATCATTTAGAAATTATTATCTGTGCTGAGAGGGAATTTCAGTTGGTAAAGTGCCTACCATACAATCATGCAATTGTGAGGACCTGAGTTCAATACCAGCTTCCACATAAAAAGCTAGCATGAGACACTGATCTATAATCTCAGTGCTGGAGGGGCAGAGACAGGTGAATGCCCAAGCTTCTTGCTGAAAGCCAGTTTAGCTGAATCAGTGAGTTCTGGGATCAATGAGACATTCTGCCTCAAAAAATAAAGTGGAGAGTGATTAAGGGAAATATTGGACATGGACTCCGTGTGTGTGTGTGTGTGTGTGTGTGTGTGTGTGTGTGTGTGTGTGTGTGTACATGGAGAAACACCTACACACTCACATTCAGTGACAATCCCCCTGCCCCATGCACATATACAAACATGTATACTCATGAGGGTGTGCATACTCAGGCACACATACCATTATTATCTGGGTGTTTGCCACCAAGACTGACACACAAACAGACATGGTCCCCACTCAAAGGCATTCACTTTCTGGAAGGAATGGGAAGGTCGGGGAGGGGTGCAGACATACTTGTGTGGCTAGAAGAAGTGGGATAAAACTGCCTGGAATCTTGAGCAGAATAGAACAAAGATCCTTAGCCACACAGGAGCTAGGGAAGAGGTCCCCAGCCTGGGAGCCCTGCGCAGATGGTAAGATGTCTCCTACAGCATCACATAGATGTGTCCTCATTTGTCTGTTCACAGATGTTTCTTCTGCATAGCAATCTATGCTTATTCTTGGCCTCTGACTTTTTTTTTTGAGGCTATGAATCCTACATGGTATGGAGGTAGAGATTTTGTATTATGTTTTATTAATTACTCTTGGGAAAAAGAGTTTTATTATTAATGAAACCTTAGCCCTTTGTCATGTTGCCTTGTTAGGTAAACAAACATTAAAAAACAAAACAAAACAAAACCACTTAAGGGGTAGATGTGAAGGGGCACACCTTTAATCCCAGCACTCAAGAGGCAGAGATAGGTGGATCTCTGTGAGTTCAAGGCTAGTAGTTTCTCCATGTAGAGTTCTGGGTCACCCAGAGCTACACAGTGAGACCCGGTCTAAACAATGAAATCACTTAAGTTATGTTATCCTTTGAAAATGAGGAGGCCAAAAGACAGGACGAATTCAAATGTCGATACCTGTAATAACTACTCTTGAGTTGCTGATCTCATTGGAATAAATAAAACCAAGGCTAGACAAAGCTGCCAGAGAGGCTCTGTGGGCATTGTGAGCTTCTGGAAAGAATGGACAGAAATTTAAGTTCTCACGGACGCACACAGAAAGGAAACTACTACAACACCTATTGCCACAGCTGTGGCCACAGCTCCCATTCATTAACCATTGAGGCGTCTTGACCTGGTCAGTCAGGAATCTATGAATGAACTATTCCTGGACCCCTGGGTAACTTTCCTCTTTCACACCTTTTGGAACTGATGTCCAGTATCATCTGACTACTGCACTGCAACTTGTCCTTGTGAATTGGATGACACTTAAGGAGTGACTCATCCACTTAACCCAATGGGCCTTCCAGGAAATTGTTCCTGTTTATTGCTATTTTCAAATGGTGGAGAAGCACAAAATAATGAGCGAGAAATAATTTTTGTTTTACTCTCTGATCCCAAGTGTTAAAGAAGCATCCCATTCTTGGAGACTGCCCCATCATTTGCAAACGTAATGTACTGCTGAGGATGCAAACTGTCCACATAACCGCTCTTGGATTCCATTAAAATTAATCGGAAGTCCCTTTTAATGTCTTTGAAAATTGCTTCAAGTGGCAAAAATCAGAAAATCTACCCATGGGGCACATTCAGCTAATTACAATTTGCTTCTCAACTAGTCATTCTTAGCTGTATGCTGCAACTTCATAAAACTCAAACAACCCTGGGTAACAAGAGCTAGACAAACCAGTTATTCACCTAAGTGCAAATAATTTCAAATGACCCTTCATTTCTTCAATATTTCTTTCTTAAAAAATGATCTGAATGAGTATTTTGCTTACATGTATATCTTATGTATCACTTGCGTGTGTGATACCCATAGAAGCCAGAAGAGGGCATCAGAGCCCCTGGAACTGGAGTTACAGACTGAGCCTCCACGTGGGTGCTGGGAATTAAACCTGAGTCCTCTGGAAGAGCAGCCAGTGTTTTTAACTGAAGACCCATCTCTCTAGCCCCTCTTCAATATTTTCTAACAATCCAGAGTGGTGATGTGGTGAGCTGATCTCAGATGTGTGTTTCTCTGTCTATGGAACCACTTTGTGTTCCCTCCCAGTTGGTATTGGGGAAGAAACAGAGAAATAAGGATAAAGACAGCAAGAAGAGGAGAGACAGGGCATGTGTCTGTAGGTGCACACCACTTAGTCAGGACATATAAACTACAGTGAAGAAAGTTAAGTGGAGAAAGAGCCATACGCTAACATTTACCAGTTAAATAACCCTAGAGAAATTGTAACCTAATAAAACAGGAAAGAAGGAAGATCAAGATGATGTCTTCCTTAGGATTACATGGGGCCACATATATAAAAGGATATTTTGTGATTGGTAAGTGCCAACCACGTGTGAGCAGAGAGATTCTAGTATGTAAAACTGAAACCATTAGGACAAGACATCATGAAGATGACAACCTTTATGTTCAATGATGAAGTTTTTACTTACATGCTTTGATGGGAGTTTCCCTTAATCTAACTACATGAATGGGGATACCATGTTTATCTAGCAATTATGACTATGACAGTCACATTTGGGATTAAAAGTCATACATTTTCCCACCTTAAAAAAAACTCTCCAAATTTTCCTGATAAATTGGGAAATATAAAATATTTATTATAAGCTGGGTGGTGGTTGCTTATGACTTTAATCTCAGCACTTGAGAGTCAGAGGTAGGCAGATCTCTAAATTTGAGGCCAACCTGGTCTACAGAGTGAGTTCCAGGACAGCCAGGGCTACAAACACAGAGAAGCCTTGTCTAGAAAACACACACACACACACACACACACACACACACACACACACACATTTACCGTAGTAGAGTATGTGGTAGATAGGATCTTTGTCTAAATAAAAACATTCAGACAACGATTACGTTTTTAAGTGCAAATTGTGTAGTTATATTTATAAGGAATGTTTAACTATGAATTCTATTTTAGGGTAGATGTATAAAAGTTTTAGTGAAACTCAAAAGTTCCAGTGTCAAGTAATAACATTGGAAAAAAAATATCTTAGCAGTCACCACTGTGTCTTAAGATTTTTACTTTGAAGAGTCTTTGCTTCCATTGGCAAGACCTGCTTGGGGCCATCTGGTTGGGAGAGCAATGTCTCAGTGTCTTAAGCAAGGATGGCCATTCGACCTATCTTCACACTTACACACAAGTGGAAGGCAACAGTAGCAGCCTTTACACTCACTCCTTCTTAGGCCTTTCTTTCAGTAAAGTTAGAAGTGTCACTCAGTCTGTACAATTGGAGTCTAATCTCTCCATCCCTGATCACAAAGGCCCTGATGGCCAACATCTTCTCCATTCTTTTGATACCCTCTTGTCTTACTTCAGTGAAGCCCTTAGATTCCTTCATTGCCTCAGTCTTTTTCTCTTTATCCTGCCTCTTTTTATCTAACCCATTTACATCCCTGAATACCCTCTATCTTTATTACCATCAGCATCTTATCCTGAATTTTCAGACTGATTTCATGTCATAACGACCATTCTTCTTTTTTGTTCCAGTCAGTTGAATGCCCCAGAAGAACAAGAAAAACTCTAGTATTCGTCATATTTTTGCCACATGTAACATCTTCCCAACTGTTTTCTTTGTATGATTTTATTCTATCCTGAGGAAACAATGAATGAGAGTTTTGCCCATTTTGTAAGCAAGAAGATGGTCTCGTAGGGGTTAATCACATTTCTTCAGGTGTTGCATCAGTTCAAAGATACCATCAATCATAGACACCTTGTTATTTTTTAAAAGTAAAAGGAAATGCTGCAAATCTAATTGCCAGGGTGCTTTAGTTGACAGATACATTCTGATCTCAGGCATGTTAAGTGTACAAAAAGTTTTTTTTTTTTTTCTGAGAGTCGGTGAGCTATGACAAGCTTTGAAAGACACACAGATCAAACCCAGGCAACTGGGATCCAGAGAATAATTGCCATAATTATGTTATTCTGCCTCATAAAAACTATTCAGGCATACAAAGTAGCACACTACAAATTCATGGTCTCGTACATTATCTGAGTCTTTGCTTTCGATTTTTAATATCTGTCTTCTCTCCCAGCCCTTCTTTCCATTCTTGCCTGCAATGGCTACTCCAAAGCTCTTCTACTCTCTCTAGACTCTCTGCCTATCACTTGCCTCCTTTACTTTTGACCTTCACTAGGAAAATTGGGACTGTCAATTATCTCCCTCGGCTGCTTCTTCCCTGTCCTCCATAATACCCATGACTCCCATGTCCATACGCACCCTTTCTTCTTTCCTGTTTCAGAATGCAAGCTGTCCACCTTTCTTGTAGGCATTGGCTCCTCTTTTTTCTCTTACCCTTCTGCTTCTCACTTCTGACATTTTAAAATCACCCTCGATGCTCACCACTGCTTCTCTATTGGGTTCCCTACCTCAGCTGTGATTATGACCAAGATCCAATCCCTAATCTCTATTCCTGTTATCCTCTCTCTGTGCATCAAAATTCTATAGGGAAAGGCTCAGGTACTGTTATCATTTCCTAACTTTCCATCCCTGCCTTTACCCACCACAACTCCACTGACACTGAGATGAAATCACTCTTAGTATTCTCATTAATGACCTTCTATTTCCTTAGATTCAGTGGAAACATCTTCCCTTCATTTTATTCGCATCCTTTACTGAATCTGTGTGATTCAGTTGGCTTCTTCCTACTCGGTGAAAATCTCTTTCATCAGCTCCCAAGTGTTTCACACACTGCTCTGACTCTTCTAAGCTCTTTGTTTCTCAGTTACTTAACCATTGACCTTACCCAAGGTTTTTCCTCAGGCTACCGTTAACCTACTTTCCATAATTTTTGATGGTCTAAACAATTGCCTCTATTTGATGAAATCCAAAATTCAGGCTTCTTAGCCATCTCACATGTTTCTCTGTAGTTGGTATATCTCTGCCTACCTAGGATCTCCATTGGATGTCACTCATCTCACCCTTAATATGTGCAAGACCCAACCCCATACTTTCCCAAATCTGTTCAATGGCAATTCCAAACCTCCAATTATTTAGTCCCCAACTTGGTGTTAACTTTAACCTCTGTCTTTTACTTGCTTTCCCTATAGAGTCCATCAAAACATCTTTTACCTAGAACAATAGTAGTAACAAGAGTCTGATCCCTTTGCTAGGTTCCATAGGATCTCTCTACGTCTGTGTTCACAGGCTATGCTAAAATGTTGACTTTTCTGGTAAGGATGTTTAAAAGGTAGTGGGTTCCTTGATATCCAGAAAGCAAGACCACAATCTTATCTCCACACCCACTTGGGGGCAAACAGGAGCAGGTATTATCTGCCCAATTTAAAGACAGAAACTGAAGTGTACTTGGTTCAGTTGAGAGAAGAAGGGAAAACTCAGAGCCCCACTGGACTTCTTCAGAGCTCTTCTTCTTCTTCTTCTTCTTCTTCTTCTTCTTCTTCTTCTTCTTCTTCTTCTTCCTCTCCTCCTGTTCCTCCTCCTCATGCTCCTCCTCCTTCCCCTCCTTCTTCTTCTTCTGTTTTTCTTTAAGATATATTATTTATTTATTATTTTTATTAAGTTTTTTTAATTCATTTTATATACCAATCACAGATCTCCTTCTCTTCCATCCTCCTGTCCCACAGCCTTTCCCCTCAACCTACCCCACCCCCCATTCCTTCCTTCAAAAAGATAAGGCCTCCAATGGGGAGTCAACAGAGCCTGGTACATTTAGTTGAGGCAGGTTCAAGCCCCTTGCCCCTGCATCAAGGCTATGTGAGGTGTCCCTAAAAAGCCAGCTCATGTACCAGGGATGGATCCTGATCCTACTGCCAGGAGCCCCCTTAAGCATATCAAGCTATAAAATGCTTATGCAGAGGGAGAAAGAAATCAGAGCTCTTCTTAATGTTACCTCCGGAGGAGGCTGGTTATCTGAGGCTTCAATAAACCTCACCGTAAGGCCCCTAAGTAACCATGGATACTGTCAAGTTGGCACAAAAGCCTTCAGGTAATAGACAGTACAAGAGTTTTTTAGGATGCTGGGTACTTTTAGGAAAGACATGATAAGGAAGGCCCTTCACCTGAGAGCCCTTATCTGGGAATGTTTTAGTTAAGGTGGGCGCCAATGCCCAGCAATGCCCTTGAGAAAGTGATGGGCTTCATCTTGAGACTAAGGTCTTGATTAGCTGAAAGGAAAACAAAAGGAAATCCATCCAAGCTGCTTCTTCTTTTTGGTGATCGAGGATTCTGGGGAGAAATCAGAGAGGGAAAAATAAGGCCACCCTCAGTAGCCCAGGCTAAAAACAACAAGGACTCTCTAGCTTGGATCAAGGATGAAGAAGAGTTCATAGCCTCCCCATACTTTGCCTCCATCCACTCCAGGACCTCAGCGGGGGTAGGAGAAATTCGGAGTCTGGCTGGAATTTGCTATTGTTTCTTCTCCCGACCCCAATACCTCATGCAGTCCTCCCTCACACCCTTTGAGACTCAGACGAGACACTAGTGAGAAGCCAGGTTGGGGCCTCCACTGTCTCCCAGACAGGAGTCAAGCTGAGCACCAACTTTGCAGCGCTGTGACTCTCCAGGTAGGTAGGTCCTGGGAGTCAAGCCACACAAAAGGTGGGCGTGGGCCCTGATTGGGAGGGGACCTGCAGCCAACCCCCTGGTTCCGAACTCCAAACCTTTGCGGGGGAGGAGCAAGGAAGGTTCTGGAGACTGGAACCGGGACTTGGGGGCGAGAGGCAGTGGCAGTTTGCAGGTCCTTTGACGTAGTCGAGCACTCCCACTGCTTAAGAAGAGGCACGCTGGCATCCAGGACGCGGAAGCTGGGGACAGTCACCTGCTTAAGGAGCAGCTTGAGTGCGTCCTCCCTGCGCACTCGAGGGATCGCGGGTAGCGCAGGTGAGCGCAGAGCGGCGCCCTACAGACCCACAGCAGAGGCGCGGGACGACGAGGTGAGTGGGGGCCGAGATCCTGACCCTGAGGCTCCGCCTGGGAGGGTGAAGCAGCGAGAGCAGGTGCCTGGACCAAAACTCGCCAGCACTGGCTTCTCAACGGAGCGCACAAGGGGACTCCTGCGTTAGCGAGCCCACCCCTCTGAAGCTCCCAAACGGAGCCCCTTTCTGAAAAGTCTTTATCAGCTAGATTATTAGCACAAGCCCCTGGAGAGTCCCAGGACACGCCAACTTCAGCACCCCGGATAGCACCTCCTCCTTCTAAAAACTTCACCTGGCTATCAAGGCTGCAACTCTTGAACAGAGAAAACCTTTGGGTGCGACTTTGATATTTCAGTTCAATAAATACAATCTCTTCAAGTAAAGCTAATCTGAAAATGATATAAAACTAAAATTTTTGAGTGATCCGCTGTTTCAAACACAACCCTTCAAGGCTAGGTATGTTCAAAGACAGGTTCTGAAATCTTTCTTTAGCAGTGCCTCCGTAAGTCCCGACGCTGAGCAGAGAAGAAAGAGCCTGTCTACTGGTGTTAATATTACTAATTGTGATGTGGAAGTAAGCAGGGTGTGTGTCCCTCCGATATTTCTTTCTTTATGTTGAATTGCTTAACCATGATACACATTCTGTATAGTTGGGGAATAATGAGATAAACTTTTAATTTGGAGGAAATTATAATTTCTATCATCTCGAGGGTGTAATTTCTCATTGCACTTGTCTGAAGTGGGAATGTAAGAACCAGTTAGAGGTGACATGTGGCTGTTCGGATGATTTTATTACAATAGACATTGAGAGCTAGAAAATTTGAGGGAGAGACAAACCATTGTCCTTTAAATTCTTGGGATTCATTGCAGGCTGAGAGAAATTGGAAAGCATTATCTTTATTAAAGTCCTATCGGGATTGCATAGCATTTAGACTTGCAACATGTCTATCAGTATTACTTTGTCCTTCAGTTTCAAAATACATTTATCCAGACGTTAAGCATCAATGATGGATTTATTTCTATTATGATGTCTTGTAAGTTTTCAAAGCTTTTAAAAACTAAGAGCTACTATGAACATGAAAGCATATAAGGACAAAAGCTATAAAATTCTTAACTGTATGTAGTGTAGTTTTGTGTTTAAAAAAAGGCTAGGTTTAAGAGATAAAAAAAAAAAGGTAAAGTCACATGGCAGAATTTTAGTTTTCATGTAGTATTCTTTTAAGCTGCATTCCAGGGTAAACAGTTTCACTGTTTAGCCATCTCACAAGGAGCACATCTTGGGAATTCTTAGCATGGCTGTCTTGGTTGTGTACAACCTGGATTGGGAGTAGGGTCATCTAGGGAGAATGAGGCTTTGACATGGGGAGAAGGGGAAATCTCTTCCTAATTATTAATGGTGGTGTCTTTCTTCTCCGACCAAGACTCTCAGGGACACACTCGTTTCTCTTATGGTGTGGAAAACAATCTGGGACTGATGTATTTCCATGTGTACAGTTGCAGGACCATGGCTGATCCTGGGACCAGAAGAGGGATCCACTGCCCTCTGAGTCTCACCTGCTCCCTGCTCATTGTGGGATTGTGCTGTGTGTCTCCTTTGTTCTGTCACAGTGAGACAGACCTGCTGGCTCTTCACCAAGCTGATCCTCAGTGCTGGGAGTCCTCCTCAATGCTCCTCTTGGAAATGCGGAAGCCTCGTGTTTCTAACACTGTTTCTGGCTTTTGGGATTTTATGATCTACCTGAAGTCATCTGAGAACTTGAAGCATGGGGCACTGTTCTGGGATCTGGCCCAACTCTTCTGGGACATCTACGTAGACTGTGTCCTCTCCAGGACCCATGGCTTAGGAAGGAGGGAACTGGCTGGAGAGGAAAAGAAGGAAAAGCAAAGCTCAACAGTGCTGCCTTCGGGGATCAAACAAGGTGCATGGCCCTGGCCTGTTGAATTTGTCTATCAAGTGTGATGTGCTAATGTGTGAGGAAGAGGGAGTGGCCCTAGGGGAAGCCATTATCACATACAGTCCTTTAAAGGGTTGGATGTCAAGAGAGTTCAAATAACAGAATAGCTGTTTATGTCAACATAGTGGGTCCACTCTAGTACTTCATGTGAAATGTCAGGAAGAAGGAGAGAGATGGGGGGGGAGAGGGAGGGGGAGATGGAGAGGAAGAGAGAGGGAGAGGGGGAGAGTGGAAGAGAGAAGGAGAAAGAGGGGGAGAGAGAGGAAGAGAGAGGGACAGAGAGGAGGAGAGATGGAGAGAGACAGAGGGGGAGAGAGAAGGGGGAGAGATGGAGATGGAGAGAGAAAGGGAGAGAGAGGAAGAGAGAGAGAGGGGGAGAAAGGGAGAGAGGGAGGGAGGGAAGGGGAGAGGGGCAATGTATAAATACAATGTAAAGATGTAAGGCTTGCTGGGCGGTGGTGGTGCACGCCTTTAATCCCAGCACTCGGGAGGCAGAGGCAGGCGGATCTCTGTGAGTTCGAGGCCAGCCTTGGCTACCAAGTGAGCCCCAGGAAAGGTGCAAAGCTACGCAGAGAAACCCTGTCTCGAAAAACCAAAAAAAAAAAAAAAATGTAAGGCTTGCCCTAAAATGAAGACTTATTTATTATTTATTGATAACTTGAATGTAACTTGGTGTTTTCTTGGTGTAGAAATAATAAGATATGGGTAGGAGCTGGTGGCAGGGAGATATTTGTAGCATGGGAAATCTTGCCCCTTTAAAGTGAAAACAAACCATCACTTTAATGCAAATGAAGGAGCATCTTGAGAGATACTTAATTGATGACACCAAGAGCAAAAATATCCACGAGCCTATATTTATTCCTTGTTGCTGTTTGAATGAATCACAAATAAGTCACAAACTTCTACTAAGTAATTAATTTTTATTAAGTTGTAACTTCTTGAAAGTTGGGGGACTTTTTTTCACCGCAGTGAATACCATATACTAATTCAAATATAGTCTTCTCTAGAGGTCTAGAAGAAACATTACATATATAACATTAGAGTCTGAGGGAATGAGCCCCTGTAAGTTCCGAGAGACAGCTGAGCCCTAATCATACACTTTTCCTCCTTCCTTCTTGGGTGTTCTTTTCCATCCATAAGTTTCCAAATCTAGTAGCAAGGGCTGTTTAGGTGTAGTTAGAATTATTTGTGCGCTGGTGGAAAATCAAGGCATAACTAAGCTTTACTAGTGAATGTTTAATTGTGAGCACTGTTATGTGTCTCTAAAATGGTTCAGTTGAAGAAACATCTGTCAATAACAGTTCCATAGCTGCCCTCTCCTAAGATTTTTACAGGGTGCTTCTAAAATACATGGTTTGTTGTAATCTCAGTGACTAAAAATTCCTCATGATTCACTGAGCCAAGAAACCAGACAATCCTCTACTACTATTTATATAAGTAGGTGTAACAGTAACTTCCTCCAGTTCTGCTTCTCAGATGAAATATTCTCTCAGCAGATTTGCTACTGAAGTGAAAATACATGATGGCCATCTTTAAAGGTTGGTTTCCAGTATTTTAAAAACATACCTAGCCGAAGCCTCCCAGGCATCAGCATCAATTAGTAAGGACCATATATTTTCTTCTTCTGAAGACCCTGATGGTGGTGTGTAAGACTCCATCTATCCCCATCAGAGTTAGCTGTTCTGCTCAAAGCACCACTGTTTTCAAATCCTACCTCCACTTTCCATAATGATGAGACATGTCTACAGAATAAACAAAGGAAATATTATTGTATTCAGCTGAACATGAAAAAAAATACGCCTCTAAAACTTCAGCTCTGGAAGTCACTTTCTGCTCTTCACTGGAGAGTTCAGATGGACTCAGCAGGTCTGCAAACTTTAGGAGAAGTTGATCTGTAAATAGCTTGGTAGCAGGGGCCAACATTCCCCTCTACTAAAGTTATTTTAATGTTTTGCACAAGCAATTGTTTGAAGATCAGGAAATGAGATTTTCCATTTGGTTGGTCTAATCACAGTAGGATGGGGTCTCGGGTCAAGGAGATACATGTTTGAAAGTTAAATAGTTACAGGAACACTGTGATTTCCTTTCAAGAAGCCTCACTCAATCTCTAGTGGTTCAAGCTGGCTCTGAATGTACCAGGGTAGATCCTCTAGTGAATTTTTCTTTTGTTCCTGGGGATGGAGTGCTATGAAGTGGCAATGAAAATGGGGGTGAAGAGGTGTTTGTCCCTGTAGTTCTCGGGGAAATCATAGCATTAGGGCATAAGGATATAACTAAAATTACTGCATACGTAACACACAAAAGGGTTCTTGCTCTTATGTCATTTACTTTATAGACATTTATGAAATCTTCCTATGAATTATGTTTTGCTAAATTATGTGATCCACAAAATACTGTTTTTAATATATAACATTTGTTAATATTGTTAAGATATCAAATAGGTATGGAACCTTGGGAAAGTTAATTTGTGTATTTAATTCTTACTATTTTCACCAGAAAAAGGAGGCTATGGAAAGAATTAGATGGATCACAAAGTCTCTCCATGTTCTCTGTTTGAATGTTCTGTGATTCTATGAAAAGCCCTTACTAACTCTGGAGACACTGGAAAAGCTTTACCCCCAGAACAGGTGACCGAGCTGAATAATGACCGGGACACCATGGCTGTTCACAACAATGATAAACAGGGACAGAAGAGTCCGGAAATAAGAGTTCTAAAAAGTCTGAGGGCTGCAGATGACGTTATGAGTAAGGATTCCAAAGATTACTTTTAATCTAGAAAGACACTGACTAATAATAGCTGGATACTGACAAATACATTTTAAGGAAGCCCTGAATAGGATCCGTATACCCAGGTTTCATCTCCAAATTGTGATGAGGTTAACGACTCTGGAAAGGCGCAGTCAAGAGGGAGAGAAGAGATGAAAGGTGATGGAGGAGGGGAGAGGAGAAGGGAAGAGAGGGAGTGAGGGATTGAGTAAGGGGATGGGCAAGGCAAGGGCGAGAGACTGATTGATTTAGGATAGTACACTGATAACTCCCAAAGAGAAGATAGCAGACTTCAGGTTCACTCCTAAGCCTGTGAAGACGAAGATTTCTCTGAAAATAAAAAGATTTTGAGGCGCAATATTATCTGTGTAAAAATGACACTTTCTTCAACAGATTTTGCTTTGCCACTGAGAAAGATGGAGAGAGGTGGGGGGAGGGCAATCTGCATTCCTAGGGCTGACAGTTTGTATGCTCCCAAACAATTGTGAGCTGTTTTGTTTTTGTTTGTTTGTTTTTTTATTTTTTTAATTTTTTTTATTTTGTGGAGGGGGGAGTTGTGATGAGAAAAGTTAAAATTTAGATTTATAATCTGATGATGTTTATGATAGGTGCCTAACGAATGTCCATAGTTCTTATTTTTAAACATTACACACAGAAAACCCTGCTTCAGTGGTGTGAACAGATTCACAAATGTCTGGTTCTCTGCTTTACTGTAAGGAGTTTCCCAAGTTGCATAATCAACAAGCGTCCATCTGTAACTTGATTGTCAGGAAGTGTCACCAGGAGCAGCCAATGCTGTGGCCCAAGACTCTTCATTCCAATATTATTTATCAAAAACCATGGAGATAATCCAAATGTCCACAATAGGGTCATAGTTAAATAAACCCCAGAGTGTTTCTGAAATAAGGACAACACTGTCTGGAAGGTTGTGTTATTGGAGGTTTAAAATGTTTGATGTTTCTATAGTAAACACATAGTGACTCTTTAAACTTTAAAAATCACATGCTGTTTTAATTGACAAATGTTATAAATGACAGTAATTTATTTAACTCAGGAAGTAAAATTCACAGGACAGAAAACACTGCAAATACGAGTTTACATGTATGTTCTACCTATGTATAGAATCGTGAAGTTGGAGGAACAAAAACATCTTTCTTTCCTTGAAGAACAACAACTAACCTCATTGTAATGTAGTGACCTTACGAGGCTCCTTCTCTCTGCTTTCAGGTGCCTATTCTCAGCTCTTAAGAACCCCTCTCTTAAAGAAGAAAGAGTTGATTGGAGATTTGATAAGCATGTACATGCGCAGGCGGGCCTCTAGGGTTGGCGGAAAAGAGAAGCCGGAAGTAAAGAGAAAACAAAGCTACCTTCGGAACTAACTAGAGCCTTGGAATTAAAAATAGAAAAAAAAAAGATTATTTTCCTATCAATCATTTATGCATTTGAAGTCAAGTAAATGTCCAGAGGTGAATATCATGCCACGTTCTCTAAGAGCACTTCGTTTTTCAGCATCTTGGTTGCTAGCCGGTCTCTTCATACGGTGATTACTTCCTGAACACTCTGCTGTCTACAGGAGCCAAAGACCTTCCTGTTCTTGGGGAGGCCTGGCATCACTGATGAACTAGACGGCCACACATTTAGCTTGCATAAACCACATGCATCACCAGCCATTAACTGACTGCGGCATTGCTTATGAAACTGGTACGGACGGACGACACGCATGAATGATATTACTGATGGTCTGTGATTCTCGACCTTGTCTGAGAAAATAGTTTTGAATACGGAATGAAGAAGAAACCACGGGGGGAAATAAAACGTTCATCTAATGAAAACAAAATTAATAAAAGCTTTGGCTCCCAACTGGTGTTATTGGATTCTCTTTATTTAAATCTTTAATATTAGCACAAACCGTGTCCAAACTCTAATAAGATAGCATAATTATCTTTCAATTATGTATTTGCTGTTTGATTAAATATTAAAGCTCTATAAGTGGTTATACTTTGCACCGAAAAGCAAAATAAAATGAAAGTGAATGTGATATAAGAAGAACCTTTCAATATTTTTTTCCTTGAAAAATGATCGGCCTGAATGAGGTCCGTCACAGGAAAGCCCCATTAACAACTGCCTGTGAGATCTAGACAAGACACTATTTTTACCTCAAATTATTCCCATATTTCTAATATTTCTCTTAAAACACATGCTTGACAAGGAGTTTGAATTTCACATATATTAGCAATTAGTCTCAGGGAAAGTGTCACTGTTTGGGGCCCTCCTTAAACTAGAGAAGTTGTTTAAAGGTTATCAGAAGTTGCAGCTTCATTGGAGGATTAGCTGGGTCCTAACAACATGGGATGGAACCCTGGGAAGAGCTGGTGGTGCGTGGCGGGGAGATGTTATGGTGGTGGGTGGCGGGGAGATGCCATGAGGGGGGGTGAGGGGGAGACACCATGGTGGAGGTGGGGAGATGCCATGGTGGTGGGTGGTGGGGAGATGCCATGGTGGTGAGTGGTGGGGAGATGCCATGGTGGAGGTGGGGAGATGTTATGGTGGTGGGTGGTGGGGAGATGCCATGGTAGGAGGTAGTAGGTGAGATGCCGTGGTTGGGCATAGTAGGGGAAATGCCATGGTGGTGGGTGGTGGGGAGATGTTATGGTGGGAGGTAGTAGTGGAGATGCCATGGTGTGGGGTAGTAGGGGAGATGCCATGGTGGTGGGTGGTGGGGAGATGCCATGGTGGTGGGTGGTGGGTGGTGGGGAGATGCCATGGTGGTGGGTGGGGGGAGATGCCATGGTGGTGGGTGGTGGGGAGATGCCATGGTGGTGGGTGGGGGGAGATGCCATGGTGGTGGGTGGTGGGGTGATGCCATGATGGTGGGTGGTGGGGAGATGCCATGGTGGTGGGTGGCGGGGGAGATGCCATAGTTGGGGTTAGTGAGGGAGATGACAGCCTTTGGTTTTGGTTGACTGGGAGAATGAGAGCATTAAGAAGCTAACACTCTGACTACTTTTACACACAAGCTCATGCTTTGCATCTATCTTGTTTTCTCTAAGATGTTTCATCAAATTCGTGAAAACGTTTTGAAAAGGTCATTATCTTTTACAAACTAATGAAGGGACATGGCTCTTGGAGAACAGCCCTGCTTTCTCTTCCTCCCTCATCGTGGCACTCCAAATAGGAGCTGGCAGGGTTTTGTGTGTGTGTGTTTTTGACTGTGGTAGTTTGAATGTAATTGCCCCCCCTAATCCCAAAGGGAGTGGCATTATATATTATTCGGAAGTGTGGCCTTGTGGAGTAAGTGTGATCTTGTTGAAGGAAGTGTGTCACTGTGGAGGCAGGCTCTGAGGTCTCATATGTGCTCAAGATACCTACCGCCCAGTGTCACAGACCATTTCCTGTTGCCTTTAAGATGTAGGACTCACAGCTCCTTCTCCAGCACCACATCTGCCTGCATACTGCCATGTCCCACCATGATGATAATGGACTCAACCTCTGAAACTGTAAGCCAGCCCCAACTAAATGTTTTCCTTTATAAGAGTTGCCATGGTCATGGTGTCTCTTCACAGCAATAGGAACCCTAACTAAGACATTGATTTCTTTTTTCCATAAAGGGTCAGGACATGAATGTTACTGGTTCTGTGGGCTGCCCTGTGCTGCTTGCCATAATGGTTGTCTGTCAAGGTAGAACTGGAGGGAACAGAGCCACACCTGTTCAAAATAGCTGGGTTGCCGTCCAATAAGGGTCAACACAGCAGGCTGTGGTCCAATGAAATGTGGACCCTGAAATTTGAATCCATACAGCTTCAGGTGTCACAAAATCGTCTTGTCTTTTGTCCCTTTCAGCCATTAAAACAAACAAACAAACAAACAAACAAACAAACAAAACAAAAAACAAACAACCCCCCCCAAAAAAAAACCCCAGCACTTTTAGCTCATAGCCTGTATGAAACAGGCAATGGGCAGTTATAAAGTGCTGACCTATGCTGTGGTGTGTGCTTATCAAGCTCGTGAGGAAGACTCCTGAATGATACGTGAAGGAAATTGACTATATTCAGTGGCAAAAGCTAAATAAAAATTTTGGTTGACTGAAAAGAAAAAAATCAAATATTGGGATTAGATTGAGAGAAAACATAGTCCTAAACATGGGCCTTACTGCCCTTCGTAGGCAATTCTAGAAATGATTGATCAGTCTTCCTGTAACAAGGACTGAAGGCCAAGACGTCAGAGTCACAGCAGTATTTATTGAGAGAAGTAAGAGATTAGTGACAAGTACAGAGCCAGGCGCAGGGTTCAAATCCGGCATGAAGTGTCGGCTGAATGACTTTGGAAGTCATTTGATCTCTTAGTGCCTTCTTTTTTCTTATAAAAGAAGCTAAAGATTCCTTAGGTCGGTTGTGAGAATTGAATACGGTAATGCACAGAAGATACTTAGAAACTGTGTTCTAATGGTAAAAGGATGTTAGGTATTATTCTAGATAGCAATATAAACATCAGCTCTAACAATTCAACACCAGGGGTGAGGACCCCTCTAAGTGCTTTGGTAAAACTCATCACACGTGGGATTTTTAGAAAGAAACATCTTTAAAAAAAGATGCTTGTTGATATGTATTTGATTGTAAGGAACGGTACAGAGACATCCATGTACCTTTTGTTCGATTTCTTCCAATATGAGCATTGTATAACTATACTACAGCATCCCAACTAGAAAATTGACAATGGAGCAACCCAGATTTGAAACAGTTTTCACCAGTTTTATATACACTGTGTGTGTGTGTGTGTGTGTGTGTGTGTGTGTGTGTGTGTGTGTGTGTGTGTGCTTAGTTCTTTGCTGAACCTGCTGTTTAGCAGGAACATCAGCTAGAAAACTGGGCCACTAATTCAGTGTTACCAATGACACTTGAAGATGTTTTTTTTACATTTATGTGGATCACACAATTGAGTATCACTACCAAAATATATAGAGTGGCCGTCTGATGGAAACTCAGCTACCTGGATTTGATCTGCTGCTGCTGTGTGTGGTCTCTTTTCCCTCCTCTGCACTTCTTCGCCCTCAAAGTTTAACTCTACATTGAAGAACTAAGATACATGAGTCAGGAGGTTAAAGAAAATAACCAAAACTCAAGTTCATACCCTCGTATCAACCATTCAGAGAGATGCTCAAGGCTTAATTCTTTTAAAGTTGAATTTTGAGTAAAGGTTTTTGTCATTTACACCGAGTGGCCTAAGTCTGGATGCCTTTTCACTCCAAGCTGGGTAAGGTGATTTGATCCACAAGGGCAGAGAAAGCCCTGCACACCTGCTCAGCTCTACTGTACAGCTCCATGTCCACTGAAGGCTGCGGACCTGAAATCAGTAAGCAGAAGAAAGAACCTTTAAGGAAAATACACCTCCTGGATCCCAGAGATCTGTGTGGCTACAGCTCTCACCCACAGAGAAGAATCAGATCCCGTCTTCTCTCCATTCCCTTTCCCTGAAGAGAGAAGGTAACCTGTTCTTAACTTACTATGGTCTGTCCTACTAATCCATCCTGGCTGCTAGAATGAATCTGTGGGACCAGAGAGGCCCGCCCCACCCCAGAGTGCTTTCACAGAAACATTGCTGTATACCATAACCTGAAGAGTGTTGAAACACACAGGTGACCACTCCCCGCCACAAGAGTCACGTTCGGTCTCTCTGGGGCCAGCCAGTAAATCTGTACCCGCAAGTTCTAGGTGACATTGGTGTGGCTGGTTGAGGAGCCGTATTCTCAGACCACCTCCCTGCAGCTAGCAGGAGACAGAGACCCCCAAGGAAAGCCACAACTTGTCACAATGCAAAGAATAACCGACTGTGAGGAGCTCAGCCTCAGTGGATCCATGATACAACACGACCTCTATACCCAAGGCTCCGGGCACATGGAAGATGAGGTAGAAAAAGCCAGAGGACCAGGACATCTGCAGTGAGACGGTGACTTCTATACATGACAGGGAAGTTGTATCCATAAATTTCAGCAATATGGCTGTCTTATTTAAGACCTGAACAGTGACAACACCAGTTAAAATGCCAATGTGGATGGGGAAATGTGGTATTGTATTCCCCCAAATATTGTGCATGCTAATAAACTTATTTGGGGTCAGAGACAGAGCAGCCACAATATTAAACATAAAGGATAGGCAGTGGTAGCACACGCCTTTAATCCTAGCATTCCAGAGGCAGTAATCCATGTGTTCAAGGATACAGACAGGCATGGTGACTCATCACGCCTTTAATCCCAGAAAGCAAACCTTTAATCCCAGGGAGTGGTAGTAGAAAGCAGAAAGGTATATAAGGCGTGAGGACCAGAAACTAGAAGCATTTGGCTGGTTAAGCATTTGGCTGGTTAAGCATCTGGCTGGTTAGGCATTTGGCTAGTTAAGCTTTCAGGCTTTCGAGCAGCAGTTCAGTTGAGAGCCATTGGGATGAGGACACAGAAGCTTCCAGTCTGAGGAAACAGGACCAGCTGAGAAGTTGGCCAGACTCTCTAAGATTCATGCTACAGGGAAAATCTCATGGGGCTCCACTCCTCCATGCATAGCTACAAGGAATTAATGGCTATCTAGAGAGAGGGAGAATTAGTCTTCCCCAGTGATGAGCTCTCTAACTGGCTATCTAATACCAAGTAGTCAATCCTAAAAACATAGACATGCAGCAACACTGTATGGGCTTAGTGGATTGTACTTATACATTTGTTCATTTTTTTATTATTATTTTTTTTTTTTTTGGTTTTTCGAGACAGAGTTTCTCTGTCTAGCTTTGCGTCTTTCCTGGAACTCACTCTGTAGACCAGGCTGGCCTCGAACTCACAGAGATCCGCCTACCTCTGCCTCCTAAGTGCTGGGATTAAAGGCGTGCATCACCACTGCCCAGCTTGTTCATTTTTTATATGGTAACATTAATAACAAAAGAAAAAGAGGCCATGAATTTGAGAGAGAGCAGGGGCTGGAGGTAGCTATGGAAGGGGTCAGAGAGATAAGAGGGAGCCGGAAGGAAGAAGTGATGTAAATACAGTACATATATATTAAACTAAAACATAATTTAATTTTAAAAAAGACTTGAGTGTTCCCCACAATCTGTTATAGTAAGGATTAATGTGTTGTAGAACTAATTTGGTAGCTGCTGTTAAAAAAATTGATGTATTATAATCTCTAAAACAAGAGAATTTTTATTTTTTTAAAATCTGTTCTTATTTATATTTAACTATCCCCTAACATGTTGAAGGAGTAAAGACACATATGGGTAGATAATTTTTTAAAAATAAAACATCCTAAACTGCCAAGAGTGATCATCTGTAAGAAATAGGGTAAGTGAAGGACATATTAATGAAGAAACTTTTAGAAAAGTTGCATACTTTGGCATTTTGCTTCACAGTCAACACATATTATTATGTAACTGAAGAGACATGAGATCATAAAATGAAGACTCAGAAAAATCTTTGAATAGTGATATGGTTCTATAGTAGCTTTATCTGCACTGCTTTCTGTGGGATTCAAGATGAATATAAATCATTATTACTCTACGAATCCTCTCACATTGCTCCAGGGATACAAGGACCTTGGACAAACCAAATTTTTTTCCAGCAGACCACAAATTTTAATATATTATTTTTCTCTCAAAAGTAATACAAATTTTAAAATTTAAAATTATGTTTATTGAGTTGTTTATTTGTTTGTTTGTTTGCCCGTGTATGTGTGCGCACACACATGTGCCAGTTTGCACCTCAGCACATGGGTAGATCAGAGAGCAGCTTGCAGGGTTCAGGTTCAGTTATCTCCTTCCACCATGTTGGTACCAGGGATGGAGTACATGTCATCAGTTCAGGTAGCAAGCTCCTTGACATGACGAGCTACCTCTTCTGCCCCCCCAGTAAAAACTTTAAATATAGTGATACAGAAACAGGACAGTAGTAATCCATTCCACAAGCGTGTTTCTTCTTGTTCTTCTAAGCTCCACTCTTTCAAAACTATCTAAAGATATGACTTGCCATCTAGCCCACTACTTGATCTGTACTTGTAACACACACACACACACACACACACACACACACACACACACACACGCACATGCGTGCATACACAGACTAACAGGCTATGTACAAATATGTACCTGTATATATATGTGTGTGTGTGTGTGTGTGTGTGTGTGTGTGTGTGTGTGTGTAAGTAATATAGTATATAGATTAAGCACTAATGAGATGTAGTATCTGTGAAACTAATGGTCCAGAAAGAATCACAATAGCAAAATTATTCACTTAAATATAAGTCAGAAATGTGCTAGAAAGCTATCAGTAGTAGATGGAGAGACTAGAAATTATTGGAGCCTCTAATCTATGATTACTCTTCTGGGTGACTGAAACACTGAGCCCATATCCTTTTTAGAGCAATCAAGACAATCAAGTGGATGCACACCTCATTTCAGTATTGTGGTCTTCTGTGTTCCTCTAACAAATTTACTTCCACCAAATCGCATTTGGGCTATAATAGTTTTGGCGGTTAGTGCTGTTTGTTTTTTTTTTTTTTTCAGCATTTCTAACACATCAGATGATTTCTTAGCCTGAGAAATATGTTTATCGTGTTATGAGGGTCACTTGCCATGTTCAAAATTTTCTTTTGTATTTGACTCCTGACAAGTTGATTATAATGTGTCTTGTTTTGTGGCAGACTCCTTTGAGTTCATCTAATTTGGGGTCTTCAGGGCTTCATTTTTCTGGCATTCCACCGTCTGCAATACTTGATGTTTGGGGCTGTTGTTTCTTTGGCTATGCTTTCTGGCTCTCTCTGTTCTGCACCGAGAACCTGTGTAACAGGTACAATGGTTTCTGACTCTCTCTGTTCTGCATCCAGAACCTGTGTAACAGGTAAAATGGTTTTGACTCTCTCTGTTCTGCACCGAGAACCTGTGTAACAGGTACAATGGTGGTTCTACACATCTCATCTCTCTCTTGGGCTCTTTTCAGTCCTCACTTTTCTCCTACGGCTAACTCCAGATGCTCTCTCTGCAGCTGGATTTGATTTTCCACTGAGTCCTTCCACTGAAATTCTTATTTTCTTTTTGAATTTCTGCTTAATGCAACACACTTTGCTCTTTGTTACAACTCTCGTTTTTCATTCATTGCTCACCTGAGCTCATCGACCATCTTTCTGGCAGTTTATAAATATTTTAAGTTAAGTTTTAGGTTAGCATACAAAGTAATGGGTTTCATTACAGAATTTTTACACACAGGGCATTAAACTTTGTTCCTATTCATTCCCTTTCTTCACTAATGTTCCTCCGCTACCCTTGCCCTTACTGGCTGCCTTTCTTCACTCAGGTGATTCCTCTTCCTGCTTCCTTATTACACGTGTTCCATTATCTGGTGGTTATTTTGAATTCTCTGTCAGGTGACTCATTTATTTCTCCTTCATTAAGGTCTGTTTTTAGAGCTCTGCCTTGTTGCTTTGACTGGACCAAGTGTCTCATCTTCTTCCTTTTTTTTTTTTAACCCCTCTTTGTGCTAGTGCCCACACAGCTGGGTAAAAAAATCACAACTTGTCCTACTTTTCACTCAGTCTCATAGAAGCTCTTCATGTAGTCTCACGAAAAAGCCCTTCATGTATTCTCATAAACAGAAGTGATACGAACTTCTCGAATCTTCCTACTAGTCTTGGCTTCTGTTTTTGTTGTTAAAAGCCCTCAGGGTATAAAATGTAAAGATAGTTCCTTTCAGTCCTGCAAGACAGATGGTTTCTTACAAAAGTTCCTACCCCTGTCACCACCACTACCACCAACAATAATAAAGCCAGTGCCCACACTTCCTGTAAGAGCATCCTAATGTTTCTATGAGACTGTAATTGGAAACAGATGAAATCTTGGGACTTTAAGTTTTCTAAAAGAAAATTAGGTAATTCTAAATTGCATATTGTGAACTATTATGCCATTTGAATTTAGAAATATGCTTGACTCTTTTATGATTTTTCCTTCTAATGATGCAATGGTGCATGTATAAACACATATGAGTGCATTTATATATAGAGATCTTGATATTGCTTAATCATGCATCAATTCTTTATCATTATTTATTACACTGGATCTCAGAGTTACAGTGTCAGATACATAGTCAATCTGTTTTCTTCCACAGCAAGGATGTGGGATTTGTGTTTTATTTAGCTTCATGCTTTTATTTTATTTTATTTTTTCCAGACAGGGTTTCTATGTGTAACACTGGCTGTCTTAGAACTTGCTCTGTAGACCAGGCTGGCCTCGAACTCACAGAGATCTGCCTGCCTCTGCCTCCTGAGTGCTGGGATTAAAGGTGCACATCACCACCACCCCACTTAGCTTCATGTTTTGTACTGAGTGTGAAGAAGGAGCCTTGGCAAATTCTTTCATTTGGGCTTACCCGGTGTTTGCTTTCAAGCCATGCCTGCCTGCTCCTGCCTTTTAACTCCTGTCTTCCTGGCGTACAATTGAAACAATTAGGGCCAAATGGAGGGCAAAGTTACAGATTAGATATTAGAATAATAGATATTAGAATAAAAAGAATTTACGAGGTGTGCGTGGGGAACTTCACCTCAAATGGAAAGAAATAATGAAATTAGATAATAAAACCAGAGGTTATGTGTTTTTCTTTTATCATAGGAGAAAAGAATATTAAACATTTCTTGAAATCTATTTTTTTTCCTGAAAAATTTAATCTAATTCATTTGCTACTAACTTTCAACATTCAGAATTTAAAGAGGTTCAGGGACCTCCTAATAGGCCCCTCCTCCCTCTCTCTCTCTCATAATTATAATTCCCGTGGTCTCTGGAAATCTCATTATCTTAGGTCTTGATACTGAATCATTCTATTCAACTAATGTAAATAGGTGGCCTCAAAATGATCACCAAGTTTTCCGTCTCATTCCCATTAAGCTTTTAAGTAATATAAAGTTCATCATCTACAAAATGTGGTTTCTTAACAAAACTGTAACCATAACCTACAAAGGCAATCAATTACTAGGCTAATTGCTGTACTAGATGAATACAGTGACCCTCTGCTGGGTAAATTCTAGGCTATTATATATCAATAGTAGGTGTTTCTAACTTTTTAAAACAATTCTTTATACAAAAGTGGGATGGTAAAGTGATGAGAAACTTTTTGCTGTTATGTGATACTTCTACTAAAAGTGTGGACATAAACTCAAGTAGCTGATAACTTAATTTAGCTGCATCCCCTACATGTTCATGGGTGTGGTTATCATACACCTGGCTCTGATTAACTTTAGTGTAATGTTGGTAAGTCTGCATAGTTAATGTATAGTTTATGGGGAATATTTTTTTTATGTAATCCATACTACCAATGGTAGAGTTTGAAAAAAAAATCCACACCAGATTGAAATAAAGATAAAAACTTAAATATAGGGTTGGGGGTATGGGCACAGCACTTGCTTGGCATGCACAGGGTTGATCCCCCACACTATATCAATTGAGAATAGTGGTGATATATTGTGCACCCTAATAAAGCTTGCCTGAGGATCAGAGGACAGAGTCAGCCACTAGATCAGACATAGAGGCCAGACAGTGGTGGCACACCCTCTTAATCCTATGACTCAGGAGGCAGAGATCTGTCTGGCTCTCTGTGAGTTCAAGGCCATGCTGGGAACAGAGCCAGGCAGTGGTAGCACACACTTTTTTTAATCCCAGTACTGGGAGGCACACACACGCCTTTAATCCCAGGAAGTGACGGCAGGGTGGAGAAAGGTATATAAATAAGGCAAGAGGAAACAGGAACTAAGGCAGTTCAGCTGGGACCTTTTCGGGTGAAGACTCAGAGGATTTCAGTCAAAGGATTTGTGGAGTTGGTGAGGTAATAGGTGGTGGCTGTGGCTTGCTCTGCTTCTTTGATTTCTCAGCTTTTACCCCAATATCTGTTACTGGTTTTTTTTTTTTTTTTTTTTTTAAATTAAAAGACCATCTAAGATTCGAACAACAGAGAATAGTGACACATATCTGTAATCCTAGCACTGGGAAAGTAGAGGATGGAGAACCAGAAGTTCAAGGTTATCATTTGATACATAGTATGTTTTTAGGCCAGCCTGAGCCATGTAAGATCCTGTCTCAAAACAAACAAACAAGAAAACCTTTAGAAATACTCAAGTGAGCAGATACACAATGAAAAATACTATCCATGAGGTTGACACACATATACTCATGCCTTATTCTTGAGCCATACCAAAAAAAAGATGACTAATACAGAAAAAAAGTAATAAATTTAAATCTTAAAAATTAGCATTTGTGGGGGGGGGGTTGAGGAGATTAATCAGTGAGTAAGGATACTTACTGCACAAGCACGAAGAACTGAGTTCAAATCCCTCATGCCCACATCAAAATCTGCACAGGGCTGCACATAGGTATAACCCCAGTGTAGTGAGAGATGGGGACAGAAGTGTCATTAGCACAGGCTGGATGCCAGTCTAGCTCCAGGTTCAGTGAGAAACCCTGTCTTGTAGAGAGTAAGAGAGCAGGAACCCCGATGTTCTTTCCTGGCTGCTGTGAGTGTCTGCAGGTACAACTGAGACACACCACAGGTGTATATTTCACACACATAAGATAATTAGTAATTTTTGAATTATAAGAATATATGTATAATAATAATAATAATGCATACTTCCTGTAATAACATCTCAGTGGTTCAACTGAGACTGTGAACAGAAGGAAACAGGTGAAAATTTGACACTTAAAGAGTACTTTCTAAAAGATCAAATAATTCTAATTGCACATTACACATTATCACATCATCTAAACTTAGAAAGGCACTGACTCTTTTATAATTTTCTTTTAGATTTTATAATTTTCTTTCAATGGTATAATGATGATAAATACATATAAATATTTCTATATACAGACCTTGATAAAGTCACTTAAATATGCATTGATCTTTTACCCTTAGGTATGAAACTGGACAAATGTTGTTAAGATATTAAAATACAGATCTAGATTATGAAGAATGTAAAGTATGCACTGTAGTGACTGCATTTGTGAGGGCTGACTCAGTAAAAAGTTTTAGAATTCAGAAACCTTCATCAGCTCACTTGGAAAACAGAAACAAAGCAAAAAAGCAAGGTAAAGATGTGCCAAATTAAAACTGTTTCAGTAAGGCCCAATTGACCAGTGACATTTTCCTGAAAAGGTGAATATTTTCAAAAGGATATTGACTTTGTTTTGAATACTTATCATGACCCCAAGGATGCTTAGGCAGAACTACAGTGCATGGAATTTTGTGTTGGTTTAATAATCGGGTATAAGGAGTTTTCATTCTGTCTTCATCCTGTGCCCTTGACATCTCTGAGAATTCATTTCCTTTTATACTATGACTGTGACTTCAACTCTATATACTGTAATACTTTCTATTTCATTGACCAGACTCTACCAAGGTCTGTGTAAAGTTGACATTATTATGTGCCTAGGTTGGAGCTCTCCAACTGTCCTGGACTGAATTGTGACCCTCAAACCCCCAAGTTTCTATTTTAAAAGTTTAATTCCAGAACCTCAGAATATAACTATATTTAGAGACAGGGTCTTTAGAGAGATAATTACAACACTAAATGGACTCAGAGGGTTTTTTATTTGTTTGTTTGTTTGTTTGTTTTGTGTGTGTGTGTGTGTGTAAAAGATAATTCAGTTAAAATGAGGTCATTGGGATGGCCTCATTCAAACATGCCCGGTGTCTCTAAAGGAAGAGAAGGATGTAAACACACATAGGCTGACGGCCATGTAGACACAGACAGAAGACAGCAACCAATGAATGAAGGAAAGAAACCTCAGAAGAAGCCAGTGTTGCTGACACCTTGAGCTTGGACTGGTAGCCTCCAGGACAGAGAGAAAATCATCCCTTCTCTCCTCCTCTCTTGTTCTCTTTTTCCCTGCCCTGCCCTCTCCAAGTCCTCCCCCTTCCCTCTGTCCTTTCCTGTGCTTTCTCTTTTTTATTTTGCACTTTTTAAAATTTCTTCACTCATTTTTCTTTTATTTTTGCTCAAGTTCCCTCCTCTGTACTGTTGGATAGTATCTGTGGAAAACTTGTATATTAAGGCATAGCTTCGTGGAGAAGGCCTCTTCCCGCACAGAAACATACACAAATGCCACTTTCACTCTCCCACAAGTCTCTAGATTATACAGATTTCCTACTGAGAAACTGATGACCACAGTGAATATGTATCTGTATATGGTCTAAATAGAAAGTAGAAAATGAGATTACAAAACGGAGTTTTAGTAGAGGACCAAAAGCCTTCATAACTTAGCAATGAGTTACAGCTCACAATGACAATAATGATGGTACAACTCAGAACAGAGTTACCTCACTCAGCCATGCCGAAACAGGAGCCTCATTGTCCTCGCTTTAAAATGGTGGCTTTGGGCTGCTCAGTTAAATGCATGATTTAAGGTTGCTCACAATGATTGCACTTTCAAAATAATACATATTTACTTAATGCTATATGCTAGATGTTATAGCAAAGTCTCACAAGATTGTTAACCTTTAGTGCTCATGGTGATCTTATGAATTAGCCAATGCTGGGAACTGAATTCCAAGTCTGAGTTTTAACAGGCAGCCCCAGTTCCTGGCCATCCCTCTCTTTTGACAGTGAAAACCTTACCTGATCAGCACTCCTCAAAGCGGAGGTATATCTCTGTGAATTCAAGGCCAGCTTGGTCTACATAGACAGTTCCAGGCCAACAAGGGCTACATCCTGAGACCTTGTCTCAAACAAACACACAAACAGCAAACACCACACAACTCAAAGGACAAAACCCAACGTATGCCTCACCTGATGGCGTGTCTAGGTCGAAGGCATCCAGGAGTCTGGACAACAGCGTTTGCAGCTCCTGTTCATGCAGGTTGTTCCTCCTTTCACTGACGTGGTTTGTCTCTTTCTCTGTGGAAGGTGCCACAGCAGAGCCTCTGGCTGCAGCAGGAGGAGTCTGGGGATTGTCCTGCAGTTCCTCCTGACAGGCAGATGGGGCAGTACGGAGTTCCTTTAGCATCTTTTGTGGGTGGCCTTGTGTCCTGGGGCTTTGCAAAATGGTCTCTGGGGGTTCAGAGTCCGGCAGATCTTTCCCTGAACTTGTTTGACGTTTGTGATTTCTGTCAGCCTTGGCAGAGTTAGGGAGAAGTTCCCATTCCGGACCGTACCTAATGACACTCTTGATGTGGGAAGAGTCTCCTCCTCTCCATAGCCCATCACCGTGTAAAGAATCATCAATCTTGGAGGCCGTGTTTTGAGATGAAGATGAAGGGCAGAGTGGGCGCAATATAGCCTGGGTAAAGAAAAACTTCTTTAGGAAGAAATAACTCTTACTTTTTCCACAAATGCATTTCATTTCAACATCCTAACAACACTGGAGGCCTGTCTCTTGCTTTACTCTTGATATTCCATTTATTTTTTTCATGCTATTCAATATAAATTTAAAACTCTAGAAGACTGGGATAGCTCAGGTTGCAAAATGTCTTGGGAATAATGCCAGAAATTTGTAAAAAAAAAACAGTCAAACAAACAAACAAACAAACAAACCCATCTAGGCCAGAGCATGTCTGTCCCTAAAGGTGTCATAAAGAATTTCTGAAAAACATATCCTCATGGTGATTGACAAGCACAGATTATTACAATAAAACATGCTCCTAATGATAGGCTTCAGAGGTGCGTTTTGAGGGACTTCATGTGAAGCTAGAGGTACAAAAATTTAGGGATGTGTTCCACTGTTTTCAAGGTTGGGCCCAGGGTCCTCAGGACCCTAGAGAGTCTTGTAGGAGTCTGTGGAGTAAAATGATTTCTATAATCACTCTTTGAATTGTTTGTCTATTACACTCCCATATGGGAGCCCAGCTGGTTCACAATCAGCAATAAATGTAGACATCACTGCCTCGGCAGGGATCCGGGTGACATTAACACAGAAAACTCATATACTACCAGTTAAAAAGCAGACAGCTTCACTTAATATCTTGTGGAGTAGCAAAAACTTCAAATTTCCTTAATAATCTGTCTTTTCAATACTGTGTGCAGTGAAATGGAAAAGCAACCGTATAGGATTTCAGATACAACCTGAAACACAGATGTTGCCTCTTGTGCCAAGGAAAGGCCAACAGAATAATCAGTTAGACTGGGGTATTAGGCAATGATTTTCTGGGGGGGGGGGGGAAATAAGAAGAAAATGAACATGACACCGCCGAGAAAATGACTAACTTTATTTGACTGTCATTTATAACAGTCAAGGTTTCAAGCAATAATTAAAATTTTAGAAAGCTTGTATCTGCCACGGGTGAGTGGAACAGCTAGTCGCTTCTTAAATTTTTTTTTTCTGACAACATCATTGGTGAAACTGAATGTGAGAATTTTTCTTCTTATCTTTCTTTCTTAAAAAAAAAAAAAAAACTTGTATAATGAAATCGGCAAGCTCCAGGAAGCTCAGAGAGTCAATATTCACCACGTGGCCAATATATGTTACAAAATGAAACACAGATAGTTCCACTCAGAGAGCAGCTTAGAACTCTGGGATTTTAATAAAGTCGAATATGAAACAGATCTGCTTTTAGATTTCATAATGCACCTATCCTTTAAAAAACAATTGTTTTTTTTTTTTATGTTTGATGTTGTGTCAGTGGGTAATACCTTAGTTATATGAAAGGCTACAGAAAGATCTCTGTCTTTCTTTTAACTGCACTGCGGCGTGAGACTGGATTTCTTCATACACCTTAAATAAACCTCTCATAATAGATTGCTCACAGCGAGGAAAGATTGGCTGTCTTTCATTAAGTCAGACATTACAGAGATTTAACAAAGCAAACAAATCACTGATACTCTTCCAGGCTCTAAAAACATCCAGCTGTGACTTGAGAATGTTGCACATATAGTAGTTTATCAATTTCATATCTCAGTTAGTTAATGAATATGTTTTTGAAACACTTCTCTGGTTTTTTTTTCCTCAATGGGATAAAAATAGCAGCAGATATAATTCACAGAGATAAAGGCTCCTAGGGGAGTGCTCAAAAAATTTTAACAACGTGCAAAGAGATCCTGAGTCCAAATGCTGCATGGGAGCACTTGGTTCTATTGTTTCTTCTGTACGGAGGATGTGTGTGGGAGAAGATTGGGGGAGAAGGAAGAGGGTGGAGGAGAAGAGGTTGATCCACGTGAAGTGGGAAGCTTTGTGAAGCCCCGCCCTCTCCCGGCCCCTCCCAGCCCAGACCCCCAACCCAGCCCTGGGTGCGGCAGAGGATCCTTGAAGTTAGACTTCTTCCGGGCAGTCTAGGTAGCCAGTGGCCCTCACATTTGTACCTGTAGGTCTTGTCTCATCTGCTGTAGCTTGGTCCATAGCTTATCCTGGTTGGTTGCAAGCTCCCGAATCTTCCTTTCAAATCTGCAGTTCTGGGCCTTTTGTAAGGTGTATGTGCCTTGCAATTTGTGTTTGTATCTGTTTAACTGTTTTCTAAGGAGCCTGGAAAGGAAACGGGTTTGAGGAAGAGTGGAAACTCACACACACACACACACACACACACACACACACACACACACACACACAGCCTAGCAGGAGCTTTGCAGGTCCTCCCCGGGAAGGGGGGGGGGACCCTCACGCCCATATGACTCCATCAATACCACTTGATGCTCACCAGGCCTATCAGGATTCCTTTGGATGGCATGGTTTACCAGCCGCTTACATTTACATATTATTCATTATTGTGTCTAGAAATACCCTATTTGGGAAGGTAATGCACTTAGCATGAAGACTACAGACAAGGCTCACGGTTCATGAATCACTGATCTGTTCATCTATATTCTTCCCTCGGAGTCTCTGCTCTTTCTGCTCCCTGCAGGGACCCGCTTGTCCTTTGAGGTTATTGCTCGAGTTACCTCCTTGCTTCCTGCAATCTATAACAACACATTACACTTCCAACAAGGCTTTCCTTGACTTCCCTATTACCTCCCTGTGAAGCAGAACTCCAGCCTTGTCCCTGGCACTGCCTAGACCCTTCCCTTCTTTATTTTTCTGTATAGCTTTTTTAATAGGTCACATACATCTGCAAGAAGCCCCGCCTCCTTCCCGCCCAAGGTCACGGGCGGAGCAAATAAATACCACTAGTTTTTCTCTATATCCAATTGCTATCAAGCTTGGTGAGAGTTCAGGGTTTTAGCTAGTCTCCAGCCTTAATTTCTGAGCTCACACACTCATATACTTTCTGTTTTATTTGTATATTACTAAATTATTTCATTGCACATTATTTTGCTATTCTGGAAACCCTCTCACCCTTGTTTATCGCCACACTTCCTGGTTCTGTCACGTAGTAGGTATACAATTAATATGGTTTTGTTCTTTGATCAGTGCTGTTGGCATATTAACAAAATGTGTGGGAGTAAACTCTGTGACAGGGAACAGCAGCATTCTCCCATACCAGAGCCTTGGAAGTTCCTAAGTGTCGGAAAGCCTGGAAAGGGTCTTGGAATAAAGCTTGAGCTTCCACCCAAAGCACGTGTCTCTGAGCAGGAACCTTTAAACTTCCGGTCATATAGGAAGCCTGATTCTAAAATCCTAATTATAGTTGGAGTGCCAAGCATCTTTATAGGGCACATTTTCCAGAATGGAGTCAGCCTAGGGGATTCTGTAACTCACAAAGCAGTATCTTCAGGGCTGTGTGGACAGGCCTGTCAACACCATAGTGTTGTGCTTGTTCTGATCAGTAATCACGACAATCTCTCTCTTCCATGTGGCCCATACCACACATCCTTTTCTCTTCTCTGCCCTATCCACCATGCTTGGACAGCTGGGGCTCCTCATTCTTCAGAGCCCAGGGGAAAGCAAACAGAGTCCTATCAGAAACATTTTTCTTTCTCTGGTCATTTTTGGGGGTGGGGTGGGGTGGGGGACAGGATCTCACTGTGTAGCAGCCTAGATCTCCCTAAGTAAATCAGGTTGACCTTGAACTCACAGAGATCCATTTGCCTCTGCCTCCCAAGTGCTAGGATTAAAGGCAGGTGCCACCACACTTGGTTCTCTATTTTTTTTTTATTTTATTTTAAAGGGAGGATGCTCATAAACTGTTCTACTAGCTATAATTTACCTGCTAGAACTGTTTCCAGTATTTTGGAGCCTGCTGCTTTCCAAGCAAATGTCTGTTAGCAAGTTCATATTACCTGAGAACTAATTCCTTCCAAATGACCTAAAACTGCCCTTTTTAAGTTTCCCATCTGCTTTCTGTTACTAAGCAGACTGCATCCTGTGTGCATGAGGCCATCAGTAGGAGCCCAAATGCTCCTAGAAAGGTTAACCACAGTGCAGTGAAACACACTTTCATTAGTCTGCAGACAATGCTCTTTCCATGTATGATCAGAGACTGGGGCTTACTAAATAACAAGGGACCTCATGCCGGCCGTTACTGAGTTTGTAGTTAACTGTCCATCTTAGGTCACCTTCACTGTTTCCTGTGGACCTGGGCCTCCATCCGGAGCCCTTCTCCTCAGTCCCTGGAAGTTAGGTCTTTATGGCTTGCTCTACTATTCCAGGAATTAAATGTTAGTGGTCCCAAATTACCCATTCAACTCATGCCTCTGATGCTATTCCACACACGCATGGAAGAGGTATGCTGTCTGCGGTTTCATACAAACTGTTAATAAAAATGCTGATGCACACGGCAAAGACGGAGCCTCCAGTTTTCAATCTTTTAAATCAAATCTGTCTGATACTTTCGTATGCTTTGTGGTGATAAATACTTTATTAGGCTACCAATGATACATGCAGCAGATATGGATTTCATATCAGAGAATAACATAGCTTAGAATTATTTTCAAACAACTATCTTAAGATTTTTTTTTTTTATTTTATTTTGAGACAGAGTCTCACTATGTAGGCCTGGCTGTCCTGGAACCCACTGTAAACCAGTCTGGCTTTGAACTCACAGAGATACACCTGCCTCTGCCTCCTGAGTGCTGAGATTAAAGGTGTGCCCCAACATGCCTGGCAAGAATTTTTATTTTATATTACTTTATTTGTTTAGTGTATGTGTATGTGTGTGGTTGTGTATGTGTGTGTGGTTGTGTATGTGTGTCTGTGTATTGTGTGTGTGTGTGTGTCTCTGTGTGTGGCTGTGTGTGTGTGTGGTTGTGTGTGTGTCTCTGTGTGTGTATGTGTGTGTGTGTGTGTGTGTCTCTGTGTGTGTGGCTGTGTATGTGTGGTTGTGTGTGTCTCTGTGTGTGTGGCTGTGTATGTGTGGTTGTGTGTGTAGGTGGGCACATATGTCATGGTGAGCATGTAGAGATCGGAGGACAACTTGCAGGCGTCATTTCACTTCTTGCAACATGTGGCTCCTGGGGATCAAACTCAGGTCATTTGCTTATATGGCAAGTCCATTGTCAAATGAGCCATCTACCAGCCTTCTTACCCTTCTTTCAAGTAATGACCTTAAGTGATCAAGGGTAAAATCATCCTGTAGCTAGCTGAATGGTATTCATCATGTGTAACTACTCACACAGCATGAAGATGCTTTTTTTTTAACCTTCACATTGAAATGCAGGGCTTCTTTGCTTAAATAATTTCTTCCAATTAAAAAAAAAGAATTTCATTTTTTTTTTCTGTAGAAAATGTCTCTATGAAAGCTCAGTGCTGAGCTCCTGGCTCATCTCAGCTACTGTTCACATGTCTACATGTGGCTCCCACTTTCTCACATATCCACATGTGGCTCCCACTTTCTCACATATCCACATGTGGCTCCCACCTTCTCACATATCCACATGTGGCTCCCACCTTCTCACATATCCACATGTGGCTCCCACCTTCTCACATATCCACATGTGGCTCCCACCTTCTCACATATTCACATGTGGCTCCCACCTTCTCACATATTCACATGTGGCTCCCACCTTCTCACATATTCACATGTGACTCCTTTCCTACCACATATCCACATGTGGCTCCTACCTTCTCACATATCCACATGTGGCTCCTACCTTCTCACATATCCACATGTGGCTCCTACCTTCTCACATATCCACATGTGGCTCCTACCTTCTCACATATCCACATGTGGCTCCTACCTTCTCACATATCCACATGTGGCTCCTACCTTCTCACATATCCACATGTGACTCCTACTTTCTCACATATCCACATGTGGCTCCTACCTTCTCACATATCCACATGTTGCTCCTACCTTCTTTCCCTGTGCAGAGCATCGATGGAGTCATGAGTCCTCCATAGTTTCTTCTTAATGCTGACTGTGGTCTAGAGAAGCAAGAAATTGAGGAAATGAGTTTTTAGTTTGAACTTAAGCACATTTTAAAAAATTGTCATAAGAGCATGATAATAATATATTTTTTCAAAAATAATTTGCAGTTTTTAAGAAACTAGCTGATGTTAGGATTTATGTCTAAGAACAATGATGTGGATATTAACTTATGAAAAGTATAGCCGTGCAGCCTAATTTACAAAGTTAATTATATCTTAATCTTAACATAATATATATTAATACTACATATTAAATATTAAAGTGTTAAAAGTAAGCTACAATAGCCTTCTGCCCATGTTAGCTGCTTCTTGCAAAGTCATTCACAGAACACAGTTGGGTCACATCTTGTCTGGTCATTCACAAAACACAGTTGGGTCACATCTTGTCTGGTCATTCACAGAACACAGTTGGGTCACATCTTGTCTGGTCATTCACAGAACACAGTTGGGTCACATCTTGTCTTTGGTCATTCACATCTTGTCTTTGGGTCACATCTTGTCTTTGATCATTCACAGAACACAGTTGGGTCACATCTTGTCTTTGGTCATTCACATCTTGTCTTTGGGTCACATCTTGTCTTTGGTCATTCACAGAACACAGTTGGGTCACATCTTGTCTTTGGTCTAAGCATCTCACTTCTTCCTCCACTTGCTACTTTCATTCCCCGCATTGTCTCCTATGTGGATGTTCACTGATGTCAGCACTTCCTTTAAGTTCACCAAGTCTTTTGAATGAACCACGGTAGCTTGACTCTTCTTTAGATTTTCCCCACTGAACTTCATCTCATCGCACTCTGCTTCCTGAACTGCCACCCAAGGGCTTCTGTTGACCTGACCCAGCCTAGCCCGAGCTCTGGAGCCCAGAGACCCAGCCCATGACTCCCGTTCCTCAGGGTAGAATATGGATCTCCCACTCTGCATTTTTAGGCAGCTATGGCTTCTCTCCTCCTGCCCATGGTCCAGAGAGGGCCCGGGCCCAGAGGAACACCATCCAGATGAACAGGGCGGAGAAGAAAAGGAACCATAGGAAGAGGAGAGTGAGCTAGGCATACACTTAAGTCACATTTTCAGGTTGGTGTGGACTCTGTGGTTCCTGAGTGACAGGACCTGCTTTTTTTTTTTCATCTAAATATTCAAACCTAGCCTTTGCAGTAATGACATTTATATTATTAGTATAAAAATTAAACTTTTTTACGTCCATATTAGCACATGATACATATTTTTCTGTAATTGAGAAACAGTTTAGGTTTATGTATATGTATGTACAAAGATCTTCATAGGCTGGATACCATAGTTTTTTGAGTCATTCCTATTAAAGGACACAAAGCTGTTTTTTAAATTCTTAAAACTTTTATTATTAAATTAATTAATTATGAGGGGATGTGTGTGTCATGGTGCCTGTGTGGAGGTCATAGGATGACTTCGTGGGGTCCAGTTCTTTTTCCTTTTTCACATGGGCTCCTGGCATGGAACTCAGGTTGTGTGACTTATATGGCAAGTGCCTTGACCCACTGAGCCTTGACTGGCTCTGAAGGTTGTTTTTAGTGGTTTAAAATTAGATGTAGTAAATAAAGCTGTGTGGTTTTCTTGCACAGGTGTGTAAGGCTCTTGGGTTGTCAGTAGTTACACACACATGTTTACACACCTCCTCACACACAAATTCCAGGAAAAGGCCTGCAAAGGTTTATTCCATGCAGGTTATCACTGGGGAACTAGGGACTGACTAGGTCCTATGGCTGAAAAGGATTACATTTTAAGCACAAAATGTTTTTTATTTAAATTTTTTTTAATTCAAAAGAAAGAAAAAAATGAAAAAAAAAACATGCAGGCAATACGTGGGGTAGAGTTGTATTTATGTAAAATTGAATAAGTCCTAGACAGCTACCAAACAGTCAGAATGTAGCTTTCATGTTAAGCATTTTTACTCCCACATTAATAATAACAAGAATCCTAAGGACAAATGTAGTGGGTAGTTGTTCCAGCTTTGACCTGGAAGTACTACCCCCATGGAGGCTTCCGGTAACTATCAGGCCTATGACGCAGAGCCGAGAAAGGAACCCTTAAGACCTAAGAACAGGGAAACCCTGTCTCGAAAAACAAACAAACAAACAATAAAACCTAAGATACAGATGTGCCGGCTCTCTTGGTTCTTGGATCCTGGATGCTGGGTGTAGACCGAGCAGAGTTCTCCAGAGAACACGGCTGGACTGCAATTCACCTCTCCTGGACCCTGTAACCTATCCCTTTACTTGTAAGTTACCCCCCAAATAAACCTCCCTTTTAACTACGTGAAGTTGCCTTAATACTTCCACCAACAGACAAAACCAATAATAGAGTTGAGAGGGAACTTTAGGAGAGGATGGACATTTCATGGCCAGGATGGTGGTGATGGTTTCCTGGACCTGTCCTCTCTCACACTCATTAGTTGTATACATTAAATATGTACCACTTTTAAAATGTCAACCACACTTCAATAAAGTGGTCGAAAAATAAAAAGGGGGACTCTTGCTCTATACTACACAAAGCTAGAATATTAAAGGATGTTCTCATGTAAAAACAAAATGAGAAACAATTCAGGTGAGTGGGAAACAGTATAACACTCACCCTAAAGTGGTGAAAATTCTAGTGTGTATTAACAGAATCATAATACAGCCATGAATAAGGAAGCGGCTTATTTAAACAAACAAACAAACAAAAAGAGTAGGAAATTACTGTCACTTAATCATAAATCAAAATAAAATCAAGATAGATTTAAAATTGTAATGTCAAGATAAAGCATGTTAAAATAAATACAGTTAAAAGAACCATTTAACTTCCCATTGGAGAGCCTCCTTTTTGTGTTTATTCTTATTATTATTATTATTATTTTAATTTTACATACCATCCCCTGGTCCCCTTCCTTCCCTTTCTCCTGCCCCCTTACATCCCCTCCATCCTACCCCCCCATCCACTCCACAGAGGGGTAAGGCTGAAGAGCCCTTTATAAGCCTAAAAGTATAAGAAATTACAAAGAAAAAAATTGACTGCATTTTCAGGAGAACTAGAAACATCCATAAACCAAGTCATTCTACTCAGAAGACTAACAGGAGCAGGGTTTGCTTCAGCCAAGCTGGAAGAGTCACATTTTAAATATATTGACATGTCATAGTGACACCCCAGAGTGGGAGGGGCAGAGGGAGAGAAGGGACAAAATATAATTGCCTTTTAAAGTAACTGGGGGGGAAATCTTTTTTCACTAAATTTGAGAAAAATAAAGACCCGCGAAATTATATTTTATTTCTTGTAAATTGGCAGATTTAAATTGTGGCAATAGCTAATCTTAGCTTTAGCCAAGTTCACAGGGGTTGCATTTGCTGGGCGTATAATCTGCTATACTTTGCTGAAAAGCAATTTTGCAATAAGCATGAAGAACGCTAGACATATTTCCCTGGACCTTTTTGGTGATCCCGCTTTAGAAATGTATTGTAGGGAAATAATGGGGTAAGTGTACCCAAAGAATAATGAAAGGGAATTTTAATAGTAAATTTTAAATTACAGTAAAAATTGGAAACAACCTAAATGTCAAGCAGGAGTTAAGTGAATAGCATTCTGTCTATTTAAATAACTATGCAAATGTTTTTGAAGAATTCTGACAATGGAAAATGTTCACAATATAATTTACATTGACAATTTGACAGTATAATGAGTACATCTCAAAGTATGATTTAAACTAAAATATTCAAAAGGAGTGAAACATATTGAAATGTTAATGATGCGTACACATAGATTATTTTCATTTTTAATCTTTAACTTGTTTTTCCAAATTTAATGCAATAGCTGCATAGCCCTAGGTGGGCCTGGTAGCTCACACCTGTAACCCCAGTACGCTGGTGGCAGAAACTAGAGGATTGTTTTGAGTTCTAGTCTATCTTGGGATACAAAAAGAGACCATGTCTCAAAAGACAAAAGCATGTAACACTTGATGATTGAAAATGTGCCCCCAAATTTTTCATTGATCCCATGGACATGGTGAAAATATTTCCTGTTCTGGGGATGGTTTTCAAAGCTTTGGTACATGTTTATGGATTGGCCTGGATACAGTGTTTCAGGGGTGACTCCTCTCCCTTTTGGACTCACCTGGTGATGTGGGTTGTCATTTGCTTGCGGAGACAGGTATCTGGGGCATTCTGTGGCTGCGGCTTCCACTGCTCCTGATGGCCTCACATACATTGGGGCTTTAGAGCCTTTATACTCAATGGAAAGCCTGTTAGAAAGTAGAGTTTTATAAGACGTTGGGGGCAATTTTTAAAGATTAAGTATGATATTTAAGGAAAGCTTTTTTTGAAAATGTATTTTTAAAATATTTATTTTTATTTGTGGTGTGTGTGTGTGTGTGTGTGTGTGTGTGTGTGTGTGTGTGTGTGTATGCCATTTGTGCATGCCCATAGAGCCCAGAAGAGGGCGTTTGATGCCCTGCAGCTCAAGTTACAGGCAGTTGTGAGCCATCCAACAAAGGTATCGGGAAGCAAGCTTGGATCTTTTAAAGGTAAAAGCAAAAGGCACTCCCAACTGTTGGGCCACCCTTCAGCTGCACCCCCCTTTTTGATCAAAAATGTCAAATTAGATATCAAGGTCAGTGTCTCATCAAATAACAATAATGTCCCATTTCTCGTCTGTGTTCTTTTCCAGGCAGACTATGCAGTTGGCAGAGAGCTAGATGGCTAAAAAGGTAAGTAGATTGTCCATGCTCCCTTCTCCATGCCAATCTAGACATAAAAATACAAAGAAATTCGGTGATAATGGCTCCCAGGTCATCTTGTCCAGAGCACAGACCAAGAATTCTAAGCACAAGTGTGTGTTGGTTATGTCCTATCTGAAAGGTCACAGATGACTCTAAGATCAGGTATATTGGATTTTTACAGAATTCCGTTAAGTTTTATTCAATATTATTTTGGAAGCATTTTACCATCTTGGGTTATTAGAGTTGAGCAAAAGAAGAAGACATCAAAAGAGCAGGAAACTACCTGCCCACAGAGAGTTCACACTGAACAAGCAGCTTCATTCCCATTGCTTTTGACAGATGGTGATGATGACTATAAGACATGGTGAGAAAATATGGAAACAAGTGATTGTTCTGTGGTTAGCCAGTTCTGTCGAAGAGGTGGGTAGGTAGGTACAGAGAGTGCAATATGTTTTCTGTAGCATGAATCTTAAAAGGTCTTATGAATAAAATCAAACCTGGAGCCAGGTATTGGGGTGAATGCTGAAAGATCAGAGAAGCAGCACAAGCCACAGCTACCTCACCTTGCCAGTTCCTCAGCTGATCCTGTTTCCTCAAACTGGAAGCCTCTGTGTCCTCATCCGAATGGATCTCCGCTGAACTGCTGCTCAAAAGCCTAAAAGCTTAACCAGCTCTAGTTCCTGTTTTTCACACCTTATATACCTTTCTGCTTTCTGCCATTACTTCCTGGGATTAAAGGCTTGAGTCACCATGCCTGGCTGTTTCCAGTGTGGCTTTGAACTCACAGAGATCCGGATGGATCTCTGCCTCCAGAAGGCTAGGATTAAAGGTGTGTGTGCCACCATTTTCTGGCCTCTCTGTCCGTCTAGTGGCTTTTCTGTTCTCTGACCCCAGATAAATTCATTAGGGTGCACCATATATTGGGGAACATAATATCACCACAGTTTTCTGAGTCATACACTCTATCCTTGTCCACTCTCATATAATTTAAACACTTTGAGAATATTTTGTTGCCTTAGCTCTGACTGTTATAACAAAATACTAGACACTACATGTATTAAATAACAAGTGTTTGTTTTCTTACCTGTCTAGAGGTCAGAAGTCTGAGATCAGATGCATGTAGGAGTTACCACCTTGAAAAGTCTTGGCTCATAGAGCTCATCTAACACACACTGTCTCGTGAAGAGACATCACAACTTTCCAGGAGCCCTGGAAGTACTTCAACATGACACTAGGGGCTTTTAGCAGCAGTGAAACTACTTAGAAAAGGCACAAAAGTGTGAAAACCCTGGTCCAGAATAGACTGTGGGGAAGATATTTGTTTACAGAGTGAAAGCTGAAATCAGGAAGCAAAAGCCACCTCCAGTTGACGCTCAGCTTGGAAATGCATGCATGGGCAACCTTCCTGTTTGCCACTCTGTACGTATTTGAAGTGCGACAGTGGCACCTTGAGTATTGATTTTGGATTACATGGAAGGTTTTGCAAGTAGGTGAATGTGTAAGCACCGAATGATTAGGAACGGAACGGTGTATTAGTTTTGATCCATAGACATTCCCATGTTAGTGTCATCCCACTCAGCTGGCTGGCATGCTTCTCTTTTGCTTAGGTCTTGTTTTCCATGCTTAATGACACAGCATAATTTTTATTATATGAGTCTCATATTTTGTTAAACTTGCACATAGTTTCTTTGTAAAATAAGATATGTTATAAATGAGAGTTTTATGGAATTTCTAGTTGATTATTGCTAGTAGAGTGAAGAACTATCAGTTTTATGCAAATATTTTATGTTCCACCATTACTCAAAGCATTTTTCTGCTAAGTTCCTCAGGGTTTCTTTGGAGAATATATCAGCTGCAGATGCAACGGATTTCATCTCTTTTCAGCATTTTAATTTTGTTTTCCATTACATTCGCAAGAACTGCCTCCAAATTTTAATAATCATGGTGATGTCTGACACCTCACTCCCAATTACGTTCTTATAAATAAAAGTGTTATTTTTGCTGATGTGAACAGTCATGTGTAAAGTAAATCTATAGCAAAAGGAAGGGACTTCTTACCATGCAGATTGCTTGCTGAATTATTAAATAAATCCAGTATTGCCACTTGGCAATAACCATTACCTTAGAAAATGGGCATTCCTAATTTGCCAACTTAATAGATAGCAAGGATGACTCTTTGCCTATGATCACATTTGCGAAATTATAACATTCACATTCATTTCTTTGGGGTTGGTCACCAGTGAGAGTTTCTGAACTCATCAATACCCAGACCAAGTTGAAAATTGCATAATGATATCTTGGGGTTTGACCATATTTATTATACCCTGAGTAGATTGGACATAATGTAATGAATTTAAATGAACTCTAGTGTTTATAGCCCTTTCAACTCCCTCAGTTTATCTTATCCTCATCAATATTGTGCTGAGCGGATGAAGGACAGGCTATTCCTATGATGTGAAGAAATGGTCATAAAAAGTGAAGGGAACACATGCTGCTGGCCAAGGACACGGCTTCTCTGCCTCTACTGCAGTTCCTATCAAACTTCGCTACCTGGTTTTTATTCCTTGTATCTCCATTCCTAACGTGCTCACGATTGCTTATGAATTATAATGCTCCTGAGAAGGGCGAGAGTAGGACTATTAAACGTGCTGATTTGTGGGGTTGGAGGGAAGTTCAGTAGGCAAAGAGCTTTCCATAGCAAACACGAGGATCTTACTCTGGATCACAGAACCCTCATTTAAATAGCCAGGCTCGGCCACATGCATTTGTAATCCCAGCACGGTTATTCAAACAGAATCCTCTGAGCTTCCTGTTGCCTTTAGTGGCAAGAGCAACTAACGCGATGACCACTGCGTGGCGCTGTTGCCTCTTAGTTCCCCATCAGCCTGAAAGCTGTTTACAGAGGTGTAAAGTTCTTGAGTCTCTACCCTCTTCCCCGCTCCTTGCCCTCTGTAGGAGCTTTAGCATCAAACCTGCGGCGGCGGGTCCCCATAAACGGTCCAAGCACTGCGAATACGCAGCTGTTGAATTCTCAGCTGTAAATGGGTCCCCTGTATCTCCTCCTCCAAGGCTCAGGGAATATCACAGAAGAGGAAGCAGAATGGATGGAAAAGTAAGAGAAAGGGACAGAGTGTGTGGCCCCGCTGCCTTCCAGACTGGACAGCCTGCACGTTTACACTCTCCTCACCCCGATGATCTGCGCAGGACCTGCTCAAGATTGGTCCCACCAGCATTTCATCACTGCGGGAAGAGGGCTCCCGAGGTCTCATACCTCCTTGAAGATCTATATTCAGTTAAAAGTTGCTGGGAGGAGGGTACTGGAGAGAAAGAGAGAAAAAAAGAAAGACAGACGTGAAAGGAGGAAGACACGAAGGCTGAAGGCAGACTCTGGAAGAGGAAGGGGTCGGCAGGAGCGGGAGGGGACAAGGGAAGGTAATGGGGTGAATATGGTCAAACTATATAAACGTATGAGGATGCTATAAGAAATCCATTATTCTGTACGATTAATATACGCTAATAAACAAATTTAACAGAGAGAAAACCTGCAGCTGTAACCTCTGCTGGCTGTGAAACCAGCATCCAGACAACACACCTGGCCTGTGCGTGGGTAGCTGTGTCTCTGGGAGCCAGCTGGTCCAGCAGCCACTGTCTTCCCCGGGCTCCTATCCTGTCACGTCTCTGGGGCAGGCTGTTTCTGAGGCTCCTGAGGAGGAGCTTTGTGTTTTCCTTTGCTGATATCTGTGGAAATGAGCACCATTAAAAGAGGCACCGAGGGGCAGGCCGGATGGCTCCGTGGGGACAGGCACTTGATTCCGAGCCTGACCACCCACGTTTGATGCTCAGGACTCATGTGGTGGAAAGGGAGAATGGATGCCCACAAATTGCCCTCTGGCCTCCACATGTTGGCTGTTTGCACACACGCATGCCTGCACATAAATGAATAAATGTCATAAAATCATGTCCATAAAAAAACTTAAAGGGCACCAGATCAATTTAAACACGGCCTTCATTCCTTAGTGTTAGTTAGCCTGTGATGAAAGTGTGGGGAATATTTCTTCTAGTTTTGACGCTTTGGAAAAAATAGCCTCCTTTGCTCCTAGAGTTTCTTCATTCCATTTATGTATAAACCTGCACACAGCACAAGTCTCAAGGTTGAATGTCCCCGAGTGCTTCAGTAAATAACCTCTTCTTAAAGAGACTGAGGACTCTAAAGCTGTAAGAAGGAACCACAGCCCACTGAGTTTGTGGTCGCTCACATGTGTGGATATGGGTTCCTTTAAGAACAAGGTGGTAAGTTGTGCATTCATCTCCAGGATCATCCCCTCCCAGGCTTACAACTGTATACAATTTCATTTGGCAGTGGATCACCCGAAACCCACCCACCCGGCCCACCTGAGGAACCTCAGGGAAAAGAAACAAAGCTGTTCAATTCGAAGGTGTCCAGCTCTTGAAAAACCAAAGTGCATTAACAAGATGGCCACACGGTGTCGCTGTAACACCGTCCAGTCGCAGGATTCCAGGGCCCGCCAGGAAGACCAGAGGCGAGGAACCAGCACTCGGTTGGTGCAGTTTAGCAAGGTTTTTTGACAAAATTCAGGTGCCCTCCTTTCCTAGAGGGACCTTGGTGTTGAAGAGAGACCCGGAAGACTGCCCTTGGTGAAAGCAAGCCTCCCGCGGCTTTCACTACAATGGTGTTGGAGGCACTGCATTGTGCAAATTCACCCGAAACTGGTAGCTAAAAAAGACAATAGTTTTCCACTTCCGCCCTAGGAAGAGCAGAATGCTCTTGCATGTTAATTTTCTTTTTTCCTTGAGCTAAATGAACTTGTTGGTTACTAGCGATTTTCTTTAAAAGAGCCGAAAGTTATAAAGTTTTACTTTTTAGTGAAAACCTAGATAACTTTTTTCTTTTTATCTCAAAGGGGTGGAGGGGATACTTGAAATTTAGGACTCAGGGAAAGCCATATTAAAACCTTTCCAAAAGTATACTACAGCTAGAGGCTTTGCTGCCCCGTTTACAACCAATACCCCTTTCTTTCTCATCCATTCCAGTTCTCAATACCCGTCCCCGCTAACTTTGTGAGATGTTTCCTAGTGCATAGTATGAGATCCATGGCCAGACTATAGACTATTGAGTCGTTTCTTGCTTCCAAAAGCATTTGTAAAAACCTGCAACGTAAACAAAGCATGTTTGTTTTTAAGCTCTTGGCATGCATCAATCATAAAAAAAAAAACATGCAAGTCATTATGACATTTTCCAACAGTGTATGCTGCTCCTCCATCATAGGAGAGCTCAGTTATATTGAGCCGTGTTGAAGGTTGAGCTCCTCTTTTCCAGTGTTTTAACTGTCAGCTGATGGAAGGAAGGGGTTAATGGAATGTCTTATGAGGACTGGGGTAGTGAAGATTTTTACCACACAGCCTTAGACGTTACCTGGACCCAGTCCTCCATCATTGTGTGTGACTTCTGGTGGGATTTGCTGTGGAGACCAGATACAAAACACAGCTGGCAGATGTCAAAGTTGAGACACTTCAGACAGCAGTATCTGCGAAAACGACATGCAAGTACAGCTTACGTCACTACCGGCAGGAGAACAAACAGATGGAATTCAAGTAGAGAATGAGCATCCCCAGACATAGAGGAGTGTCTGACCTTACAGTGGTTACATGTCTCTCAAAGCTGACAGTTATTAAATAACCCATGTGCTTACTTATTTAAAAAACAAAACAAAAACTGAACCTTATCTTAATAATGTGTGTGTGTGTGTGTGTGTGTGTGTGTGTGTGTGTGTGTGTGTGCATGCATGGGCCATGGCAAATGTGTGGAGGTCAGTGGCTAACTTTTGGAAATTGATCTCTCCTTCCACACCAGTTCTGGAGAATAAACTCAAGTGGTCAGGCTTAGGGGCCTTAAGCCATGGAGACCTTAGGTCATGCAACCATTTCACCGGCCCGTGATGGAGCTCTTATAAGACGTTGTATTAATGTGTCTTTACCCAATAAACTACGGTCTAGAGGTCTGACTTATATCCCTTCCCCACGCTACCCAAATATCAAGTGTCTTGCATAGGCAGCGTCTTAGGGACTGCAATTATCAAGAGAAACCCTCAAGTCTGCAGCCGTATCTTGTGGAGCTGCATGAGGCCCTCGAAGATTTTGAGTGTACTTTCCAATTAAAAAAAAAAAAAAAGAAGTTTAGCATTTTTGATAGAGTTGACTTAGGGATTCTCTTGGAAAATTACAAGGTATGATAATCTTGAACCTGAATTCCTGATGCTGGGAAAAAAAACTTTAAATCATAGATAAAGGATCTCAAAACAGGCCCATGCTTTCTTAGAAGTCTGTGGATAGGGAAGAAAAGACGGAGGGAGGTGTTCCTCCGCCGCCAGGAACTGTGTGAGTCGCTCACCCGTTTCTTGACTGTTAACGTGGCAGGATTTTCTTCTTAATTTCTGGATCTGAAATCGCCTTGTGATCAGAAAGAGGAAACACTGAGGCATGCTGTTAGGGAGCCATCTCTCCTAACACTCAGGGAGGAGTACTGTGATGCTGAAGGACCAGCAGGAGGGGGCAGCCTCTGGTTAATAACATCACCACCATTCCTGGCTGCAGTAGTGACAGCCACTGGACTGGAAAGTCAAGCTCCCTGTTTGGGAGGCTCCTGGGCACATAGTAGGTCCTTAGCGAAGGTGAACTGGATGAGGCTAACTGAATGTCCTGGTTTCTGCATGAGATCAACCAAACTAATAAACACTGTCTCCTTGGCCTTACAAAATTTCTGCATAGCTTCGAAAACTAAAGGTTCAATGCAGAAGTTGTACCTTGTGTAATTTCAAAGTTAGTTCTGTGTCTGGCTTAGACACACAGTGGTTATATAAAGAATGCCTTTCTGTGGTTTATTGATTAAATTATTATATATCTGTATATATACATACATAGATATAAATACACTGTGATAAATTACATTTTACATTCAAGTTTCTTCACTGTACATCATAAGAAATGATTATTTTTTACTCTAATATGAAGATTTCCTCGGTCCTGCTTGTTTCCCCATTGAGATATATTTTTTTTTTGTTTCAAGTTGTTATTTGCAAAGAGGTTTTTATGAGTCAAATTTTGGTGCACCTTCCAAATCCTCTGTAAACTCAATTCAGCTTCTCAGCAAAATTTAAACTTGATTTCCAGATTTTTAGTGGGTCAGTAGACCTGTGTTATGCCTGAGGGAAGTGTGTTTAATGTCTTAACTAATGAGGATCAGGAACTCCAAGAAAAAAATGGAGGTGGGTGGGGGGAGCTGAAGAGACGGCTCAGTCGTTAAGAGCACTGACTGCTCTCCCAGAGGACCTGAGTTCAATCCCCAGCACCCACATGGCAGCTCACCACTGTCCGTAACTCCAGTTCCAGTTCTGACACCCTCACACAGACAACATTCAGGCAAAACACCAATGCACATAAAAAAAATGAGAGAGAGATAGAGACAGACAGAGACAGAGGCAGAGAGAGGTGGGACAAAGTGAGCTGGTGTGGGCTTGCTCTGACCCTGTGGGCTCTGACCTCCTCCCCTTCCAGGCACCCTGCCCTGTGCCTGCTGTTAGCTACTGAATGTCTTGGATTTTCACCCTCCACACAGCTGCATACCTGTGCCCATGAGTCATGACTCACGGCTTGCCCATGCTTGGTTAGACTTCTCATTTCCTTCTCTTCAAAACTCTAACAGTATCTCTGATTTTACTTCCTTATTATTTAATTAATGGGAAACCTACAACACAATCTTTCTTTCTTTCCCTCTTTCTTTCTCTCTCTTTTTCTCTTCTCTCTCTTCTTTCTTTCTTTCTTTCTTTCTTTCTTTCTTTCTTTCTTTCTTTCTTTCTTTCTTTCTTTCTTTCTTTCTTTCTTTCTTTCTTCCTTCCTTCCTTCCTTCCTTCCTCCCGCCCTCCCTCCCTCCCTCCCTCCCTCCCCCTCTCTCTTCCTCCTCTCCCCTCTCTCCTTTCCTTTTCTTTTTCTTTTTCTTTTTGGTTTTTCAAGACAGGGTTTCTCTGCATAGCCCTGGCTGTCCTGGATCTCACTCTGTAGACCAGGGTGGCCTCGAACTCACAGAGATCCACCTGCCTCTGCCTCCTGAGTGTTGGGATTAAAGGCGTGCACCACCACTGTCTGGTGGCTTAACAAACTATTCTTGTGGGTAGCTCCAAGTCTTTAAAAGGTTTATTTGGAACAAAGACAACTGTTTTAGACCTTAGAGCAGTGGTTCTCAGCCTTCCTGATGCTGCGACCCTTTAATACAGTTCCTCATGTTGTGGAGACCCCCAGCCATGAAATTATTTGGATGCTATTTCATAAGTTTTGCTGCTTTTATGAACTGTAATGTAATCATCTGATATGCAGGATATCTGTTATGTGACCCCTGTGATAGAGGCGTTTGAGCCCCACAAAGGAGAAGAGACCTGTAAGTTGAGATCCACTGCCTTAGAGGAACAAAAACATTGACTACTTCAGAGTGTGAGTTAGTGGAAGATCTTAATGTTTCATCAATTATAGGAAATAAATTTATTTTCAACCAGGATGCCTCAGACAGGGAATTATTGCACTAAAGGTGCTGTGGGATGTTCTGTATGTCCTGTGGGAGCCCGTTCTTGGGTTCCTCGTGGCGTTACCCAGCAGGTCCGCATAGAGGATGATTAGGACCACGGACGGGCCTGAGTGCAGGTGTCTGAGATGGTCTGCACTTGGCTGTACTGGGGGATGGTCTATATGTCAAGTTGTTCTGATTGGTCAATAAATAAAACCTGATTGACCATGGCTAGGCAGGAAGTATAGGCAGGACTAACAGAGAGGAGAGATAAAAGAACAGGAAGGCAGAAGGAGACACAGCCAGCTGCCACCCTGACAAGCAGCATGTGAAGATGCCGGTAAGCCACGAGCCACGTGGCAGGGTATAGATTTATAGAAATGGATTAATTTAAGCTATAAGAACAGTTAGCAAGAAGCCTGCCACGGCCATACAATTTGTAAGCAAAATAAGTCTCGGTGTTTACTTGGTTGGGTCTGAGCGGCTGTGGGACTGGTGGGTGACAAAGATTTGTCCTGACTGTGGGCAAGGCAGGAAAACTCTAGCTACATAAAAGCAAGCGAATTCCAGATGTATGGAAAGGATGCCAGAGAGAGTCTGAAGCTATCGATGTAGCCCACCATTGAGCCCATCTGTCAAGTGACCATTTGGGGAATATGATGCTGGCCGTACCTCAGTCCTATGATTGGGAAGGTTCCGCATATACTGCACCGCACGGGGTGAGTGACGGTTCCTGAGGCTGACAGTCGGTAGCAAGTTGGGAGCCACAGAAGGATAAGAGGCTCAGACTGTACCCAAGACAAGAATTTCTCCTCCTTGATTCCAGAACTCAACACCTGGGGAAGAAGGGCAGGCTGAGACACACTTTCCGGTGGGATTTGCCCCCTTTCCTTCCCTCTGGTTCTGTATCTGTCCTGATAAGGAAATCAGCCATGTGAAAACTGGGAGGTAGGGCTACCTCCAAACTCAGGTTGGCCTGGAACCGGCATGAAGCCCAATGTAAGCAATCTCTTCAAACATCTGCACCAGCTCCCAGGGATGTTTTTTATGCCACTCACCCCTCGGAAGCAACTGTGGATAGCACTTTCCACGGGACACAAAGCGCAGCTCTCTCCCACGACAGTTGGGATCTGCAAAGGCAACCTCATGTTATCTGCCGAATGGACTTGGTGTGCCTGAGTAATAGTGCTCACAGCAATGGAGGGCGTGCAAGCAAAAAATACCGGGCATCTGAGAACAGAGGGACCATCTCAATTAAAACAGTAAGTTTTAGGCTTTGTGTGATTCTTGAGTTGGAACAATGAATTAAAAGAGGCTGAAGGAAGACCACAGAAGGAAGCCACTGAGGCAGCAAAGGGAAGATGTCTGCTGTCTGACTTCTTAGGCAAATCATTTTAATCTTTCTTTTTTCCCTGATGGAGGTCACGTGGCATTGCTTTCACGTTTCACGGTGGCTTTAAGAGATGTCAAGTATTTTCACATCATCTCGTCTGAATACACGCCAATTCTGTTACTTGTTCTGCTTCTGTGTCAAAATATCGGACATAAAGAACTTCCAAGAAGAGAGATTGAGGCTGCCTTGTGGTTTCAATCCATGGCTTCTGGGCTGTGGTGAGGCAGAGCATCAAGACAGAAGGCTGTGGCAGGGCGGATCCTCATGGTGACCAAGGAGCATAGAGAGGAGAGGCCCATGGGAATAGATCTCTGTTGACCTAGCTCATTTAATTAGCCCTAAATATGAAAATTTCTATCAAAAAGTCCATTCAAAATCTACCTAACCCATTAGTTAGATCAGAGTCCTCATGATTCAGTCACTTCTCAGCGATTGGATCTACCAGTTGGGTACCAAGCTTTCAATTCAAGAGTCTTTTGGGGAGATACTTCATTTGCAAACCATAACTCCAGTCTTTGAAGTGGGGTGGTAGTGATCATTATTGAAAGGAAAGACTAACAAGAAATGAAGTCACTATGTCAAGAAGAGATATCTACACATTCATTGCAGCATTATTCATGGAAGCCAAGACATAGGAATGACCTAAGGTGTTTATTGACATTAATGAATGTTATCTGGCATTTAAAAATAAGAAATCCTGTCATTTACTACAGCATGGATGAACCTGGAAAATATATGTTAAGTAAAATTGTAACTACAGAAATACTGTGTAATCTCTCTTACATGGGGAATCTAAAGGAGATGAATTCATAGGAACAGAGTAGAATGTGGCTTCTCAGCATTGAGGGTGGAGTGGGAAAATTCGGAAGCTGTTCCTCAAAGAGTATAAACTTATAGTTTATGATGATTAGATTCTGGTGGTCTAATGCTCATCACAGTGACTTGTTGATGACGTCATCCGGCCCACTTGACATTTGATATGAGATCAGGCTTTGGGCATCCTTCTCTGTGCTCACACACAAATAGTGACTGTGGGTATGATGGGAGTATAAGTGACTTGCCTGTGGTAATCATTACACAGTGTGTACCCATGTTACCTGTGGTACACTGTGATGCAACATCTCTCTCTCCCTCCCTCTTTCTCTTTTTCATCTCTTTCTTTATTTCTTCTTTTGAAATAGGATCTTGCAGGGCTGGTCTCAAAACCTTGAGTTCAAATAATCCTACCCCCTCATTTCCAGAGTAGTTGGAACTATAGGCATGTACACGCCACGCCACGCCACACCACATTTAATATCTTTTGTTCATATAATTTTTGTTAATTAAATGTTTTTAAAGCTAAATAGATCAAGGGATCCCTGAGAGACAACATTTTCTTCAGGATAAAAAAAAAAAAAACAAGTTTGTTGCACCATTGGGGTCTCACTCTGGATGTCCCTGTCTTCATTAAGGGGACAACACTTATTAGACTGGTTTTGTTTGTTTAGATTTTATAGATATTCCAATGGCCCAGTTGTCCCTGAAGCCTACCTCAACCACATTCACCAGTGTGTGTGTGTGTGTGTGTGTGTGTGTGTGTGTGTGTGTGTGTGTAGGGTGGGGGGACGTTAACCAAGGGATGAAGGACTCTTGTGACTTCCAGGATGGTGATGGACTTGGTTCTGGTTTCTGTGTGCACAGATGTGTGTACCGGTCACCTTCACTCACTCCCATTTGGACAGAAGTCTCCATTTCCCATCTGATGCCTTGCCCAGCACAGGCTGTCAGACACACTGCCTGTAATTGCACAGACCCCCTGCCAAGCCCATCAACTCAAATAAACATCCTCCTAATCAGGAAAGTGGCACTTAGAGCCTCTTTGCTGACAATTAGCCAGCCAGAAGTCAACAAACATTTGTGCACTAGTAACAAGATGGCTTGTGCTTTAAATTGATAATAACCCTGTCACCAAGAGAATACAAGTAAGTACTCCCGATATTATTTAGTAAACAACAACAACAACAGACCAACAATTCATTTCCCATCTTTGGACTGTTGAATACTGATGAACTACCTCGGACATTTATTAAGAGTGCTGCCAATTCAACATTCTACTTCCTCTCGCATCTTTACCCCTAATGAAAAAAAGAGGGCTCAGTTCACATGTCAAATATGCAGGTGGAAGACCTGGGATCACCAGCTCTGTGATTCTGATACTAGTAAAAAGAAAGTTCCCTACTGTAGTGGGATTTAACCTGATGCTTCCCCTTTAAATATCTACATAAAGTTTTTCTGAATTAATTGCCTATTTGGCTAATTTCTTGCAGGTGCTCTATCGAGAAGAATTAAATGTGACTAGGTGGCATGCTGGCATGGGCAGAATAGCACTCGAAATGATAATTAGCATTCCTAGGGGATGATTTGAATCTCAGAGTGGGGACCGGGATTTTCTACGGAAGGAATCCATCTTGGATTCCATAATGGAAGTCAATGGGATGATAATTTGCTATGCAAATCACAGATCTCCTTCCCCAAAGCCTTCTCTGAAAGCCTGCTAATGCTCACTAGGCAGGGGAAGGAGACGTTGTAGCAGCCAGCATTTCAGCCCTCATTGACCTTGACTGAGTTTGAAACGAGTGGATTTTTGAAATCCCTTGAGAGTGGTGTTAACTTGAAGCCATCAACAGTAGTCAGGAAGGGAACACAAGGAATTCTAGGGGAGAGGAAAAATACCGCTCTGCCCAGGTCCTTTTTATCGCATCCATTTTGAAACTGGCTGCTGTTCTCAGTCTGGCGGGATACATGGATGAGCATCAGCCTATGCCTCCCCTGGCTTTCTACCTGCTTGAGCTCTGAGACATGAAGTTGTCGGGGAGGAACATCAGCAATGATGGTGTCCTGAGACATGCCCCAGACGGCAGAAGATCTGCAGTAGGGTCTGTGTGCTGTCGCCACCACCAGCAGAGCATTGAAGCATTTAAGCCTATGCCTGGCATTTTTGAATCAGGCTGTATAGCACAGAGGAAGAGCCAACTACACAGCAGCTGGAAGCTGATAGCTGGGCAGAACTGCCTTAAACCGGGACATCATGGAAACTGGCCCCTGCTCTTCGGGTTGGTCTGCTCCTCTTTTGCTGTGATGAACACCATGTTCAAAAACACCTTGGGGAGGAAAGGGTTATCAGGCCATCATGGTCCATCACTGAGGGAAGTCAAGGCAGGAAGTCCAGCAGAAGCAGAGGTGGGAACCATGGGGGAAGGAATCTACTGGCTTGCTTCCTATGGCTTGATCAGCCTGCTTTCTTACATAACCCAGGACCACCACCAGGTGCAGTTGCCCCTACAGTGGGCTGGGCCTCTCACATCAATCATTAATTAAGTAAATGTCTTACAGACATGCCCACTTGATGGAGACACTTCTTCAATTAACGTTCTGTTCTCACCAGTGATTCTAGCTGGGTCCAGTTGACAAAAGACCAACTCATCACGCTCTTCCTTCATAATCCTTGTGAGTGAAAAGAAGTCTTTAAAGGTCATTCACTGGCTGTGAAAGAGCCAAGTCTGTTGTATGGTTCCCAGCAGGGAAGAGGGAAGAAGGAACACCTTGGGACGAAGAAGACCCTGCCCAGAGCATGGATCCTATGTCTACTGTCTCTCTGGACACTCCCCCTTTTCTCCCATAAAACCACACTAAAGCTCCATGAGATAGATTTGAGGCAGAGAATCTCCTCTGCATTCCTCGGAGTTGGCTTTGAATAAACCTCTTTCCTTCTAATAATCTCTCTCTCCTCTCCTCTCCTCTCCTCTCCTCTCCTCTCCTCTCCTCTCCTCTCCTCTCCTCTCCTCTCCTCTCCTCTCCTCTCCTCTCCTCTCCTAAAACAGTAAGCAGTATGAACTGTAGATTCTGGTAACAAAAGAAAAAAGAAATGCACAGCAAAACAAAAAAAACAGGACCTTTCTGAAACCAGTTGAGACCAATGTGACCAGCCAAGATGTATGCTGACTGTCCTTTGCTTATTGTGACATTTCCATACCATTAGCCTTGCATAACTGACATTTCCCACCACACATCTGATGTTATGATACACCCGAGCACTCCATATAGGAACAGAAAAGCAGACCTCATTCTTGGAAAACCCCAGACTAATCCTGCAAACCCCTCCTTTTATCCACCTTGGTATATGAATTATTTTCAATTTATTGAGCTTATCCGCAAGATGTGGCTCTGTCCACATCTTGCCCCTGGAGTGCGCACTATTGCTTTGCAATTAAAACTGTTTCCTTATTTGTTTGTCTCATAGCTGAATCTCGTCTCAGTGAGTGACAACATCTACACCTCTCTATTGCTCCTGAGACCCCCTAACCTCCACTGCCAGCAACATTTTAACCTTACTAAAAAATTTAGAATCTGCTGTCAACTCTGGCCAGACAAGCTTCTTTCTGCAATGGTCAGCAGTGACTGCAGAGCCCCATAATTGGCCAAAGTGCAGAAAATAAATGGCTGGTGAGTACCCAGCCATAAACGGGACATCTTTATTACCTCCTCCTCAAGGTTCAGGGAGCATCACCAAAGACTATAAAAGCTGAAGGGAACGGGGAGCGATGTGGGGAATGCTGATTTCTGGGCCTGGCTGTTGCACTCTGAGCAGCTGTGGTCACCTACACAAAACCTCTACAAGACCGGGTCTGTCAGTGTCCTGTCACGAGACCCCATTCCGCTCTGAGGATGTATGTGCAGTTAATGATGGATGGAGGAAGGAGAGACATTTTCTTTAGTGGGGTCCTTTGGTAAGGACCCCAAACTCCTAAAGTCAAACTCTCACCCATATGCCTGCAAACAAGCCTAAGGAAACTCACTGGATCACACACAGAGAAAGGTATGAAAGCATGGGGAAGCTAGTTCAGAAGAGGAAGGGGATTGGCTGGAGCTGGAAGGTGACAAGAGAGGGAAATGTATGTATACGCGCGTGCGTGCATGCGTGCGTGCGTGCGTGCATGTGTGTGTGTGTGTGTGTGTGTGTGTATCTGTGTGTGTATACATGACTGAAATGAATTATGTATGTGTCATGGTGAAACCCATTATTGTACATAATATTATGCTGATAAAAACATTAAAAAATTTACTTAGGAATTATGAACATGTTGGGATAAAGGAGATGAACTGAGCGAGAGAGTATAAAAAAAAGATTGCCCCCCCCAACAAGCTTCAGTTTGAACAACTATCTGTGCAAAAACACGCCTTCTCAAAAGCCAAGGAAAGCGGCGAGAGAGCAAGGCACGCGGTTACAATACAGTAATAAGAAAGGGGTGGCTGGAGACACTGCTCAGTGTGGGAAAGAGAGCTTGCTGTGTAAGTCAGAACCAGAGCTCAGATCCCAGCAGCCACGTCAAAAGCTAGGTGTGGCTTTGTCTGTGCTTTCAACCTCAGCACTGTGGGTGTAGAAACAGCTTGGGTTTGCTGACCAAATCCAAGTTCGGTGATAGACCCTATCCTCGGTATGCATACACCCCTGGGCACACACGTGTGCGCACACCACCTCCCCCCCAGGAAACAGTGGAGAAGGCAAGGATGACAGCTTTATACAACAGTGCCACCCCACCCCTGCACCAACCTAAGGTAGATCAGTATCTAGAGAACGTCTGACTGGGGCAAGAGAAGGAGGTAGGTAAAGCAATTTGCGTTGGTCTACAAGACTGAATTGGTCACTGTAAAATTCAGCAGTAGACAGCCTCACAGCACCTGACACTAAGCTGGTGCCTGTGAACTAAGCCTTAAAGATTCACACTGCTGTGGACGAGAGGCCATAGCCCCTGCGAGGTGGACTCACATTCCAGCCTGTATTATTTCTGGCTGGAGACAGTAATCTTGGGCTCTGCATAACTCACTCTCGGTGGCAGGCAGACCTTAGAAGACAAGGCTTGAATTTCAGTGTGCAGTTGTGCTGGCCGCCATGACCCTGGGCTTGGGACACCTCAGTGAGTGCAATGGTTACAGGGTTCATGGGCTGAAGGACCACAGCAGCAAGTCTGCCTCGATACTCCAGACAGGTTTACTGCACTGGACATAACCGGACAAAGGTAGCCTTCCAAGACTGGAATAGCTGCTGTGGTGGTTTGAGTGAGAATGGCCTCCATAGCTCATTTCCGAATATTTGGTCTCCAGTTGTTGGAACTGTTTAGGAAGGATTGGGAGGTGTGGCCTTGTTAGAGGAGGTGTGCCAATGAGGGACGGATGGGATTTGGGGCTTCAAAAGCCCACACTCTTCCCAGTTAGCTGTCTGTCTCTAAATCATGTTTGTGGATCAGATGTAATCTGGCCTAGATTCTGATGCAGATAAAAATCGCATTTCACCTCTATTATACAATCAAAGATATGCTAGTTGTCTTGTTATCTCCTCTTTCCCCTCATAATTTTAGCCCTATTTTTCCCAGCTCTCTTAGGAAACCCTGATAATCACATTCCAGCCAGCCTACTCAACACCCCTCCCTGCATTAAACCTGAAAGATACTTCCTATTTGCCTATGCTATTCTATCTATCCCCATCAAATTAGGAGGCACACTAACCCTAGTCCTCTCAATTCTCACTTTAACTTTCTTCTTACCCCTCTATACCTCAAAACTATGTAGCCTTATATTCTGTCCAATCATCCAAACCCTATACTGAGTCATAGTAGCTGATCTACTCACTCTCCCATGAATTGGTGGGTAACCCGTAGAATCCTCATTCATTATTATTTGTCAGTTAGCCTCTATCATTTATTTCTCCATTATCCCAATTTTAATCTGATTTTTGGCCTAATCAAAAATAAAATCTTAAAATGAACCTAATATCCCGATTATATATTAACTACTTTAGTCTTGTAAACCAAAAGGAAGAACGAATCTTAGGACATCAAGGAAGTAAGTAACCCCTGCACAGCCAACACCCAAAGCTGATATTCTCCTTAAACAACTCCTTATTTAGTAGCTCTCAAGCCTACTGCTCTAGTACCATGCCTGCCTGCCATGGTCTCCGCCATGATATCAGGCCATGGACTCTAACCCTCTGGGACCATGAACCCTCAAGTTGAATGCTTTTGTTATAAGTTGCCTTGGTCATGGTGTTTTTGTTATAGCAATAAATAAGCAATCAAAACAGCTACCTACTTCTTCAATGTGTGGACATCAAATCTTGATCATGAGGATCAAGAATAACCAGGGAAACAATGTCCCCAAGCAGGCAGTGTCCAGCTCTGACGTGCCAACGAGACAGCAAAGTTTCTAAAACACAAAATGCCATTTCAAGGGAGATCATCAAACTACAAGAAGATGATTATGAACAATTCAGGAACTCATCAGAAGAGTTAAGAGAAATAAAAAAATAAATGGAAATACAAGAGCTGAAAAGTTCTCGGAACAATGGAAACCACAGAGAAGAGCCACATCAGCGGAACTGGTCAAGCAGAGAGATGAATGTGTGGACTCAGGACAAGGGTTTGAAAGTGTAATGTCCCAGGAGGAGAAAAATGATAACACGGAATGAAAAAAGCCTATAGGATTTATGGGGCAGCATAAAAAGAGCAAAGATACGGCTTTCATTTAAGATAGGGTAGAAAGATACCAAGGCATAGGAATCCTTCAAAAAGAAATATCACCAAAGACATGGCTCAGCAGGCTGTCACTGCTATGCAAGCATGAAGTCTTGAGTTCAGATCTCCAGAACGCACATTTGTGCCTTTGATAAACTATAGTGTTTTATGTATTCAATAGAATATAGTGGTCACACTTAAGTAGACTCACACGTCCCCAAATAAATAGCATCCCATTACAATATGAATAAAATAAAGACTACAGACAGTTGGGTATGTATATCTGAAAAGCACAAAAGACAATCCTTGTTTCCTCATAGACACGGGGTAAAGGTGGGACAAACAAGAGAACTTGTGGCTGTGGCCTCTGCCTGCACAGCCCTGGAGAGCTGACTAACAGGGGCTCGACTTACATACATTGGGATCCCCCCCCCTCTTTCCCCAGTGCTGAGGATGGAATCCAAGGCCCATTGAGCAACATCCAGCACACCCCAAACCCTCAGGTTTTTATAGCACTTTTCTCTGAGCGCTCACATTTTTAGACGCTTAGTATAGTGCACACTTGTAACACCAGTATGGAAAATTAAAACAATATGCCTCCTGAAACATTCAGTTTTGCACCCATCTATAAATTCATTTTGGTTTTCTGCATCTTTGATTTTCTTCCCTTTAGTTAGTTATAACATCTGAGAGTTGACCTTTTCTCATGAATGAGTGGCAGACATTTTGTAAGAGAGTCAGAAACGTGTTGTTTTTAAAGAGAAGGATTAGGTCAAACTGCAAAAGCTTTGCTTCTGCTGCTAAGGAATGGAGGCCTCATGCTGTGGATGGGACCAGACAATGAAGAACTTTGGGAATGGGAGTGTGTTATGACTGGATCTTAAATGTCCCCCAGAGAGTGCGTGTTAAAGACATAATTGCAGCTTAGAGGCATCAGGAAGTCGTAAGAGGTGGGGCCTCACTAGGGATAGGCCCTTGAAGGATATCATGGGACTCCTGTCTCTTCCTTTCTCTTGCCCAACATGAGATGAGCAGCCTCCTCTTGCCCATGCTCCCATCGTGATGTTTCAATTTGCCACAGCCCCACCCCCACCCCACCCACCCACACACAGCAGGGGCAACTGACCAAAGGCTGAAGTTTGCAAAACAGAGAGCCAAGATGATTTTCTTAAGTTGACCAGTTCAGGCATTCTGTAACAAAAAGGTGGCACACACAGGGTGATGCCTTTTGGAAAGCTCACTAGTTCAATGCAGAGGAAGAAGCAGGAATAAGTTGGGCTTGCTATATAAAGATGAATTTACACTATAAAAACAATGAGAGCAATAACAACAGGTTGATATGACTGACACCAGTTGAGAACTCATAAGCATCGGGATTTACCTGCTGTAGATCTGTTAGTAAGGCTCTCAAGACCCTCCGAGTCATGCGGGCTCGGGAATCATCACCTCTCCTGTTGTTTTCTGCGTAGAGCTGAAAAAAAGCTAGACATATAAAGAGGGAAGAAATCTTTAGTTAAATCCTGGTGCCCTTGAAGAGTGCCTGCTTTGAGGCGAGTTTCGTTGTGAATATAAAAGGAATGGGGAATTATATTCTTGTTGTTTGCTTGTTCCTATGAAGGCCTTCAAGGGCAATCCGTCAATAACTAACAACTCATTATCTGCCCACCCACACCCACAATTCCAGACCTCTGTGGTGGAGGTTGGTGAAGGAACAGTAAGGTGAGGATCCCAATTAATGAGTGGTTGCCGGATAGTCTCTAAAATCATAAAGGTCAAGGGCAGCCAAGCAATGCAAAACTGAAAGGCATAGAATTTTTAAGAAAATAGGGGCTGGAGAAACGGTCTAGTGGTTGAGAACAGTGACTGCTCTTCCAGAGGTCCCGAGTTCAAGTCCCGGCACCCACATGGTGGCTCACAACCATCTATGATGGGATCTGATACCTTCTTCTGTTATTCAGGCATACATGCAAAATAGAGTACTCATATGCATAAATAAATGTTTAAAAAAAAAAGAATGTCTAAGAAAACCCTGAGATCCTCATAGCTGTAAACATTTTTCTTAAATACAAACAAGACAGGGGCCTAGAGAGATGGTCCAGCTGTTAAGAGCACTGGCTGCTTTTCCAGATGACCTGGGTTTGGTTCCCAGTATCCACAAGAAGGCTCACAATCATCTCTAACTCCAGTCCCAGGGGATTTGACTTCCCCTTGCTGGTCTCTGCAGACACTGCACTCACGTGGTACACAGGCATGCATGCAGTCAAAAGCACCCGTAGAATAAAATTAAAATGCCAAGAATCAAACTAAAACCGAACCCAGCCAGCCACGGTGAGTGCATGCTGCGGAGCAGGTCACTGTGACAGGCACTCAGAAGCCAGTAAAGAGGATGCCATACAGGGGGCTGGAGAGTCACCACACTTCAGAACACAATCAACTCCTACACACGGTACCTCTGTACTTGGTAAGAGGGCTGTCCCCGGAGAGGGCAACCAGTGCAGCAGCCACAGGCCGAAGCTTGAGAATGCCCGATCCCGTGCTGTGGGGCCACAAATCACAGACAAGCGTGGAAAGGGCGGGGTTATTCAGATGGAGCGATTAGTGGGTGTTTCTCATTTTGTTTGTTCCTGTGAAGGCCTTCCAATCCATCAATGGATATCTCATATATGACACCATGCTGCTCGCTTCTCACAGAATCTTCATATATTCCGGGCATTGAGTGAACATGCTTTTCTGATTCATTCATTTATCCATTAAGTCACTCAGTAACTCCTTACTGGATGCTTTTCTGCGAGACACACTGTGCCAGGGGCTGGGTGGGCAGGGATGGAGTGGGCAGTCTCATTCCTTTAGGATTCGTCTGCCTACATTCCACATAGCAAAGACGAGGATAAAAATAAAAAGCACAAGTCGGGCGGTGGTGCCGCACGCCTTTAATCCCAGCACTCGGGAGGCAGAGGCAGGTGGATCTCTGTGAGTTCGAGGCCAGCCTGGACTACCAAGTGAGTCCCAGGAAAGGCGCAAAACTACACAGAGAAACCCTGTCTCGAAAAACCAAAAAAATAAAAAATAAAATAAAATAAAAAGCACAGCTGGGCGGTGGCACACACATTTAATCCCAGCACTCGGGAGGTAGAGGCAGGTGGATCTCTGTGTGTTCAAGACCAGCCTGGTCTATAGAGCGAGTTCCAGGGCAGTTATACAGAGAAACCCTGTCTCAAACAAACAAACAAACAAACAAATAAAAAGTATGTGCCCCCTCCAAAAACACTCACGGGCTCTAGCTTAGATCCTGACTGTGATCCACACCCTAGCTGTGCGGCTTCCAACCCTGTCCAGATGATTTATTAAAGGTAGGAGGGCTGTTACAGACAAGCATACCATCAAAAACACTCTCACAGGCTTAATGTTGAAAGAGACTGAAATCATGACAACATAGCCCGAGAATGTATTTATCTATTACTTGTGAAGTTAGAAAATAAGTTACAAATTCAGAAAGAAACAATGGTAAGGAATTTGCCTCCCCAAGGCAAGCTCATGTCATGGTCATCACCTCATCGTCTCCTCCACCCTTTCCTCAAATCAACTGAGAAAGGGCAGAAAAAAAAAAAAATCCCAAACTTCATCTTAGCAAAGCACACATGATGTATACTCACATGTGTCCCCACAGATTCACAAAGTCACTATCTCCAGAGCATGACGTACCCTCTGCTAGGATGTATACTGTTACCTGTCTATGCAACTGGATATCCAAGTCTACCCCAGCTAAAAACCCAACTAAGCCAAAACTTGGAAGAAAATAGGCAAGGAAGAAGACAGAAATGAACAAGAAAGATGCTTCCAGGGAGTGAAGATCAGAGTGTAGCGTATACACATCCATCCCGGTACCCTTCCAAAGGGTGGGAATTCTGCTCTGGCATGGGAGTGAGTTTGCAGAAAAGAAAGATTTCCTGCTTCTAGCTACCTATGAGCCATTTATAATAGTGACGCTTATGAAGACTTCTTTATTTCATTATTGAGTGAGTAATGAGTCAGTTAGTGACGAAAAATCAAGCCAGCAAGTAAGGAAAACACCTGACACACCAGATCTCAAGTGAACGTTGGACAGCACCCAATGGCCAGTGGCAGAGACCTTGCTGTTGTGGCTGCAGGCAATCCCCACATCCTCACCTGTCATACATGGCTGCGAGAAGACTCAGAGTGAGTTCAGGAGCTCTCGAATGCACTTGTGCTGGGTTCCCCATCCCGGTTCTCTGAAACAGCTCCTGGAGCTCCTGAAAAAGCTGCTGCATGGAAAGGGAGGTCTCCATGCCTTCCCCGAATCGTCCACGCAATAGAACTTGCTGAATCAAGGAGCTGTCCACCAAGTCCACTGAAGGAAGCAAAGGAAAGACGGAGTCTTATTTTCTGATGAGGGAAAATGGTTTCAGACACAGCAAATATCTCCTGGTATTTAAGTGAGATTTTTTTTTCAACAGTGGCCATTTTTTCAAGGGAATTGAAATGCCCATCATGGACACAAATCTTTTGTGTATAATTCTGCCATGACTATTCCGGCAGTCAATTTGATTTTGGAAAATTGTGTCATTAAAGCGTGGAATCGCTATTGCTAGGAGAGGGGCTGGGTACCATTTTCTAGACTGAAGTTAAAAAGAGGCAGAAACTTGAAGAATACACAATCTAAGGAAGTTGAAAGCCTGTGGTGATGAAGTGGGAGAGATATTTTTGCACGGTGCTCTAGGAGGACTGAACATTGGCCTTTCCTATTTGAACACAGCTTTCCAGCTTCAGAAATATAGTTGTGTGTTGGAATGTTGTGTACACAGCTGCCATAGTTAAAAAGAATAAACTCCAACAACATCCTAAAAGCAGTGGCTGAATTACCCGACTCTGTAAGTCTCACTCGTCTTCAGCGATATCACTTTTTAAAATCTTGATTCCATCAATATTATTACCTAGAGACAGCACTTCATAAGATCAAGACTCCTCACAAAACAGTGGTTTATTTCTCACAGGCACACATCTATATTACCATCATGTAAAAAGTTTACAAGGCAGTGAGTCGAGAGAATAATGAAATCGAGCTAGCCCTATAGTTTCTTGCCAACAGAGGGTGACAGACAGAATTAATAAACACTCCCTGTACCACCTAGGAGGCAGGGCTGTCAAGAGCCCCAAAAGCTGCTGGCATTTAAGATACTTCAGCCTGTGAAATGATAAAGCTCTGTACTCCTCAGTACTTCGTAAATCACTCTCACAGATAAGGAATCCACCAAGCATAATAAAACTTTTTATTTGTTTTCTGATATTGCTTTGAAGGGGAGAGTCTAAGGCATAGGGAAGCAGGCTTCAGGAAGAACAGCGTTTAGATAAAACCTGGCCACAGGTGGCAGTGATCTGTAAACTGCTTTGTCGTTGATCACCAGCCCATGTTGTCTGGGTCTGGCATTTGGAATGCCGGAGTCTCTTGTCTTCTGTGAGAGTTCTGTGCTACAGCCGTGCAGATAAAGGTGCTGTTCATTAATCTCACAAGATTCAAATAGTGATAGTGATAGTCTCTGGATCCTGCTCCTTGGAGCTCCTGTGATGCTTTATCTTGGTGTTTGGGATTTTTTGTTTTAAAAAAATCCTTGCCCACCTTTCCTCTTGCCGTCGGTGAAGCAGCATATGAACATATGGGTGGATTGCTCACAATGGGCTCTCCCAACCCCCACCCTCTTTATGTTATCAACAATCTAAACGCACAGGTCCAGCCTTCCTGATCCAGGCAGTAACATGAGTGGGACAAGTTTTTCTTTTTCTTTCTTTTTTTTTTCTGTGAATTGAACATCACATGTCATCAAGATCAAATTGTCTTGGTGGCTACCAAGAACTTGTACTTACGCTGGCAAAGAGTTTGCATGGATCTTAATTTGAAGGCCGTTCTGTAGACGGATTTCTCGATCCTATTAAGAGCACCTGCAAAGAGAACATGAAGCATGGTGGATAATGATTATCTCATTGGACATATCCTACATCCTGGGAGGGAACTGGTGGGCTCCTGTAGCCTTATTTTGTAGGTGAGACAATTAAGGTAGACAGTATGCTAGTCTACCTGTAAATGTTAATAAAGGACATGTGACAGTTTCACAGTACAGATTTTTGTTGTCTCATGACAGATTTCTTGTCTGATATGACTGGGGATCAGTCCTCACAGCTAGCAAAATTTAAAATGACATATGATCTTCTCATGTGTTCATGCTGGTAATGAAGTTCAACAAAGCCTTATAAGGTCTTAAACATGAATTGTTTGATTTATTTTAGGCAGCTGAAATTGCCTGCTAAAGCTGGTTATTGATGGTACAAAGCAGTGGTCTCCACCTGTGCTTTCTGGCCTAGCCACATCTGCAGGACCTAGGGCTTGTTACAAATGCACATCCTAACATGGGTGTAGCATGCTGTCAACACACTCCAGGGGCAGGCACAGTAACTTGAACAATGCTTCAAAGTAGATGCGATATAAACTAAAGTCTTGAAAGCTTCCTGTACAAAAGGAATTTATTGATTCTAGAACAATAGTCTAAGGTCCAGGGAACTTGCAAATGACTTTTAGAAATGATCTATTGACAATAAGATCATCTAAAGATCTTGGTATCAGCTACCACATCTTCCTTCCAAATATATGAACATATGTATAGATTAGGGTTCACAAATAGAAACAGAAAATAAAATTCAATCTATTATTCTGTGCCATATCCAGCCAGCGGGTACTGATTTCAAGTTCAAGACTCCCTTGGCAAGGTCTGTCAAGGAGACACTACCTTGTTAACAACAGTGTAGTAGGTTGTTCTAATGTCTGATATTTTATTTATTTGCTTCAGGTAAGGTATATTATAGCAGGGCTATAGAATATTATTGGTGCTTCCTCCTCCTATATTTAGCACGGATGTTAAGATAATGTTTAACATATTATCAAATGCATCATTATGCATGATGTTCTTTATCACACTGAATCATTGAAATCTTTTACATTGGTGGTACATCTCAGTTCATAGTAGCCATATGCCAACTATTCCAAAGTCATGTGTTTAGAGACTATGTATCAACAGCTTGGCTTTAGGGAATGTTTGGGAGAGAAGCTATATGGGGCGCCGATCAGGTACCCAATAGTTGGTTATGCGTCTTGCATCAGGGCTGCTAGCTGAGCTGAGGTAGAGATTCAGCCATCATCAGTGCTAGACGTGAACAATATTGTGTTCATCACTTAGGTTGCCTGAGTAGAGTGTAGTTAGTGAATAGAAGGTAGGGCTAAGTAATAGCTTGGTGTGAGGAACATAATCAGTTAATTGACTTAAGAAGAAGAGAAACCCAAGAGGGAACACAAGAAAGAAACCCAAAGATATTGGGAGAAGGCAATAGCTGGAGGTCAAAGGTGAACTTCAGAAAGCAGAGGCAAGCTATCAGTTTGATACCCACACACCACCAGAGCATGAGCTAAGAGCTAAAGTATCATCTGCTTATGAGTTTAACTCGATCCTTGACGTCTTTACAAGAGTACGTTCAGGAGAGCCGTGGCAGTAGACCTCAAAATGCAAAGGACTGAGTGGAGGAGAAAGATCAAGAATAGACCCCCAAAGCATGTGATTTTCAGATGACCTTCTCAAGACCTTTAAATCCAAAGTGAAGATGAGAAAGCCAGAATAAACAGCATATAACATGAAGACTGAATTGCAGAGGTAGAAGAGATTCTAGAATATATATATATATGTGGACCAGGGAAGAGGAACCAGAAGAGAGAGACTGGTTGTAGACTCAAAGAAGTGAGGGGTCTGGCCAAGTCCCTTTGGGGGAGCACATGCACGTGTAGCACACCTTCACTTTTTTTTCTAATGAACTGCTTCCCCTAATCTGAGTTCCCAAAACCCTACATGTGTTAATGCTAACTATCCTCGGTCCATTGGGAAATGAAGCCCAAGTCTACACATATCAAGGTGTGTACATACCAACGTGGGTCCACAATTTACCACCTGCATCTTGGTTCAGGGACTCCTTGTTCAAGGTATCAGGCCAACAGACTGAGTTTTTCCTGCTGGATTTCAGCTTGGAAGTGTGGATTGGAGCAGCAATCACTCTCCTATCAAGGTTTGCACCTTGACAATGAAACCAACACAAAGAAAAGGAGCGGGGATGTGCCGGGGGCACTGCTTCCTGGTGATGGCTCCTGAGCATAGCACAGGCTATTCTTTTCTTTCACTTTAGCATTAATTAACAAAGACAGCCATATAGATTTATAATGCGTAACTGTTCTCTCAGTGTAGGGAATGAAACATGGGTATGTGCTAGGCAAGCTACTCTACCACTGGGCTATACCCTCCGGTCCTTCTTTGTGTAACACGTTGTTTTAAAATGCGTACACGTTGTAGATCAGTTACACAGATCTAACCAATATATGCTTTACCTCACACGGTTATGTGTTTTTGGTGGTGAGAAAAGTTAAGATCTAGTCCCTTAGCAATTGTCAAGAATGCAATGCATTGTTGTCCTATTGCCATCTCAATATAAATCAGTTCTCTCCATGGAGTTATCACCAGCACAAGGTGAAGCCTCTTTGAATAAAACTTTCTGTTGCCGCTGAATACAGCTAACATGGGTGGAGAGAGGCTGGATGGGATCGGGTGCACAGCTGAAGGCATTAGTTTTGCTGAGTATCCCGTCCCTCATTCCCCAAGAGGAAGACTAAGAAGAAAATGTGATGATGGAATCTGTTTTTGTCTGAGGGCTACTGTTTTCTTCATGAATGGGGATGAGTTCACTCACTTAGGAGATGGTAGGGTGTGCTTTTTTTTTTTTTTCCTGTCAACTTGGTACAAGCAAGAATCATCTGGAAAGAGGGAGCCTCAATTGAGACTTCTATTAGACTGGCCTGTGGTCAAGTCTGTGGGGCATTGTCTTGACTAAGGATTGATGTGTGTGGGCTCAGGCCACTAGCACTGTGCCACTCCTGGGAAGGTGTTTCTGGGTTGTACAAAAGGCAAGCCCAGCAGATGGGGTGCTCAGTAAGCCAGTAAGCAGCTTTCCTCCACGGCTTCTGCTACGGCTCTCACCCTGAAGTTCCATCATGACTGACTTTAAGCTGTAACGTGAAATAAACCCTGTCCTTTCTCAAATTGCTTTTGATCATGGTGTTCATCACAATAGGAAGCAAGCTAAGAAAGAGGTATAAAAACGTCAGGAATAATGAAGTCAAGATTAGTTAGAACTATGAGAAATAGAAGAAACGAGTTGTAAAATTTGGAAAGAGCTGTCCTTGTGTTTTGTATTTTGAGCAACTTGTACATTGAAATTTTTCTGTGGTGACAAATTCCAGTTAAATAGTTTATAGCTATAATGTTCCTTCTGGAGTAAAAGTTTTGTGTATAGCTAAGCTCTGAGATCAAGACTGACATATTAATTATGCTAAGGAGGGAAGATTTGAAAATACAACTAATTTCAAATTTAACATCAGGTGGTTTCTAAGATGCAGGACACTGGGAATAAGTGGGCTACAATGCAGGGGAAATTTTGTGATTAGAAACCCAGCCGGCCCTTCAGTCTTTGCTAAATGGGCCCCAAAAGGAATGAAATAAGGAACAGTTCAGTGGATTTCACTGACTCAGGCGTATGTAGCAGGAGAGTTATAGTAACATTCTTTGTTTTGTTTGTTGTTCAGCCAGCAATTGGAGAATTTAAAGGGTGAAAAGGTGGTATTTCTTCTGTCATCCCTGTGTGTGTTTCAAAGGCCAGGTTCTTTTAATTCTTCAGGGGAGAGCTAAAGCCTCTTTGAATTTAAGGATCACTTAAATTTCTTCTTTGAGTTAAGTCCACTCTACTGAGGCCCTAGTACAACAGAATTTAACCAGCTTGCATTCTGGTGAGTGCAAAGCCAGTTGGCGCTGCTAGAAAATAAAAGAATAGAGATTTATTGTTGACAGCAGGTAAAGAGATCATGGGAATTGTTTTCAAATAATGATTTCCTTGAACAAAGAAAGCATGAACTTTTGTTTGGGAAGGCCAAAATATCTATATCTTTCTCTGTATCTATGCAGTTGAGGGGCAGCCACATTTTTGAACATGTTAAAAGGTACATTACTAACACATTTGTTATAGAGTCACTAGTCCAGAAGCAAAGACGGCAGGTACATTTGGGGGGACCCCAAACCCAAGACATAGACCACATTTTTGAAAGGTTAAAAATACAGATACTTCTGGATGTGCTATCTTGTGTAATAAAGATGGCAGTTTGGACTGCCTATGCCCAAATTTCATCACTTTTTTTTTTTTTTTGGTTTTTTTTCGAGACAGGGTTTCTCTGCGTAGCTTTGCGCCTTTCCTGGAGCTCACTTGGTAGCCCAGGCTGGCCTTGAACTCACAATGATCCGCCTGGCTCTGCCTCCCGAGTGCTGGGATTAAAGGCGTGTGCCACCACCACCCACAAAATTTTATTTCATGATGCCAGAAGGTCTTGTGTAGACTGCAGGGGAAGAACTGTCATCGACAGTCTTATTCAGCTGCAAACCTTGTATACAAAAATAGTGCCAGGCAATATTAACTCACTGGCACAATAGTGGTACATCTGTTATGGATAACAATTGCTTCCTGGTAGGATCTTATGCCTGCTTCACAGAAATTCATATTTGCTATTGTGACTCTAGCTGAAAATCCCATGGTCGGGGAGTTCAGCAAGACAATGCTGAGCCAAGCCATCCATCTTTGCAAAGTTAGAGCACACCACAAGCCACACTCTGAATTTAACAGCTGGCTATTTATATTTGAAATTTCCACATTTGCGACTCAATAGGTGAAGGATCAAAAAATAGTCACAAAATTACACCCACACAGAACACAGACCTTTCCTTTAAATTAATCCACAAATAATACGTAATAAGAACTACTTCCACAGAATTTATATTTTATTAGGTATTACAAAAGATCTAGGGATGATTTTCAGTATGGGTCAGATATGCACAGGTATGTGCAAGTACCATGACATTTTATGGGAGGAATTCAATCATTTGCAGATTTGCATCTCTGGAGTTTATCAATTCTTTGTAAATACCAAAGGACCACCAACTACATATTGGGTCATTAAGCAATACATGATCATGAGCCAAAGACCCCTATATAAGGTAGATATAGGGGTCTGCCTAAAGATTGTCATCCAAGGAAGAGAAAGTGCCCCAGCTCCTTCATGTCTGGTCTTTTTCAATAGCATTAAACAAGCAGATTACAGAACCCGCAGTTTGTTCTAATTCCTTTGAGATTCAGTGCTTCCTTGTGCTTTAAACATGCTTGCTTTTCAGACAACATTAGAGAACGGGCAAGTCAGAGGCATCTTAGCCTCTCCTGCAGAAGAGTACACCAAGAGTAGGCATAGAAGAGCAGAAACAATTTATCAACGTGAGATACCTGGCGCATTTTGTTCCTCTGTATTTTGGCGGGTTCCTGCACCCTGATTTCTCTCGGATGCATTGAGCAGAGGAGAGAATCAGCAAACCCAGGGCCTTGCGGGTCTCCCGCTGCAGCTGCTAGGGAGGGAGAGGCACAGAGCGGCACAGCCATCTGGCCCATCCTTCCTGTCAAGTGATGCTTTGCAGCGTCATCTGATGAAGTTATGCAGCATAGCATGGCAAGCTGTGATGCCAAGCACCGTGGAGAATGTGTGAGTATCCCAGGCGACCTGCTTTCAGCCCCCTCCACTGGGCTCCAGTACTATGTTTTTTTTTTTTTTTTTTTTTGTCTGATAATGGGGACAAATTCAAGAAGAGGAGGAACTGCTGTAGGTCTCAGGCCTCAAGCTATGAACAAGCAGTTTTAGATGGTTAAAGCTATAACAATACAAGCTGTCTGCATTCTTGTTCATAGAAGCAGTGTGAGGAACAGTTCTTGGCTTTAAACCATCCTTATTTTTGCTCAGTGGCATTACTGTGTTTACTTTTTCACAGATATCAAGGTGAATATGATAATGTCTCTGTCCATTTCCCATCATTAGTTTAATACCCAGTAATACACACTGTAGGCTAGTTGGTATCAAAACATGGCCCAAGAAAACCCCATTGGTGCTGGCTGGGAACTTGTCAACAGTGCACACTCCCAGACTTCAACCCAGAAACACTAAATCACAGACTTTGTAGACAGAACCCAATATTTACCAAGGCCCATGGATGCATTCTTAATTGAGAAACACTGCACTACGGGTGAAAATTTGAACTGTTTTATCCGCGGCTTTGTGCATAGCCTATTGGTAGGAGAGCTCAAACCTGAAAAGGCCAAAGATAACTTGAAACATTTATATTGTTGTTTTCAATAAATAATATGAGGTCATAGAATTTTAAACCAAACAACTAAGGGTAACAGTCTAGATTTGCTAATGAAACAAAATTGCAAATAAATTTAAAACTAAAAGGGCCACCAGTCACTCTGGGGCTTACCCTGGCATTTAGAGATGTTGGAAGCAGGGGAGTTAGCCCCCCACATCCATTGACCAAATATCTGTTTAGTGATAACTGGGGAATCTTTCTCTCACTTTTGGGTCCATGTCGGACTATAAACTTAACTTGATAAAGAATATACAGAGATGTTATTTTAATGACAGGATACAAGTATTAGTGATAAGAATAGGAATTTAAAACATAATTACATTGATGCTAAGTTTTTTGTTCAATTATTCCTGGCACTTTAGAGACAAAAGATCAAATATTCTTCTACATGTTATGGATCTCTGTTCCAAAGAGAGAAGATCATTTTAGTCATCCCATAAATTACTTTTCACCCCCAAATTTGCCTGATCACTACTCTGTGACTCCGAAGTCTAACACCACATCTGTGTCTAAATTGTTGCCCCCAGCCTATGCTGACAAGCCTAACGGTAAATGCTCACCTTGTTCACTAGGGTCCATCTCATTGATTTCCTGGGATTGTGGGACAGATGGCAAGACAGTCCTTGTGACTAGAAATGAACCAACGTTTCCTGTGGAAGGTTTCACAGCGGAAGGATGATGGATGAGGGGCAGCCAACAGATCATTCACCTGTGGAGCAGCGAACACAGCTGTTCAGGGAGACCATCACATCCCTTGGGGGAAGTGGGGGATAAAAACAAGGAGCCCTGGGGTAGAGATTGCTTTCTTAGAAAACTGGGGATAGTTTGATTAAGTTAACACTTAAAAATTGGAGACAATTTCACTTTAAAAGTGTATTGAAATATCATTAGAAAAATATTAAGTTTACTTGAATGGAAAAGGCCAAATATGAAGCCCTCAATTGTTTAAATATCTAATAAAACTATACCAAATAATTCTATACATATTTTTTTTTTTTTTGGCTTTTCGAGATAGGGTTTCTCTGTGTAGCTTTGCACCTTTCCTGGAACTCACTCTGTAGCCCAGGTTGGCCTTGAACTCACAGAGATCCGCCTGCCCCTGCCTCCCAAGTGCTGGGATTAAAGGCATGCGCCACCATCACCTGGCCTACACATACAATTTTTAACAAATACTATCCATGTATCATACATGTGCACACATACGTGTCTATGTAGAATTCAGCCCATCTTTCAGTTAGAAAAGTCAATGAATTAGAAAAGTCAATGAATTAGCTCCTTGGTTAATAGTATTATGTTATTATTTAATATAATATAGTTATTATTTAAACTATACTCTTTCAACAAAAAGGATGTTATGCTTGGGCTGGAGAGATGGCTTGGCAGTTCAGAGCACATGCTGCTCTTGCAGAGGACCTGGGTTTGATTCCAAGCACCCACATGGTGGTTCACAGACATCTGGAACTCCAGTTCCAGGAGATCCAACACCCTCATCCGACCTCTGTGGGCACCAAGCATGCAGATGGTGCACATGCATACTTGTAGGTGAAACTCTCATACACATAGAATAAAATGAACAAATCTAAAAAGAACTTTAAAAAGAATGTTATGCTATAAAAAAATTTGCACAGTTATAATAAAAGACATTTATTGACATGAGCAGTTGAAGACTTCTAAAAAGTTAGATGATCATTAAATTTAAACAACATTTTCCACTCCTCCAGTGAATCAAAGAGTTAAAGTAAAAAATCATTTGGCAGACAAATACAATTTTAAATAAAAAATACATCGGAGACTGATTCCATTTTTTTTTTCATTAAAATATGATAGTGAGCTGGGATGTGGCTCAGGTGGTAGAGTACTTGTTTAGCACACAGGAAGCCTGAGGTTTGATTCCAGTCCATAGAAAGTGAGTTGTGGTGACATATTGTGTCCCCCAATATATTGTGCATCCTAATAAACTTATCTGGGGTTAGAGGACAGAGCAGTCACTAGACAGACATAGAGGCCAGAAAATGGTGGCACACATGCCTTTAATCCTATCACTTGGGAGGCAAGAGATCCATCTGGGTCTCTGTGAGTTCAAAGCCACACTGGAAACAGCCAGGCATGGTGACTCACGCCTTTAATCCCAGGAAATGATGGCAGGAACTAGAAAGGTATGTAAGGCATGAGGACCAGGAACTAGAGCTGGTTTAAGCTTTTAGGCTTTTGAGCAGCAGTTCAGCTGAGACCCATTTGGATGAGGACTCAGAGGCTTCCAGTTTGAGGAAACAGGATCAGCTGAGGAATTGGCAAGGTGAGGTGGCTGTGGCCTGTTCTGTCTCTCTGATCTTCCAGTGTTTACCCCAATACCTGGCTCCGGGGTTGTTTTATTAATCAGACCTTCTAAGATTCATGTTACAGTGAGTCTAGTGATGCATGGCCGTAATTTGGAGGTGGATTCAGGGAGATTAGAAGTTCATAGTCATCTTTGGCTACACAGCCAGCCTAGTCTACATGACATTCTGTCTTGAGTTTTTTAAAAAAATGAAACGAAACCAAATAATGGCAGTAGTGGCAACCTGAGACTCAACGAGACTTAGGGTGTTTCTGAATATTTCAAGTAGTATCTGTTTGGAAAGATGCCGCAAGCGTTATGGTAAGCACTGTCCTCATTATAGCAGGGCTCCCTCATATGCCGCCCCCCCCCCCCGAAGGCCCAGGTGGTGTGGGAAGGTGGCCACCCGTCCAGTCTGAACAGCTGGAGATGCACTGTGAACGTCCCTTACCTTACTCAGTGTCCTTCTCTGTAGCTATGACCCCAACATTGCAGAAGTAAGGAAGACGGAGGCATAGCGGATTCCCAGGTATGGCGTTCTCACGTAGGGTCGTTTTCTTCTTCTGACTGCCCAGCAGCTGCAGGCAAAACAGTAGCAGTTGGAGTTGCACTGTTTTTAAGAGCTCCACGAAGCACATTCATTAGTCATAAAGATCCTGAATAATTCAAGGTCACTCATTCGTCTCTGTTTCAAAGGTTGTTTTCGTATTAGTGCCAGGCTACAGGTAGGGAAGTAAGACATCGTCCAGTGCTGCTGGGAGTATAGAGCTCGGAAAACAATAACACAGACCCCAAGCCCCAGGTGATGGCACTTTGCAAACCAACCCAAAAAAGAGTGACACTGGAATGGAATCAAACTCATTTTATTAATTCTTTGGTAAATGCAGAGGTATGCTTATATATTCTAAAGGCACTAAATATAATACCAATGGTAATAATTTTTGATGAATTCACATTTCCTCCTAAGTTATACATATAACTAGGTCTTATTTCTAAAGACTTAAAACCTAGCTGTTTAAATCTTGTTAGGATCTTTAAGAAAGTATTATCACACAAACCAAATGTATTAAAAGTTTACAGCAAGGAATGTTCAGGATGTGGAACAGTTAGGGAATCAACTGTCACTTTTGCCAAAAACATCTGAGACAGACCAGATGGCTCAGTGGGTAAAGGTAATTTGTACCAAGCCTGAGGATCTGAGTTTAATCCTAGAATCCTCATGGTGGGAGGAGAGAACCAATTCCTACAAATTGTCCTCTGTCTTCCATACACATACATGTTTACATGCATAATACATCTCACCACACAAAGAGAAAGACACATGTACACACACACACACACACACACACACACACACACACACACACGGGGGGGGGGCAGAGACAGAGACAGAGAGACAAAGAGAGGAATTAATAAAACATAATTTCAAAATTAAAGTAATAATATACCCAAACCCAAAGCCGAGGCATGTTAATTGATGTGCAGTAGTGCAGGAGCTCAAGAGCCTGGATACCTGAGAGTTCATGCTCACTATGACAGGAGGGCATACAGTCTTTCTAGAATGTCCCTTAGTCACCATCAACTTGAAATGAATATGAAGCCAAGGATAAGCAGTTTACTCTTCCCTTTTTGAAAAACATTAGTACCTCACTGATAGTCTACCCAAAGTTGAAACTTGAGATCTATTAAAAAATGGAAATTGATAAATGATGGGGCAAGAATGGGATCAAGTGAGGATGGGGAAAAAAAGTCATCATTTGTCTATGTCTATATAAGCTGCATTGATTTCCTGTGAACAGGTAAGACAAAAATTCAGGAAGAAAGCAAATCTATTTGGGATTAAATCTCCACCTGGCTAAGTGCAGCAGACTTGGAGTTGAAACCTTATTTAGTTTTTACATTATATCTGCCTCAAGCCAACACAGTTCCTGGTACCAGCAATGGAAAACTGTCTGAATATTTTTCTAAATGCTGCCATGCTTAGATTTGGACAAATACATACCATAGACTGATTCTGTCAGTCAATAATCTGTATCTATAGAAAGAGCTGTCTAAGGTCCTAAATCAAATGAACCTAAATTAGATCATTTTTAAACACTAAGAATGATTAAGGTATACTGAAAGTAATTTTGGCAAACTGACCATCGGTAGTCTTAAACTTGGCTGGACTTCTGGATTCATTTACTTCTGATTAGTGGAACTTTGTAGCTACGATTGCAAACCCTGGCTCCAGCCCGAAGTCACATCAAGGCCTCCTCTTTCCTGCTAGCCCCTTCTCATTCCTCCCCTCTTTCCCCTTCTCTTTTTGTAAGTGTTTTAGGTTATGAATCAAATCCAGTTGCCATTTTACGTTGTAAGCGGCTGGCAAGGTCTCTTTGCTAACGTGGCAGTTTCTGAAAATGCTGATTGGTAATTGGGTCTCTGCATCTGAAACAGCTTCAACAAGCAAGCAGGTAGGAAGGAGTCAGGCTTCCTCTTCCACCACAACATGCCCTGGGTTGGCCACAGGGATTCTAGGCCAGCCAGAAACTAACAAGGTGTGGGTTCCTCATGGCAAATGGGTACTGTTGGAGGCAAACAGGACACTGCTCACTGTCTGTATTATACATAAATGTAAAGAATGTAACTGGAGAGAGAGCGCAAAGGGAGGCTTGATATGCTATAATTAAACCTACGTAGGCAGTCCTATATGGAAATCAAGACTACTTTATGAATATGTGTGGTGGTATTGTGTTCCCCAAAATATTGTGTACCTTAATAAACTTATCTAGGGTCAGAGAAGAGAAAAGCCACTAGTTAGGCAGTGATAGCACATGCCTTTAATCCTAGCATTCCAGAGATAGAAATCCCTCTGGATCTCTGTGAGTTCAAGGCCACATTGGAAACAGCCAAGCATGGTGACACATGCCTTTAATCCCAGAAAGCGAGCCTTTAATCCCAGGGAATGGTGGTAGAAAGCAGAAAGATATATAAGGCGTGAGGACCAGAAACTAGAAGCATTTGGCTGGTTAAGCATTTGGCTGGTTCAGCATTTGGCTGGTTAAGCATTTGGCCTGGTTAAGCTTTCAGGCTTCTAGCAGCACAGTTCAGCTGAGAGCCATTTGGATATGAGGACACAGAGGCTTCCAGTCTGAGGAAACAAGACCAGCTGAGAAGTTGGTCAGGTGAGGTAGCTGTGGCTTGTTCTGTCTCTCTGATCATCTAGCATTTCACCCCAATACTTGGCTCTGGGTTTGATTTTATCAATAAGAACTTTTAAGATTCATGCTAAAAATAGGTGTAGCTGAAAGTTTTTCTGTGTCCTGCCCAGTCCACAGCCGCTCAGACCCAAGTAAACACACAGAGGCTTATATTAATTAAAACTGCTTGGCCATTAGCTCAGGCTTACATTTAAACTCAGACCATTTCTGTTAATCAATATGTTGCCACATGTTCCGTGGCTTTACCTGTGTGTCATTAATTACATGCTGCTCCCTGGATGGCGGGCTGGCATCCACTGACTCAGCCTTCCTCTTCCCAGAATTCTCTTTGTCTGTTTATCCCGCCTATACTTCCTGTCTGGCTACTGGCCAATCAGCTTTTTATTTATCAACCAATCAGAGCAACACATTCACAGCATACAGAACATCCTATGGTGATATTTTATTTGTACTAAAATGTGATTTTATTTGTATGTTAATAAATAAAGTTGCCTGTGGGTCAGAGCTAATAGCAAGCCATAGCAGAAGCCGGGTGGTGGCACACACCTTTAATCCCAATCACATGACAGACAGATCTCTGTGTGTTCAAGGATACAGCCAGCTTGGAGACACACGCCTTTAATCTTAATACCAACCACAGAAGACCTGGAAGTCTGTATAGACAGGCAGTGATGAGGAGGTCATGTGGTTGGGTTTACAACCAATGAGAAGGCAGAACAGAAAGTCAATAAAAAGACAGATACACAGGAAGTAGGTCTCTTTCTGAGGGGAAGGATGGCAGCAGCAGGAAGGGTAAGAAAGTGTTTTTAGTATCGGCTCTTAGCTACTGCTCTGACCTCTTGGGCTTTTAACTCTGCATTTGGCTCTGTGTTTCTTATTTAATAAGACTGTTATATCTATAACATCCCACAGCAAACATGTTTGTATCTGTTGAGTCCTTTCAGAAAGAAGTTAAGTTGATAACACCAATACAAGAAAAAAATAGAAACCATTACCAAGGATGACATATCAAATGAGCCAAAAATATAATGTTCTGAGCCCATGTGGCTGTGTGCTTCAAGTCTCTGCTGTTTTCAAAACAAAAGATTCTTACAGTTATTATACATGAGTATTATTAGAAGACATACTGGCTTATCAAATTCATTTTATGAAGTTAGCAAAAATTTGCATAGTGAAATAAAGGATTTATAATTCTCCCTCTCTCTCCCTCTTTCTCTCTCTTTCCATTCATTCATACACACACTCACAAAAAGTTTATGGGCCAATATTACTTACAACCCTTTAAGAGAAAATCCTAAAGAAACTATAAACCATGTTAAAAGACTACTGTGCTGGAGAGCTTTAATTCTATGGGTACAAGAAAGGATGACTGACATTTTGGAATTGACATCATAATATATTAGCAAGTCCAAAAAGAGAAGTCTGGTATTTCAGCAGATATTATACAGGTATATTATTTTTATAAATTCGTTAAATTTAAATGACACAAGTCTATAAATTAATGTACAAAACAATGTTTTAAGATATATATGCATTGAGGAACGGATAAATTGAGCTAATATGTTTCTTCACTTACTATTTTTTTTTTTGTGGTAACAAAAATTCTACCCTTTTAGTGATGTTTTAAAATACATTATTATAATCTCCATACAGTTATAACCTATTGTGCAATAGGTTCCTTAGACTTAGCCTTTTCTGTGTAGCTGAAATTGCATGCCCCAGAATTAACGTCTTCACCACCCTAGAGACTTTCACCCTCCTGTCTGCTTGAGTTCAACAGAAATCAACATATGAATGAGATCACACAATATTTGACTGTGGGCCTGGCTCTGTGTTATATAACAGTGTTCTATAGGCTCACAGACATTGTTGAAACGACAGGATTTCCCTGTTGAAAAGGCCCAACGGTATTGCGTTGTTAGTCATTGACACGTGACTGCTGTGGATCATGGAACATGGAAGCGCAGAGATCTCTTCCATGTGTTGATTTCCTTTCCTTTCGATATGTACTCATTAGTGGCAGTGCTGGCTCATATAGTCGGTTCGTTTTAAATTTATTTTATTTTTTCATTTTTATGTGCATCTGCATGTATGTGTGTGCATGCATGCATGTGTGTGTGTGTGTGTGAAGTGTGTGTGTGTGTGTGTGTGTGTGTGTGTAGGTAGGTAGGTATGCACATGTATGTATGTGCATGTGGAGGGGCCCAGGCTGATGCTGAGAATCATCCTCCACCACTCTTTCGCCTTATTCATGCAGGCGGGATCTCTCAATCAAACCCAGAACTCACCAATATGGGTAGTTTTGCTAGCCAGCTTGCTCTAGGAATCTCTGGTCACCATGCCCACCCAGCATTTATGAGAGTTTCTTGTGATCCAAACTCTGACAGTCCCCATGCTTGAATGGCAAGCGCTTGTACCACTGAGCCGTATCCCCAGCCCCTATTTTTATTTTTCTAGAGCAAGCTCCATATTGGTTTTCATAAAGGCTATCCTAATTTATATTCTTATCAACAGTTTAAAATGTTTTTTTTTCCTCTATGTCCCCACAGAGGCTTTTCTCTCTTATTTTTGGTTAATGGACATCTCAACAGGTACAAGGCCACAGAGGAAGACCAATGAGAAAGAAAGAATGATGTCCAGCTAATTGTGATTGTCATGGGTCTGTTGCAGTCCTGCGGGGGTACTGTGAGTTGTAAAGGTGTGGGTTTTATCACCAGGACTGAATGCAGTGTTGCATCCAAATCATTCATGCCATCTTTAAAATTATTTTATACTGATTATTAGTGTTTTAATTTTAAGTTAGAATACAAAGTGGTAAACTTCATTAACACATTTTTATGCATGTATCTACCACTGTTTTATTATTCTTTCACACCCTTCCTCCTGCTCACGTTGACCCCACCTGTTAGTCCTCTACCTCCTGTCAAATGGTTCTCTCCTCTGCTTTGCCAATGCATTAGCAGCTTCTCCTCCCTCCCCCTCTTTAGGACATCTTCCTCCCATCTCACGGTCCCTTTTCTACCTTCATAACCTACACACACATACTGAAATCTAGGTTCTATACATGAGGAAAAGCATGGACATGTGTCTTCCTAATCCCAGCTTATTGCTCCACATAAAGTTTCCTGTTCCATCTACTTTCCTGCAAATGCTGCGATTTTATTTTTTCTTTGGGGGTTGAATAAACTTCATTACATATACAAGCTAAATAGTCTTTATCCACTCGCAGACCCCTGGACCAATTCCTTATTTTGGTTATTGTGAATAGTGCTGAGGTCAACATGGATATGCAAGGATCTCTCAGGTATGTTGATTCAGAGTCCTTTGGGCAAACACCCAGGAGTCATACAGCAGAGTCATACAGTAGCTCTACATTTAGTGTCCCCCCCCCCCCGCCAGGGACTTCCACACTGATATCCATAGTGGATTGAGTAATTTACATTTCTATTAGCAGTGTGTAAGGTTCCTCTTTCTCTGCTTCCTCACTAGCATCTGTTGTTTTTAATGGCTGCCATTCTGACTGAGAAAAGAAAACTCCTCAATGTAGTTTTTCTTTCCATTTCTTTAATGGCCAATGATGTTGAACATTTTTTAAATATTTCTGGGCCATTTATACTTCATATTTTAAGAACTGTTCTTTTCGCTGGGTGGTGGTGGCGCACGCCTTTAATCCCAGCACTCGGGAGGTAGAGGCAGGCGGATCTCTGTGAGTTCGAGGCCAGCCTGGGCTACCAAGTGAGTTCCAGGAAAGGCACAAAGCTACACAGAGAAACCCTGTCTCGAAAAACCAAAAAAAAAAAAAAAAAAAAAAAAAAAAACAACCCAAAAAACAAAACAAAACTGTTCTTTTCACTAGCCCATTCATTGACATGACTGCTTAGCTTTATTGATATTTAGTTTTTTGAGTTCTTCATATATTCTAGATATTAACCTTCTCCCAGATAGTGGAGACTTCCCCCTGCTCTGGGGGTTATTTCTTCACTAAATGATTGTTCCTTGTTGTTTAGAACGTTTGGAATTCCATGCACCACCATTTGTCAATTCTAGATTTCACCTTGAACGGTCAGAGAGTCCTTGCCTGTGCTTGTATCTGGTAGCGTTTCTGTGTTTTCCCCTAGCAATCTCAGGGTTCATGTCTCACATTAAGGTCTTTGACTCATTTTGAATGACCATTTGTACAGGGTGTAAGACATAGGATGTAGTTTCGCTCTTCTACACATGGATATCAGTTTTTCTGACAGCATTTCTTGAAGAAAAGAAGCTTTTCTCCAATGCATGTTTTTCATATTTTTGCCCAAAATCAGGTAGCTGTGACTGTGTGCTTTTAATCCTGGGTCCTACACTCTTGTGTGTGTGTGTGTGTGTGTGTGTGTGTGTGTGTGTGTGTGTGTGTGCAGGCACATGATTTACAGCCACCCAAACTGTGGTGAAGTTTTGAGGCTTAAGGTCTAAATAGTACAGTGACAGCTCCGGTGAGGATCTTCATGGCTGTACCATATCATGGCAGATGGCACTATGAAGGGAGGAACATGCAGGAGGGAGGGCTTACCTGGTAAGACAGGAAGCCGCATTAGATTCAAATCTTGTTCTTTTTATAATTAGTTCTGAGCCCTACATAACTACCTTAATCTTTCCTGAGGGCAGTGATTTCAATGGACTTCACATCTGGAATCTACCGGTTGAAACTCTCATCAGTCATTAACACTGCCACACAGGAAACAAAGGAACCTCTGTGGGACAAACCACGCCAAATCCACAGTGTGGTGGTCTGAAGGAGAATGGCCCTATAGTCTCATACGTTTGAATACTTGATCCCCAGTTGGCGGAACTGTTTAGGAAGGATTAGGAGGAGTGGCCTTGTTGGAGGAGATGTGTCACTGGGGGGTACTTTGAATAGCTCACACTATTCCTCGTTAGCTCTGTCTCTCTGCCTCATGCATGTGGAATTAAGATGTATGCTTAGATGCTGTTCTAATGCTATGCCTGCCTGCCTGCCTGTTGCCACGCTCTCCATTATCATCAACATAGACTCGCACTCTGAACTGTTAAGTGCCAAAGAAATGCTTTCTTCTGTAAGTGGCTTTGGTCATAGTGTCTTATCACAGCAATAGAGAGTAACTAGGCCACAGATACTGAGAATTCATTATTAAGATTTTGCAAATGCAGATGGAATCTTGAGTGTGTATGAAAGTTGATTTGGTAGCATTGTTTGAGAGTGACTAATATACATTGTTATTGAGCAGGATATGTTAGAATTTATGGCCTCTTTTGCAGACATAGGCAGCATACGTACAGGAAGAGAGGAGTCTGAGTGCATTCCTCAAAAGCCTGGCCAGTGGCACCTTTGGTGAAGACCATGCATCTCTGTACCAGCAAAGCGAGAGACTTGTGATTAGATATCTCTCTGGGCTCCTCATTTCTGCCCAGAAAAAAAAGTTAATGAGAGAGGGCAGAGCAGATGCTCACATTGGGAGGTTCCGAGTTTGCTGCCAGCAGCTCAGCTTGCAAGCTTGGGTAACCTTTCTGTGTCCTCTGCAGCCCCAGAAAGCGTGCAGCTCCGGGCCAGGACCATCTCCGAGTTAAAGATGTTCACTGTAAGGCCAGAAAATGAGCAAGTTGATGGTTATGTATGACCTTTCTTCACTTGGTCTTGTGGAGGCTCACAATTCTCATCTCCATTAAACAAACAAACAAACAAAAAAGTGTTATTAAGCCAGAAGACTGTTAAGCCTAGAGAGACCCCAATAACACAGATTTGTGGGACCCCAGAAAAGGAAGACGCTATGCAAGAAGTAGCAAGAAGTGGAGGCGCCATTGGGCAGTGAAGACTGGTTGGATGGTGATGGCATGAAGAAATCCTGAAATGTTTTACCAGATTAGATAAGAATCTTGTAGTCAGGATATGAAATCCAGACAAGAGAGTCTGGGGTATGGGTGTGCATGGAATGAGTTCAAGGAATGGCTTGTTTAGTTGACTGCCCAGCCAGCCTAGGACAGTGGTTATCAAAGTGTGGTCCTCAAAGCAACAGCAGCACCTGGAAATGCATGAAAATGCAGATTCTCCGGCTCCACCTGAAACCATTGGTTATCATAGACTCAGTGGTCTTTGTTGGTCTGTTTCCTATTTGATTGAGACAAGGTCTCAGGTAGCCAGGCTGGCCTTGAACTTGCTGTGTAGCTGAGCTTTGGCCCTGAATTCCTGATTTTCTTGCCTCCACCTCCTGAGTGCTGGGATTACAGGTGCGTGCCACCATGCCTAGCTGGAAATCCGTTTTAATGGGTGGGTTCAATTGGTGCTAATGTAAAACAAAACAATAACAAAAACTACTGGTATAGTATTGATGTATCTTGTTGATATTTGCTGGCTGGGATTGGGGAAATTATTAAGAACTGAGACAACCCAGGCTTTAAGCCTGGTTAAGTGGGAAAAGTGATTTGTTTAAATTATTTAAATACATTTTTAAAATTCCTCTAAATCACGCACTTGAAAGCTATTTCTCTACCAAGTTATATGGATGTGTATATAGCTTTATACAGAAGTTATCTATTAGTAATAGAAATCCCCAACCTACAGGAGTTTAAGCCACAGAGTCTATTATATCATCAAAGTTTCAAACTGGTCTCAGGCTGAGCTCTTGGTGCTCACCGTGGCCAGGATTTCCCCTACATTTTGCATTGCTTATTATTATCATCTTATTAGTCTAGTGACGTCTCTCCTCGTGTTCACAAATCGCTGCCAGTAATGTAGGCACTGCGTCTTGATAGGACAGCCTTTTAGGAGAAAAGGAAGTAAAGGCTTTGCCCCCAGATTTCCAGAAGACTTGTCCCTATATAGCATCGTTCAAAACTTGGTCATATGACTACCCCTAGACCAATCACTGTCAAGCAGGACTAGATCAATAGTCATAGCCTGGTGTTGGGCTGATTGGTTATTTTAGCAAAAGCAGAATTTTGTTAGCTAAGAGGATGGAGGCAGACTCTGAGGAGGGTAACTAGCAGTGCCTTCTAAAGGTCAAGGACTTTGACCACTGGGCTCAGTAATTACTTACATAATGCTCTTCCCATCGACATGTTCTAGCTTTTTTATTGAATACATTGAATATACCTCTCTTGTGCCCTTACCATTTCAGCTTTAACAACAGCGAGAAAATTATTTTTTAATAATCTTGCATTAATGCTCTTTCTAATAGCAAAAAACAGATGTGAGATTTCCCAAGTCGGCCTATTATATATTAGGCTACTATAAGAACTAAGCATCAGTTGAAAAACTGAATCTCCCTGAAGGGGGATGTGAAGCACTACCTTTGAATAAGTAGCAAATACTAATACTTTCCTCCCAGTATAATCTATAGCTTACAACTGGGGCAAATGTGTGGTAATATACAGTGATTAAAGTTAAGTTGGTTTACTCACATATGGGACTCTATTCCAGAACATGCTATACTGGTCCAAAGACAGGACATAGTTTATACTCATGCTAAGAATGTGGCTGACTGTGCCCTTAAGAGGAGAAATTTCTGCCTTTGCTTCTCTCTAGCTCCTTGGGTATTCACCAGTAGGAGAAGCAGCTAATTATATGACTGGCCAGAGCTTACAATCCACGGGGGCGGGGAGGCAATCAATAACTGTCCGGGCCACTACACTGGAAGGTGGTGTGTATCTATGGTTTATATTCACTCTTCCAGCATCTCCACCTTGCAATGTGTGCTGTTAGTAAAAGAGTTGATTTAAGGGGATGCAGGAAGTTTTGTTTGGGCTGAAGACACATTTTCTTGGCCCCAGATTCATTTCTCAGTATAATCCAGTTTCACCAGGGATGGGCTCTGCATGTTAAGGAACAACATGCATACACCCATGTGTGCGACATCCGTCTAATTATTGTTCTTTGTGGTCCCCCTCTTTTAGCTGATCATCCCATGCAGACAGGTGGGGAGAGGATCACAAGCCTCTGCTCTTGATTCAGAATCAGGCCATTCATACAGAGCACCAGAAAATGTGCTGACGTTGGAAGCAAGCAAGCCAGTCGTGTTTGGAACTTATCCATTTATTTATGCATTTATTATCGTGGTATGGAAGCAAGGCAGAAGCATCTGAAATGCCCTGAATTTCCAGAAAGCAACTTGTACCTTAAAAGCTTCTTTTTCAAAAGGCACAGAAGGTTGTAGTGTTTCACCAGTCTCCTGGGCTTTCATGAGTTCCTAAGCAACATTTGTATAAGGTCCGACGAATGTTGAAGATGTATGAGAACATCGAGTTGAGCAGTATCGTTTTAAGAAAAGATCGCCATTTTTACTTATATGGTGTGATTCTGTGAAAATCTGCTTTTTCTACAAAATTCCATTTATTCAGACCGTATCATGTGTCAAGTAATAGAAGCTTAGTTAGTCAATATTAACCAAACTATGTAATGTGTTGCAAAGATACTTTGCAAAAACTTGGAAATACCAAATATTTCTGAAGAAAAACGGCCCACATCTGGGGTTTTTGGAAGGTGGGTGACCCGACTAGCCCAGAAGATCTCATGGATTTTGTAGTCTTTCCAGTTCACCACTATTGACTAGACCCAGATGCCAACTACTCATCTTTTTGTGTTGGCTAAATTTGTTAGTATGTGGAGGGATGGAGATATCTATATGTGGAGGGGGTGGGGGAAGAAAGAAAGGGAGAGGACAGGAGAGGAGAATAAATGGATGACTATGTTCTTTTTAGTTCTGGACCAACCAGTTGAGGCACAGTGTTAAGGATGAGAGCAAGCATGGCCTTTGTGTCTTAAGAAAGTAGCTTTTAGGGTACAAATTGCTTTCTGGAAATTCAGGGCGTTTCAGATGCTTCTGCCTTGCTTCTACCCATACCACGATAATAAATGCAGGTGGAAGCCAGGCATAGTGGCGCACACCTTTTATCCCAGCACTCGGGAGGCAGAGGCAGGCAGATCTCTGTGAGTTTGAGGGCAGCCTGGTCTACAGAGTGAGTGCCAGGATGGTCAGGTGGAAGGGAGCAGGTGATGTCCAGGCAAAGACACAATGATTGACATCACTATGTTAAGATATTTAAAACAGCGACAAGCATCCACTTGTTTGGGGGGACATGCAATAATCAACAAAAACGGGATTCGATGCCGGCAATACAGTGATGACATTGGGACTTTGGGGCTGTTAATTGCTGTTTCAGTTGCTCCTCTCTAAATGCGGATACTCAGGGGTCTTTACTTCTTACAATTTCAATTCCTTCATATTTGATCTGGCTGGAGCTATTGGTGGTCCTCAAATTTTCCCTCAGAGTCTGTAAAGGGGAGAAAACATGGAAATGCGTAAGTTTCTCTAGAATGCACCAGTAACTTCTGTTTGTGCCATCCAAAGGGTTCCTGCATCCCGTTTGGCTCAGCGGCTGAGAGGAGGCATGTGTGGGACAGATTCCGTGGTGACAGAAAGCCACCAGACCCTCATTAACCATTGCCACGTGGTAGTGTAAATTCTGGCTTCCTTCCTGACTTGGCTATTTCTGTGTGTGACTCTGCCTTTTCTCCTCATTCTGAAGCATGTGTGTAGCTACAGCCTTCTCATTTTCATCTCTGGGCCTTTCCCTGCCTCAGTGTACCAATTCTCGTCCTCTGCAGCCAGCTCATTCCAAAGCCCATCATCATGTTGTGCATTGTCAGAATACCAAGTGCAGTGGTCTGTGTTTGCTGGATGTATAAATACCATCCTGCGAGTGAACGCCCTGACTGGGCAGCCACAAAGAAATCCTTATCAACTTGTTTTCCTAAGAAATAGGGAGTTCTTGGGGAGAACTCAGTTAAATGCTTTGGCAAAGAGAACTCACAGGGCTGAACACATCTCCTAGCTCCCTCTGTCACTCATCCTGGGGAAAGAACAGACTCTTCCCATCATAGCTTTGGTTGTTAAAGTGCAGTGGTTCCTAAACGAGAAGGCCAGGCTGAATCTCTGCACTGTGCCCTTGGGGGCAATTATTGGGAGAGAATCGTACTGCATGGAACCCTGATCATCTACTAACTGAAAGACCCTAGCCCTTCAGGCTTACACCCCCAAGCCTCAGGAAAGGAGAAACTTCAAGCACCAGGAAATGAGAAACTGAAAATCTAGTTCCAAGGGCAACCTGACTTATCCATTGTTCAATCTCCCCTGCAACCATATAACAATGTATAGAGATTTCTGTTAAGAGATGTGCTCCACTGTGACTGGGATAGTTGCAGGTGTTCCAGGAAGGACCACCGTGACCTGTGTGTAAACTCCACTCCCGCCCTGATATCCCCCCTTGAGGTTTCAGGAAGAATGTACATGGGGACGTGACTGTACCCACTCTGTGATCAGACCATGATCTTGTGAAACGAAATTGTATGGGAATTGTAATCTTATGTGTTTTGTGGATTTTTCCTTTCTAAGCCCTTATGGGGATGCAGTAAGATGCGGCTCTTGCTCTTAGGAGCAGAGTTTGCCCTTCTATATAGAAGCTTAATAAAATCCTCATGCTGTTGCATCAGCTGGACTGGAGTCTGGGTTCTTGGGGCGCCCACTTGAGACCCTAAACTTTGGGGTCCAACACTAACCAATTCCATTTGTAGAAAAAGAAGAACGTATTAATGCTTTGTCTACTGTCTACCATTTGTGATTTCTTGACTTGATAACTTTTCAGAGATGGGCTGATAACTCAGACCTGAAAAATGCTCTGCAGCCAGTAGAGAACCCAAAGAATTAGCATTTAAAACATGTGGACTTTTGGCCATTCTCCTTTTCTCCCATCTCCTTCCTTCCTCCTGGGCACTTCCCTGGTGGCCTTGCTCCATTAGCAGCTGCAAGATGTGAGGTCACATCTGTATGGAGTCTCAGTTTAAGACTTCAGCATTTCCTGGCTCCATGTGCAATAGAGCAAGCAGCTGTCCAGACAGATAACTCTGTTAAAACTCTCTGTAACCTCCCCTGAATGCTGGCCTCACAATGTAAGTCACTGGGTGACTGCTCAGTGATGCCCAGCTTCCTTCTACACAAAGGGATGCAGGTAAGAGAATGGTAAAAATGGAAGCACACTAGATTATTATTTCATACATGTTCTGTGTATGCAGACTTAGAAAACATACTTGCTTCTGTATCGGTATTCTCAAGGTTTCCCCACCGCTCCATGATTCCACCACTGAGAACAAAGTTCTCAGTGTCAGAGAGATTTTTCACTTGGGTCTCTCAGGCTTCCCCTCTCAGGGCCTTCTGAAGAGGATTCCCTTTTGCCCTGTTGGCTATTTTAGGCTTTGTAAAGGAGAGTTAAGTGGAGAAAAGTAGAGAGGGTAATACATTCGGGGCCAGGACTGAGCTGAAGCGTCTTGGGAGTTTGAGGTCCGACACAAAAGCCGTGTCGGTAAGAAAGCAGTTGTGGATGATTTCATCCCCTTTCTCAAAGTGTTCATGGGGAAAACCGAGTTGTTGAAGCCTTTTTACCACCATCTCATGCTCTACAACAGGAGTGTGGGCCCTGACCGTGAGCATCCCCGAAATTGTCCCCAGTTCTGCAGACTCACCGTCTGACACAGCTTGCTCTTTCTCTTCATCCTGGCCTATACTGGACTGTGTGCTATCTTTACTTTCTGAAACAAAAATTTAAACTAAAGTCAGGGTTCAAATATAATAAACAGCCTGTGGGATATTCTGAGTTAGTGTTTTTCAAACTTTGTGCCAGGATTGACGGTAAAAAACTGTGTGTGTGCCGGGCGGTGGTGGTGCACGCCTTTAATCCCAGCACTCGGGAGGCAGAGGCAGGAGGATCTCTGTGAGTTCGAGGCCAGCCTGGTCTACAGAGCGAGATCCAGGAAAGGCGCAAAGCTACACAGAGAAACCCTGTCTCGAAAAAACAAACAAACAAACAAACAAACAAACAAACACCAAAACCAAACAACCAAACAAAAACCTGTGTGTGTGTGTGATATCATAGCTCAGTATGTTTGTGTACATACAGATTAACCAAAAGTTACTTCCCATAGTACTCTCCTAATCTCCTTTTACTTACCATTCATTTCAAAAAAAAAATTTTTTTTTGAGAAAGGATGTCATTGTGGTAGCTCAAGATGGTTTCTGATTCTGAGTAGAGTTAGATAACTAATTAAGTACTAGAATCACAGGCAGGACCATGCTTGGCTTTGTGTGTGTGTGTGTGTGTGTGTGTGTGTGTGTGTGTGTGTGTGTGTGTAATGTTAATTAGCATATATGATTAATACATGCTATTGATAAACAGATTATGTTATTAATATGTTGTATATACTATTAATATGTATAAGGATTACTTATCTATTGTTTTTTCTTTCCTCCCTCCCTCCCTTCCTTCTATCCTCTCTTATCCTGTCCTGGTCTATCCTGTGCTGTCCTGGTCTATCCTGTGCTATCTATTTCCAAGTTAACTGGAAGAGCATCTTTTCTTAATCCCTGTTATCAATTTTATAATATTTCAATGGGAAAGTCCTGGTGATTAAATTGATTTTCTTAACCATTAATTTTTTTTGCTGCCCACAGACAGAGTTTCTACAATTCAGCAAGAATTATATGGTATGATTGATTTTAATGCTCATTCAACAAGTCACCCCCAGACAGCCTGAAATCGGTGCCACTTTCTCTGCTTTGTTAGGGAACCCAGGGGACTGGAGTTCTGTAGTCTGCATAAGAATCTCACTTGGCTAAGTGCCTCAAGTTTTAACTAGCAACTTAAGTTGGAATTGTTCTAGAGAATGTGTTCTCTGCAGTTCACTTTCTCCTCTTCTCATCCCAGAAAGCAGCCAGTCACCTTCTTCATGACAGATTTGATAGGTTTTCTCGGGTCTCTCAAGGCCTTGGTGCACTCCAGCCTTTCATTAGTATTGCTTGATCTCGGTCGGCCTTGTCTTTCATTATTATTGCTTGATCTCGGTCGGCCTTCCTGGAGGAATAACGCCTCCACAGACTCAGTCTAGGCTTCTTAAGCTCTGCTGAGGCTGGGACTCAGTTCTCTGGATAGTGATGTGGGCTGTAAAAACCCTCCAGGGGGCTACTGAAATAACTAGGTTAGTTCAGCAGGGCCAGCCTCCAACTATTCCGTGTTTGTCCAACCATCCACCAGCCAAGTTGATAACCTTATAGCCAGACATCACATGATTCCTACCTACCTACTTTCCCAGGTCTGTTAGTCCATTTTGCATCCTCTGACCTAACCCAGATACCTTAATGTTTGGGGAAACTATGTGCTTCTGGCCTTGCCTTGGTTACCTGAAGGCCTCTTTGCCATGTTCTTTTCCCTCTGGTAGATGCTTTTTACAATCTCCCTCTCCTCTACCCTTCAATTACACACTTCTGTTATAAATCACATGAAGGAAGGATCAATCACCCTACAGTCAATCAATCACGCTACAGTCAAGCTCCCATGTCATCTGTTCTGGAAATCTTTCCTGACACTCCCAGTTACCACAGGATATCCCCCAATTGCTTCCATTCTAGCCTGGGCCTCTGTCACAGTCCTGTCTCTTCATAAGATGCGAATGCTTGTGTTCTGCACCCTTATCAACTCATAGGTTGACGTCTAAACCTTCTCATGCTTACACTGGAAGGCTGGATTTTGGGAAGTGACTAGAGGGGGTAGAGAATCCTCGTGAATTCAGAATTATAGTCTTCCAAAACAGGCCCATGGGAATTCATTGGTGTTTGTCCCCCATGTGGAGACAGAGAAACACATACTAAAACTTGCCCTGACCACACACTTAATTTGCCAGTGCCCGCATCTCAGCATGCCCCTTGAACCACAAGAAGTAACTTCCAGCTGTTTTTTTAGAATAATGGCCAGAATGAACAAAGACATCTCTCAGAACTGAATTTTTCCTCTTGGCTCTGCTATTTCACGTACTAAACAGTAGATGCATTTGAAGGCAGGTATCTGTTTGATATGTTTTTTAAAGCCTGTTTTGGAAGACTATAATTCCTCCCAGCGTAGCTCCTCCCTCCTCCCCCTTCACATCCATTTGTGATGTAAAACACATATGACATGAAAACTACCTCATAAAAATGTGGAATCACAACACAACATTGTTAGCCATGCACACTGCTGTATGGCAGAGCTCTGGAACTCTTACGCTGCATGACCTGTGCTGTTCCTGAACTAACACCAGTTCATTTCTCTTCAGCCAGCTTAGTTCCCAAGTAATTTTCAAGACATGTTAGGTTTTCTCCTTCATGTTAATGAATCTTTCTTTTCCCTTTGAGTGTTTAGCTTGCCAATCATGTTTCCTTCATTTTGAGCCACAAAACTCTGTTTTGTTCAGCTGTTTAACTGTGAGTCTTGACATGTCATAGGCTCTTGGGTCCTTTCCCTACACAGTTTATGTGGCTAGAACCTCTGTGTTTGATAGTTTTATGTCAACTTGATGTAATCTTGAGTCATTTGGGAAGAGGTAATTTCAATTGAGAAAATGCGTCCATAGAATTGGCCAGAAGGCAAGTCTGTAGGGCATTTTTAAATTGATGATTGATTTGGGAGGGCCCAGGTCACAGTGGATAGTGCCACTCTGGGCTGGTGGTGGTCCTGGGTGCTATAAGAAAGCAGACTGAGCAAGCCAGTTAAGCAGCATTCCTCCATGGCCTCTGCATTAGTTCCTGCTTCCGGGTTCCTACTCTGAGTTCCGGCCCTGACTTCCTTTGATGATGGACTCTCAAGTCTAAGCGTAAGCTGAAACAAACCCATTCTTTCCCAAGTTGTTTCAGGTCAGAGTTTTATCACAGCAATAGAAACCCTAACTATGACAACCTCCCTCTCACAGAAACTAGTGGATCCATGGAGCTCAAGGAATACCCTGTAGTTTGCTACAAAGATTTATTAGTGCCTTTAAAATATGATCTCATGTAGCTTGGCCTTTGGGCTAGGATCAGGTATAAAATATGATCTTATGTTTTAGTATGGGAAGAGGATTTTGAAGGTCTTAACTGTTTTATGGCTAACAGATGGTTAAGTTCCTTTCTTTGAAACTCAGTGCAAATTCTTAGATTGAAAGGAACTTGTTTTTTTTCTCCACATGAGTCTACTTACCATTCATGGCCTTGTGCTCTTCCTGGTTGTCATTTGTGGAGAAGTCAGAGACCCTTCAAACTTTTTAAAATTTAGTTTCGAGTCTAATGGCCAGAAAATTAATATTAAAATAATTGAAGAGATATCATAAGCCTCCTACATGAATCTTCTTATTGACAAGCTATTAACAGAGATCTCCAAATTGAGAGGTGCAATGCTCTCATTATTTTGGGAATATCTAGGACAGTGGGTTTTATTTTTTGGAGTGGATATAAGGTCCAAAGGTAACAAAGTAAAAAGCAATTGACCCTTGTTAATAAAAATTCAGTATATACCACTGAATTTGAATAGTCACATTCTTTCACAAGACTCTCTATAATCAAGTATAGTTGGGAAATTTAGGACCAGTTACCAGTCAATGAGTCAAATACAGGATGACAGTTTTGTAGCCCTTTCTAGAGAAAGAAAATTACAGCCTTAGTCTGCCAAACCCAGGCAGCCACCCAGGGGACCTGTAAATTTTAAGAAGAAAAGAATTCATGTTAAAACCAGCTGCCCCTTGGACTTCTACAACCTGAAGCCCCCACCTTCATTCTGCCTCGGGGCTGTGTTTGTTTTGGCTCGGTTCTAGGGACTTGATCATCAGCCAAGCTCTGAAATCCCCAGCCTCGCATTCTACCCACACTCCACTAAATCCTCTTTGGTCTCAACCAATGGCCTTCTGCCAGATTTTTTTTTTAACTAGTTCATTCTGAAAGAAAGCAACCGTCTTAGATGGTTGGAATTTTCACCGATAGGTTCTTAGATACGTTTTATATGGCCTCTGGTTAGACTTTGAAAACTTGATTTCTAGTTAGCTTTTCCTTCTTTGTGCAATAGAGACCCACCAAATATAGCCTATCTTTATCACTGTTACTTGAAACTTCTTTGCCTTACCCTCTTCCTCCTCAAATGCTAAGCAAAGCAACAAGATTGGGCTCATTTTCAATGCTGATGACCCAAATCACCTCAGCAACTACTTAAAACCTGAGTTTAAAAAAAAAGGGAAGAAGATGAGAAAAAGAAGAAACTTTTGAGAGATAATTTGTTTTTCTAAATAAAATTAGTATGAAAAACCTCAGAATAATTTTTGGAACACAGCATTGAGTTCCACCATTCTCAGAAAATGGGATGAAGTACACACTAATATTTGGGGGCATGTTCCACATCTGCATCCAGACAGCGGGCATCTTTTTAGGGAATCCCACAACTACACACTGGACTCTGTTATGTTTTGGTCTCTGACTTCCATTGAACTACCTGTACCTTTTCTGTATAATTTTTCTCCGTTATAATTAGTTATTGCCAACCTTGCCTTTCTTCATTACCGTCTTTCACTCCAGGGTCTTCCCTCCTGCTCTGTTCCACACTCTCCTTGCCCACACAGGTACCTCCATCTGCAAACACCACCTCCTCCTCCAGACTTAACACTAGACATGCTCCTGGTTTAGAACTGATCCTGTGTTCTGTCGTGAGGACTCTTCTCCTCACTCTCCTCTAGCTTCACCCTCTTCCTAATGGTGGTTAAATACTGACATCCGCCCATCCAGATAGTCACCCATTTCTTTCTATTTTTGAATGTGTATGTTCATTTTTTGGGGGATATGCAACGTTCACAAAACCAAGTCCAAAGGGAGGAGAGACCACAAGTGAAGAAGCATTCCTACTCTAGTCACTGTGACCTGCTCCTAGAGGTCCCCATAGCTACCAGTTTCTTCTAAAAAGTAATGGTTATTGATCGCTCCAAAGCCTCCTATCTATGGTGATATTCTATTTGTACTAAAATGTGATTTGTATGTTAATAAATAAAGTTGCCCCGGGGTCAGAGCTATTAGAGCCATAGCAGAAGCTGGGCAGTGGTGGTGCATGCCTTTAATCCCAGCATTTGGTAGGCAGAGCTAGGTGGATCTCTGTGTGGTCAAGGATACAGCCAGCATGGAGACACACGCCTTTAATCTCAATACCAACCATAGAAGACCTGGAGGTCTGTACAGACAGGCAGTGACGCGGCGGTCATGTGGTTGGGTTTACAACCAATGAGAAGGCAGAACAGAAACACTATAAAAAGACAGACACACAGGAAGTAGCTCTCTTTCGGAGAGGTAGGACAACAGCGACAGTGAAGGGTAAGGTTTTTAGCTCTTAGCTAATTGCTCTGACCTCTTGGCTTTCATCTCTGTATTGGCTCTGTGTTTCTTATTGAATAAGACAGTTACTTCTACACCTATCCAGCCCAGATCTGTCTTATGCTTAGAGGCATGTGTCCATTGTTCAGTAGACACATTCACTTACAGGATTCCTGAAAACCTGCTCCTTCATCATTATGCTTTACCTTAATCATGCTCTGCCAGTCACTTTTATGACAGCACACATAGCACATGACAAGGGCAGTGGAGGCAACCAGCTTGGGGACCCCAACTTACCCAAGCTGTTCTTAGGACTGAGATCAACAGCTCCACATTTCTAGCCCATTTGGGGCTCACTGTTGAGGAATTCTATTCCAGGGAATGATAGTCCTAATTGATATGTCCTAAGGCCAAAGGCCCTGGGCACTTTATACGTGCATCTGTGCATACACGTGTACTTGTGCGTGTGTGTGTGTGTGTGTGTGTGTGTGTATGTGTGCACGTGCTTGTGCGTGTGCGTGTGCGTGTGTGTGTGTGTGTGTGTGTGTGTTTGTGTGCATGTGTGCGTGTTTCCATACATACATATTTGTGCAGGCCAGAGGTTGATGTCAGCTGTCTTCCTTAACTGCTCTTTACCTTATTATTTGAGGAATGGTCTCACTGAATCTCGAGTTCACCATTTGTCTAGCCTGCCTAGCAAACACCAAAGATCCTCCTGTCTGTGCCCACCCAGCATCTTCGCACCTACTGGCAAGTGCTTTACCTACTGGGCCATTTCTCCAGCCCCAACCCTTGGCACATTCTAGCCCCCCCACCCCCCATCTGGCCTTTTCTTATCCTCTGTCTCAGACTGCCCAACTTCTGTCAACTGTAACTCTTTCAAATCCAGCTGTGCCTCTATACCACCATGGCCACTGCTTTGTTAGGCTCTTATCTCTCTTCCTGCTGCAGAGTTGGTCTTGCTACTTGTTTTTCTTTTGATTCATTCTTCTATTTCAGACATTACAGATAGCAACCATGCCAAACTTAAAATTTACTTCCCTCTCTTTCCTGTCCCCCATCCCTTGTTGGTTTAAAATGGTTCCTAGTTCCCTGTCTCCAGACATTCTTCACGTCAAGCTCTATTTTGTGTAGAAAATGTATCAGGTCTTGGAACACTTTTCCTTACTTCTTTGCATTTCTGTATGTTGCTCCCTCTGACTAGAACCCTCCTATTTACCACCCGTCTTGTGTTTTTCTCATAACCCATCTTAATTGTTATTGCCTTCAGAAATCCCTTCCCCATTGCTCATAGCACCTCCCAGTGCGTTCCTCTGGCCCATAGCATTAAACACACAAGCTCCACAATCTGAAGTCCTTTTTCTCTATTCTCGTCTCATTTCTTCCCCTTTCATTCCATAAAGTTATTCTCACCAAAGCTGTGAATGACGTCTGTGCCATCCATTCATTGGGTAGGTTGGAGGCCTCATTCTGTGTGACAGGCCCTCTTCCCCACTGCCATCAACATTATACAACTTGGTCTTCCTTCCTGACATCATCTCATCTCATCCCATCTTTCCCTCATGCACGTTTGCCAACCTCTCCTCCTCTATGTAACTATCCCAGGCTGGATCCCTCCTTAATCTCTAGTTTTCTACATAAAGCCAGCATCATCAGGTGTCCATTGCTGTTTAGGTAGCAACAGCTCCCTTTCTGACAATTGTCCTCCAGGACTTTCCTTACTCTAAAAAGTAAGACACTCTCTATCTGATATTTCCATTTCAGACACTGCATAGGTATTTCACAGTCAGACTGTAAGACCTCCAACTCACTCTTCAGCTGCTCTCACATTACAGCTTCTCATGTCCCACTCACACCCACTGACACACCCGTGGGCTTATATCCCCGTCTCCGAATGCTGGTGTTCTTGTTTGCCATTTTCCCTTGTCAATAAATCTACCTGTTTGCCCAACCAGAAAGAACCCGAGTCCTCCGGGACTCTGCAGAGTCAGTCCATCATCAAGTCTTGAGAATGGTATCTCCTCACAGCTTTTGGCTTTCCATTATTTCGAGTTTTGGCTGAAATCACCCTTTCTTCATGTGAATGTGCTACTCTCTTCACACCTCTGTCTTCTGTGAACAGGCTTGCTTTCTGAACGGTTTGCACAACTGACCGGGCTTCATTGCTCCTCCTGTGTGTCTGGCTCTCCTGCCCCATCCCATTGCCCTCTGCCACCTGTTCCCAGAAGTCTTCCATTAGCTGGTCTTCATGGCTCTTCTTCCTCCTCGGGCTGTTCTGCTTAGGCTTGATCACCCAAGCTCTCCCGGAGCCCTTTCAAACAAGCCCATCTAGGTGCCCGCTGGCCAGGGTTTCTCTTCTATTCCCAGACATAAGCCCTCCCAGAACCCCTTGCTTCTCCTTCCCGAGGTGTAGACAAAGATGTTGTTTGTGTAAGGCGTGGCCACCACCTACTTTTTCTACTCTGTACTTCCAGTCTCTACCGTCAGCTCACTGTTGGCCCTCCACAAATATTAGCAGAAAGAGAGAATCTTAGGTTGGAAAAGATATTTGTTTAATGCTCTTTGCATAAACAAATGTATGTAAGCTGAGAATTTATTGTTGTTTTTGTTTGTTTGTTTTGTTTTGCTTTTCAAGGCAGGGTCTCTCCTCAGAGCCCTGGCTGTCCTGGAACTTACTATGTAGATCAGGCTGGCCTCAAACTCACAGAGCTCTGCCTGCCTCTGCCACCTGAGTGCTAGGCATGTGCTACCTTAAGAAGTTTTTTTTTTTTAATGGCAAAAAGAAGAAAAATGGAGAGATGGCAGCACTTCCTGATGAGTTTATGATTAGAGAAAATGTCAGTGAGAAAAATGTGTTTATTGAGAGTTACCAGCGTTTAAATAAAGTTATTTGAAAGTAAATATGGTCTGATAGGTTAGGCCCTGCTTCCCAAAGCGTACATTGCAGTTCTAACCGCTGGTGCCTGTGCTTGTAGCCGTGTTTGTAAACAGAGACTTAGCAAGATAATCAGTTTCAAATGGGGTTTTACAGGGGCCGACAAGAGCTCAGCAGGTAAGGGCACTTGCTGCTCTTCAGAGGACCAGAGTTTGGTTCCCAGCACCCACATGGAAGCTTACAGCTGCCAGTTCCAGGGGACCCAACACTCTCTTGTGGTCTCTGCCGGCTCTTGCACTCATGTGGTACACATAAATTCATGAATGTGCACACACATATATATAATGAAAAGTTACAAATGAAATTTTAAATGGAGTCATATTGGATTAAGACAGGTCCTAAATGCAATGACTAATGTCTTTGTGACTAGAGGGAGTTTTGGAAACACAGACATCCATTGGACAGACAGACGTGCAGGATGGCAAACAATGGAGTGATGTAGTTACAAGCCAACACGGCCAAGAACTTCTGCTCGAAGTTAGGCCAGGTAAAGAAGGGTTCTTCTCCAGAGCTTGCAGAGAACATGGCTCTCCTGATACCTTAGTCTTAAACCACCTGATGTCTGCTAATTTGTTATATTCATTCTAGAAAACTAGAAAATGTAGAATATACAAAATTTATAAGGCCACTGTATTCTAAAAATACGATTTCCTTAGCATTTGTTTCTAAAGACATGCTGAACTTAACAGCTCACTTTGCTAACAATTTAGTTTAAAAACAAAATACAGATTCTAGTTATCTATATTAGTAATAGTAATCCAGTTACAACAAGTATTTCCTACGTGTGTGACCTGCATGTGAATATGGATGTGAATGCAGGTGCATGGGCCTGGCCGTGTGTGGACAGGCAAAAGGAGGAGGCCATAGCTCTTCTTATCACTCTCCACTCTGTTTTTAAGACAGGGTCTCTCACTGAAATGGAGCTGGGCTAGCTCCTAACAAGCCTCAGAGACCTTCGCATCTCTTCCCTGCCCAAAGCATTGGGCTGGTAGGCACATGTGTGTGGCCACACTTACTTTCCTGTGTTAGTGCCAACAATTCAAACTTCATGTTTGCACAGCGAGTGCTCTTACCCATAGGCCACCACTCCAGCCTATAGTACCTTTTTTTAAAAAAAAAAAGATTTATTTTTATTTTATGTGTATGAGCACTTTGCCTGCGCCTATCTGTACACCACATGTGTGTCTGGTGAAAAAGGAGGCCAGGAAAGGGCACCGGACACACTGAAACTGGAGTTGTGGATGTGTGTGTGTGTGTGTCACCAAGGGGGAGCTGAAAATCCAACCTAGGTTCTCTGTAAGAGCAGCCAGTGCTGTTAACCACCGAACCTTCCATATATCCCTACATCCCTACATCCTTACATCCCTAAATCATCCCTACATCCTTATAGTACCATTTTGACATTAGCTCAGTAAACAACACATTTATGAGATTACCTTCTTGAATTGGCTGAAAAGATAATATGTCTCCGAGTGCAACAAGTTTCTCCTGTTGAAAAATTTATAATCAGAGAATTAAACGACAGTACCCACTGAATCATTCTTTAACAGAAAAATTCTTTGGTTCTTGATTTGAAACAAACATTTTTAGCATACTGAAAATTATAAAACCAGATGCATAACAGGCGTTTTTGCTGTATTCTCCAAACCTTTGCTGCTTTATGGTTTTCAGGAATATGATGTAAATCGAGCCCAGAAAAGCATGCACACCTTAGCCTACAGAACCATGTGAGGAGCATTATCAAGACCAGCTCCTTTGCAGTCCCCTGCCTTACCTGAACCAGATCGTCTGCGAGCCTGTTTATTATCTGCGGAGTCAGTGAAATGTCCTCAAGGTCTGTAAGAACCACCCAAGTTCCGTTCTCAAATTTCACAGGCATGGAAAAGACGAGCCCTTCGGGAATACCAAACTGGCCTGCAGGGAACACACACAAGGCAGACCATGAGCAAATCAGGAAGGATTTGGAAAAAGGACTGAGAACGACACTCATAGTACACAATTTTAAGTGTGTGTGTGTGAGTGTGTGCGCGTGTGCATGCGCGTGTGCATTCATACACATAAGGAGGCCAGCAGAGGGTGTTAGATGCCCTGAATCTGGGGTTACAGGTAGTGTGGGATGCCTGATACGAATACTGGGCATCAAATTCTGGTCCCCTACAAGAAAGGAAGTGCTTTTCTTTTCCACGCCTTGTGTGTAATTTGCGCCTGTTTCCCATAGCCGGTCCAGGGCTCTGCATGTCTCCCACGAGCCTGAACCCCCTGTCTAATCTGGCCTTCTGTTCTAGCTTACTCCATATCCTAGTCAGGGTCGCTATGGCTGTGATGAAACACCATGGCCAAAGCAACCTGGGGAAGAAAAGGGTTTATTTGGCTTATGCTTCATCCTTGTATAAACTGATGACGCAGCCGCTCCATGATATGATTAAGGGGGGAGTTTTTTTTTATTGTAGATATGCGAGAGAGAACACCCAGAGGCATCTGGAAGAGTCCAGAGCAGAGAAAGAAAGTAGACTGGACCTGGTCATGATAGAAACAGAAGCAGAGAGATAAAGTGAGGGGGGGGCAAAGAGAGAAGGGGGACATAAAGATGACAGGTAGGTAGGTAGATAGGTAGATAGATAGATAGATAGATAGATAGATAGATAGATAGATAGATAGACAGACAGCAAAAACAGGGTTATAAATATAGGGTAAAAGGGTCAGCCAAAGAAACACTGACCCTGAAACCAGAGCCAAAAGGTTAAAAAGGGCCAGCGAGAGAAAAACACCCTGTCCCTGAAATCAGAGCCAAAGAAACATACTCTGCCCTTGACCAACTCAGCACTATCCAATCAACCAATCCCCGAGGAGGAAATCCAGCCTATCTCTGAGCTTGTCCAAGCTCAGGGATTGAAATCTAACCCATTCCTACCCTGAAAATCTTCACCCTAGAAAAACTCTGCCTCTAAGAAGCTCCGTAAGTCCTGTGCCTGTTTAGCTTGGAGCTGCCTTTTCCGCCCAGGCAGAGGCAGCCACTCTCTTGGATTCCTCCTTCCCAATAAATCCCTTGAATGAGGTTTGGGTGACTTCTTTTACTCCAGTGGGCTGGGGCAGAGAAGTAACAATTTTCGCTGGAGCAAGAACAGAACTGCTACATTTCTGCCGGGAAAACTCGCTTAGCACAGTGGAGCAGAGAAGTAACAACTTTTTTGGGAGCAGGAGCAAAGCTGTTCTCTGTGGGGAACTCCCTTAGCAGAGCAGAGTGGAGCTGTAAGGGCTCTTCCAGACAGGAGCAAAACTGCTACCTTCCTGTGGGGAAACCATCCCCACCAGAACGGAGCTGTAGGTATCGCCTGGCTTCCAAGGGCCAGTAAGGAGAATGAGTAGCTAGGAGAAACGTAAGCTTGAGGGAGTAGGGGAGGAGGTTGGGAAGGGCTAGGAGGTTAGCATGGACTTTGAAATGTGTAACAGGTTCTTGTGATTCTGAAGGAGCCAGGAGGCCAGCATGCATTTTGGCATGCTAATAGGCACTACATTAGTCATTTGCCGGTTCTGCCCGAGGTAAGGGAAATAACTGCTTTGGTAGCGGGCGACCAGCTTCACAAATGCCGGAGGAATTCTGGCTTTTATCTAACCACCAGAACTTCTTCTATATTCCAGGTTGAGCCCATTTCTGGATATTTGAACTGACTTTTTTTTTTTTTTTTTTTTTTTTGGTTTTTCGAGACAGGGTTTCTCTGCGTAGCTTTGCGCCTTTCCTGGAGCTCACTTGGTAGCCCAGGCTGGCCTCGAACTCACAGAGATCCGCCTGGCTCTGCCTCCCGAGTGCTGGGATTAAAGGCGTGCGCCACCACCGCCCGGCTTGAACTGACTTTTAGAGTTTTGGAAACTGGAGCTTCCTTTGGATCTAACAATCACCATTGTTGATCATTGAAGGAATTCAAACAGCAGGAACCTGGAGGCAGGAGCTGATGCAGAGGCCATGGAGGAGTGATGCTCACTGGTTTGCTCCATATAGCATACTCACCCTGCTTTCTTATAGAGCCCAGGACCACCAACAACCCAGGAGTGGTCCCGCCGACATTAGGCAGGGTCCTCCTGCATCAATCACGAATTAAGAAAATGCCTTATAGGCTTGTCGGTAACCCGATCTCACGGAGGCATTTTCTCAATTGAGGCTCCCTCCTCTCCAGTGACTGCAGCTAGTGTCAAGTTGACACAAAACCAGCACATTATAGCAGCCATGTTGGCAAGGAATGCTGGACTGGGAAAGGAGAGGAGAGGGGAGAAGAGGAGAGGAGAGGAGAGGAGAGGAGAGGAGAGGAGAGGAGAGGAGAGGAGAGGAGAGGAGAGGAGAGGAGAGGAGAAAGTGGGCAGGAGACCTGGTTATTTCCTTGCAGCTTCCAATTCTCCACCTGTGTTCTTGTAACACTAATCATACTTACTTCCTATTGTATTCACTTCCTACGAATGGCTTTCAGGTAGTGCATTGCTAAATCCTGCTATTCTGCACATCAGAATCACTGCTGTCAGTGGCTGTGGGAGGCACAGCTCACTACTGGCCTGTATATGGTACAGTGTGTGTGTGTGTGTGTGTGTGTGTGTGTGTGTGTGTGTGTGTGTGTGTGTGTGTGCGTGCGCATGTGCCATGTGCATGTTTGGAGGTCCTCTCCTTCGTCCGTATGAATCCCAGAAAGCAAACTGAACTCAGGTCAAGCGAGGATCTGCTGAGGGTTTTCAATGCCTGTTTCTCCACAAAGGTAACATACCAACCAACTTGAAGCCCAGTGTGGCAATGTTCAGGCATTGCTACTTCAACTGTACACTTCTGACTGAGCGTCACCTGAGATACTTCTCCCATAGGGATGTGGAGGTGACACAGAGGAAGCCCTACCCTCAGTGCGGATATTCTAATGAAGAGGATGTATGCATCTACAAAGGTCCATTAGAATATTCCGTCTGAGAGAGGAACAACATGCTGTGTGAGCATGGGGAGAGACAGACATTAATTCTCACACTGGAGATTTTAGATGACGTCTCTGAGCTGCACTGAAATTGGAACAAGGAGGAGATGGTGGCATTATTGATAACACGAGGGATGCCAGGGATGGAGCTGAGTGGGAAGGAAGCCAGCAGGTTCAGGTTGCCATATGTTGGGTTGACAGCATGGTGTCCACGTGGTCATGTTTCCAATCGACTGAGGCTAGAACTCAGCAGAGAGGCCCGGGTCTGAAGATCAGGGAGTGAACAAGATTGACAAAAACAAAAAGGAAGAAATGCTTAAGGTTGAACCTACAGAGGACACAGCAGCAGCCACTGTCTTTCCTAGTTTGTGAGGATGATGGGAGACTTACGCATACGTGTTAGCTTACAGCATGCCTCTGCAGTTTTGGTGATGGGCGGCAGCCTGTTGTGGAATAATATTTTTGTACACTGTGAAAATGTGTCACTCTGAATGGTTTAATAAAAAGCGAAAAGGATTTCCAGGCACAGAGGATGCTGGAAGAGGGAGGGCAGAGATGCCAGGGATGCAGGGCAAGCCGGATGGGCACTAAGGAGATGAGGTAATAGAGCCACAAGGCAGAAAGGAAATTAATAGAAACAGGTTAATTTAAGTTATGAGAGCTAGTTAGATATAAGTCTAAACTATTAGCTGAGCTTTCATAATTAATAATAAGTCTCTGTGTCATTATTGGGGAGCTGGTGGTCTGACAAAAAAGTCCAACTACAAATGGCATCCAGTGTGGGGGCTCATATATTCAAACATAGGGCCCAAGAAAGCAAAACAAAGTTCTGGACCAAGAGCCAGATGTAGCTTCCCAGTCCTGCAGGCTCTCAGGCGGGCTGGTGCTTGGCATCATACAGAGGTGCAGCTACCTACCGGCTGCTGCCTGCAGGCTGAGCCAGCCTCGAGCACACACCAGTGAAATGCACTAAACCAAGCCCTGCTGGCAGCTGACATTAGCAGTTTAAGATTGGTCTCACACAATCAGAGAATGTTGCAGATGCTCAGTAAAGACAGATCCAGCTGGAAAGAACTTCTAAACAGGTTAAAGTGTATCTAAGATTGTGTGTAGGCTTAAGAAAGAAAAGAAAGTGAGTATAGACAGTCATAGAAAAAAGTAAATCATAAATAAAATATTTATTAATAAAAAAGAATAAGTTATGTAGAGATGGGAAATATATAGGGAGTCTGGGTCCTGTATGGTGTTGTATTGACTTTAATTTTTTTTAATTGTTGATGAGCAAACAATAACTGCTGAGAGACATTGGATTATAAAAAAAAACTACTAAATTAAATCAACCTATACATTTTAAAAATGCCTTAACTTCAAAATGGAAGTAAAAAAAAAAACATGTTACTTTGGGGATGAGGTTATGCTTTTATTTCCACAGAAAATGAGAAGTTGTGGACTCATTCAAGGTCAATAGAGACCAGATTTTATGGGTGGGTAGGGGGTATCCTCTGAAATTCTTAGCTACAGACATAAATAAACCTAGAAAAACTACAAGACAGGTAATGTATATTTTCTTGCTCAAACATAAAACAAAAAATCATCTTTGGCTGGTTTGTGTACAGTGCACAGTCCATAATTGTGTTAATGCAGATATGTATGCTATCTTTGAATGTTTATGTGTTTTCAGAGCAAGGGGACCCAAAACCAATGAAAATGAGTGGCCCAGGTGATGCAGCCTCTCAGAGTGCTTCTGTTGCAGTTTCCTAAGAGTTCTACATCCAGAACTGCTGCTTCAAGGCTGCTGGCTGAGGTGGTCCAGCCTCACAGACTATTCTAGCCAGGACTTAACCATTATCCTAATTTTCTCAGGGTCCCCTAAAGATGTCAGCACCCCCAGACAACAGGAAGTAGTCTAGAGAACATAACACCCACATTCCCAAGAGGTGGGGTGGGTGGTTTTCAGTCATTCAGTTGGTTATGGATGTTTGTCATTGTTTAGGGGGGATTGGTTACAAGCTGTTATTGGTCATGGTCAGGGGGAAAGCTAAACAAAGGAGATTAGATTCAAAGATCTATTTCTGAAGGAAAAAGGGGGGATATAATACAGACATGATAACATTAAAGGGTGGATTGTTGAATATACTTTTGAACAACCACTAGTCTCAAATATTTTACATTGGTATGGATTTTTGTATACTGATACAAATTTAAGATTATTTTTGTTATACTGTATATATGTTTCTATTCTTGTTTAAAGATATTGTACCTATGCAGTTTATTTTAAAGTGTAATATAAACTTATAGCCCTTGAAAGCTATTTAGGATAATAAAGAAATATAGATTAGTAGTCCACTATAACAATCAAACTTATAGTCATATTTGGTGTATTTTCAAGGTCAGAGACATAGTTTGAATAGATAGATGGTCTTCAAGCACTTCAGAGACCTTCAGAATATACCGTTTAATAACATAGGGCTTTTCATGACAGTGAGACATGTCTGCTCCTGGCAGCACCAATCTACTTCATAAAAGGGCGATGGGAATCAAAGAACCTCCATATGGAGTTTGCTTTCTTTATGGCAAAAACTAGCCATTTGGGCAAGAAACTGCCCTTGCCTTGGCGGCTAACAGTATGCTGTCTAAATTGGACAAGGACACAAAAGAAAGTGACTGCCAAACTTTGTCAACAAGGTAGGACAGTTCTTCAAAAATTCCTGCTTTACAGAAAAGTCTGTCAGGTATTCTAGGCCTGCAGGCTGAAGATGGATGCTCCAATATTACAAAGGAACCTTGGGTGACTGTCCGGGCAGCCGATTGTTTTGTCATTTCTTATAATTTTGGAAGTTGCTTGCTCTGCACTTCCTGTTTACTCAAGTAATATTTTCTCTTTCATGGGTCTCTGATGGTGATTGAAGACTAGATGGTTATAGTTTTACAGTTTCCTTGTTACCAAATTCAGAAAAGAGATTTACATAAGAGATGTAAGGTTTATAAGGCTGAGAAATATAAAACCTCAAGTTTTTTTTAATCTAAAAAGTTTTAAGATCTAAAAAGATATTTTAGGATGGTAATACAAGTTATGACAAAAAATGGTTTAGGTATAAAACTTTGGACTAAGATAGGATAGATAATGGGATATTTTCTCCAAATTTGTGAAATGCAAATGGACTGGGCATTGTAAATGTAATTCTTACCTGATAATTGTTCTTATTGTATACAGTTTTACTGTGTTAGAATTAAAACCTTTCTTTTTTATTCAGACAAAAAGGGGGAAATGTTGTGGAATAATCTCTTTGTACACTGTAAAGATGTTTCACTCTGATTGGTTTAATAAAAAGCTGAATGGTCAATAGCTAGGCAGGATTTCCAGGCACACAGGATGCTGGGAAGAGGAAGGGCAGATACACCAGGGACATAGTGCAAATAGGATGGGTACTATGGAGATGAGGTTGTAAAGCCATGTGGCAGAAAGTAAATTAATGGAAATGGGTTAAGTTATAAGAGCTAATTAGAAACAAGCCCAAGCTATCGGCTGAGCTTTCACAATTAATAATAATAAAATTAATAATTAATAAGAAGCCTCTGTGTTATTACTGGGGAGCTAAAGTTCGACTACAGCAGCCTTTCCACATTTCCAGTGCTACCTGATCTCCAGAAGAATGGGTCTCCCTGCACTTTTGTATACTGGCTCTGAGTCTTTGCTATTGGTGTTCAGCGCCCTCCCACACTGGCCTTCCAGGTCAGCATCAAAGACTTTGAGACTTTCTGCAATGCCTTCTCTTCATGAAGCTGGATCTGACTACCTGCTCCCTGCCTAGAATAGATTTGGTTTTCTCTTTCTCAGCTGGATACAGAGAGAAAAATGTCATGAGACTACTTCTTGAGACCTGGCTCTCCTTAACTCCATCACTTTCCGAAGGCAGAAGCCAGGTGTAATCCTTGTCTGCCTCTCTAGTACATTCACAATAAATACTGTTGAATTTTTGAATGAACAGTCGGATGAATGAATGAATGAATGAATGATGGTACTATTAAAATCTGCACAACTTATATACCATGCTACAGGAATTATTACCTTCACTCATTATCCCCAAGGAAACAATCTCTCCAGGTGGTGAGCCTTGATACCAGTACTTCAGTGTGGTGGCTATGCTGTGTGCACCCAAAATCCCTCCAAATTCCTTTCCAGTGTTGCTCAATTCTTGAAGCATCATCACAAAGTCTTTTCTTATCCATTCACTTTGAGAAAAGAGAAAAAAAAAGCAATTTCACAGCAGAGAGAGGGATGGAAAGGGTAAACTCAGTCTAGGGAGCTAAATGCACCATCTAAACAGGAATGTGACCCACATGCCTTTTCTTCGGGTGTCCTTATTACCTAAGAAAACAATGCAATTGGGCAGAAGGAACCACCAAATTTCAGTCTGAAGTGTAGTAATAAAATATGGAACACCGGAAAAAGTTCAAAGGTTATAGAAACAATTTCTTTCATTGCAAGTAATTAATCATATGTAGATGCTTTCTTGGGACCAGTCATATCCTTCATTTAAAATCAAGTATGTCCATTAAACAGTGAAATATCACATTGAGATTTGGGGTAATACGTTTTATGGTCTTGAAGTATAAACTCAGGAATGAGCCCAGCTGGGTGAGAGCAAGGTTTACCCTACTAGTGAGTCAGTGAATGCCCCAGATCCCTGTAACTTTGACCCCACTCACTCCAGGAGAGGGAGCCCAGCACACACTGTTCCTAGGCATGGATAACAATGCCCTGGTCTGAAGGGGGTGTGTGTGGGGGAGATAAAGGACAGAGGAAAAGCTGCAGTTGGGGAACTGGGGCAGATAACAGAAAAGTGCTCCAGAGGGGCTCTGGCTGCTCTCCTTTCTCATCACGATACCAGGGTTTCCTGTAGATGAATTTCTGAATGCTCTTATTAAATAAAAAAATATGGAGCTAAACATAGGGGTTAAAGCCTGGGAGAGATCAGGGAAACAGGGAAAGCCACCAGCCAACCTTACCTCACCAACTCCACAGCTTCCAAATGCCAGTTACTTCCTGTCTATTGTGTCTATATGCCTTGCTGTTCTGCCATCTGATTTGCTCTCTCTGTCAAGCTACATCACTTCCTCCTCCTGCCCAGCTCTGTCACTTCCTGTCTGTCTGTACAGACCTCTAGACCTCCATGGTTAACTAGGGTTGGAATTAAGGCATGTGCCACCACACCTGGCTCTGTTTCCAATGTGGCCAGGATCCAGAGATTCTGCCTGCCAAATGATAGGATTAAGGGTGTGTGCTACCATTGCCTGACTTCTTTGTTGACTTAAAATGGCTTGCTATTTCCTCTGATCTCCAGGCAAGCTTTATTTATTAAAGCACAAATAAAGTATCACCACATTTCAGCACAAATAAAATATCACCATAGTTTCCCTGGATGAATTCATTGGTTTTTCCCATTTATTCTCCACGGAACAGGCCATGCTACCATTTCCATCCCCTCAGTGGGGAACCTGAGGCACAAATTTCATGTAACTTCCCTAAAGCCACACAACTAATAAGTGATGGTGACAGGATTCCAACCCAGGGGGATTCTTGCTCTTGGGACACACTACTTTTCAGCTCTGCCTCTCTTGGGACTCTTAATGGTCAACCTGACATGGCCTGCTCATCATCTTAACTCTTCCTCCAAATGCTTCAACTGTTTTCTACTTGGATATATACCTGTCTTTGCATTGACATTTGCTTTGCAGTAGAGACAACTGTAACAGAATATAGGAAATACTTTCAGGATAGCCTGAAATATGAAAGTTCTTCATTTTAAAATAAATCAAATGGGGGTGGGGACCAACAAGTTACTATTCTGTGGATTTTTCTGGTTCTTCAATAGAAAACACAGACACATACATGTATAAACAATGTAAGTTATTTTATGCAAACTTTACAAAATGTTTTAATAGTGCTTTCAACTGTTACACATCATTTAATTTATCTACTGTTAGTATACTTCACTTAAAAAAATAGACTGTACCTGTCAAAAATCATGCCTAACACAGAGTGATAGTATCCAGGAGGTCCCTTAATGGCGCTCTCATAGTTGTAAACTTTTGCTTTCCTTAGATCAACGTAGTTATTTCCACTGATATTGCCCCAAATTATCACATCTTTGATGTCTATGCAGAACAGAATCAGAAATGATCATAATAAAGTTTTGTCAATATAAAATTTACTTAAATGCAATGCTTAGTCTATATATTTGTTCTAGGGTTGGTCCAATGAAGCCCAAGCTCTCTAACCTGTGCAGAAGCTGGGGTTCACCTCTCCAATTATCAGGGCTTGGTAGTCACTAACAATGCCTTGTGAATGGTGTGCTAGATGGGTAATTTAAGGAATACTGGGAACCTGTCATGAAAGAAATTGCTAATGAAAATTGTATCATCATGTATGGATGAGTGTTCACATGTAAGCTAGAAGTTGCACTGGGAATCTTCCTCAGCCACTCTCCATTATATTTTTTAAGAAATGACAGAACTGGCTGGCCAGTGAGCCCTGGAGATTCACCTGTTTGCACCTCCAGTGTGCTAGGGTTACAGATGCACGTGGTCACACTTGACATTTTACTGACTGAAATGTTTCCCCTGCCCCAAGGGAAACTTTTCAGTTGTTCAGCTTTTCACAAGGCACTTCTGATTCTAGACTGAAATAGAAATGTGCATAAATGGAAACTCTCTGGGCATGTTTTATCACTTGTAAAATAATGGTGATTATATTCTTTATTGGAGGAATAAAGTTTTTAGAAACAAAGTTTTGGGCTGGGCAGTGATGGCGCACACTTTTAATCCCAGTACTCAGGAGACAGAGGCAGACAGATCTCTGTGAATTTAAGACCAGCCTGGTCTACAGAGTGAGTTCCAGAACAGCCAGGGCTACACAGAGAAACTCTGTCTCAAAAAACAAACAAACAAACAAACAAACAAACAAAGACACAAGGTTTAGGAGAAAACAAACCAGCCCTATATCTTACAACATTTAAGGATAGAGGGGATGAATGAGAAAACAATATCATATAGTCATATGATAGTTATATATTTATGGAGAAAAATAAAAGAATATGAGCTGGAGAAAATAAGGACTGGAATTTAATATGTATGATTCTATAATTATTAATTTTCTAGAAAGGTTTTATGCAATTTAAAAATAATTTCATTTATTTACTCAATTACTTAATTGTTTTAGTTAGGGTTACTATTTCTGTGATGAAATCATGACCAAAACTATTGGGGAGGAAAGGGTTTATTTGGCTTATACTTCCACATTGTAGTCCATTACTGAAGGAGGTCAGGGCAGGAACCTGGAGGCAGGAGTTGATGCAGAGGCCATGGAGAAATGCCATTTACTGGTTTGCTCCCTATAGCTTGTTCAACCTGCTTTCTCATAGCACAGAGGACCACCATCCCAGGGATGGCACCATCCACAATGGGCTGGGCCCTCCCACATCAATCACCAATTAAGAAAATGCCCTACAGGGTGACCTACAGCCTCATTTTATGGGGGCATTTTCTCAAGTGAGGTTCCTTCCTCTCAGATGACTTTAGTTTGTGTCAAGTTGGCTTAAAACTAGCCAGTAATCTAGGTACTTAACCTGTAATCTGTATCCTGAGGATTAAGTTCTTGTCTGTTTTCTTGTAGGAAGAAGACTATTAGTATAAGCTTTAGGGTAGGACGGTGAAGCTAATACAAGAAGATAGAAGAACTCTGAGCTTTTCTGCAAAGGGGTGACCAGCAGCACTGGCTCTGTTAGGTCCTCACAGGCATCCTGCACTGCATTGGCTTGGACTGTGAACAGCTCACATCCACGGTCTCACCAACTTTTGTTTCCAGCATGCCTATAATTTCATCCTCAGGGATGCTGTTGTAAGGACACAAAGGATCAGAGGATGTAAAGAGCTAAAATATACTAAATGTGATCCAGTCTCGTTTTCATATGCTTCTGAGATCTACCAATTGAAAGAGTAAGAACAAAATTTAATTTGATGTAATAAACATGTAAGTTTAATCTCCTTCTAAATTTCACCATGTGTCAGGCAACTTTATGGGTACTTTAGAAATACTGTCTGTGGTGGTTTGAATGATAATGGTCCTCATGGGCTCATACACTTGACTACTTAGTCCTCCATTAGCAGAACTGTTTGGGAAGGATTAGGAGGTGTGGCCTTGCTGAAGGAGGTATGTCACTGGGGTGGGCTTTGAGGTTTCAAAAGCACCCCCACTTCCCCACCTGTGCCTCACTATGCTTATGGAACAGATGTCAGCCCGCAGCTACTGAGGCAGCCCATGCCTGCCGGCTGCCACGCTCTCTGCCGTGACGATCACGGACTCACTCTCTGAAGCTGTAGGAGAAGCCCCCAGTCAAATGCTTTCTCTTGTAAGTTGCCTTGGTGACCACATCTCACCACAACAGAAAAGTGACTGTGATATTGTCTCATTGGATCTTCACACTAGTTCTGGGAGGGAGTTGCTGTTTTTTAAAGATGCTAAATCTGAGGTACAGCAATTTGATTGCTCAGAGTCATATGAGTGGGAAAGGAGGCAAAGATGTTTTAATATAGCCTTGATAATTTTTAAACAATGCACACTACTTTTCCCATTATTATAATGGGAGAATAGGATATTGGGTTCAAAATTATTGCTTGACGAATAGAGATCTTATTACAACAAATATTTGCCGATTTTATAATGATGGACAAAGTCATAAAATACGTGAAAGGAAGTTTGCATCATCGCCCCCTTTATCCACAGCTTCACATTTCAAGGTTGCCTCAGTTAACCGCATACTTTTTTTTTTTTTTAATGGAGGTTGCAGCAGGTTTGGAGATGGCCTGGACTCTCATGCATGCTAGGCAAGAGTTCTCCAACTGACCTACAATCCCAGCCCTGCACTTAAAAACATTATATGGAAAATTCCAAATATAAGCAATGGGTAACTTTTAGATCACTTCAATTATTGTATGTTGCTATCATTGGTTTATTAGATTATCACTATTTATTATTGTTAAACTCTTCCGGCCCCGGGTTTATGAACTAAACTGGACCACAGCCTGTGTGCACAGGAAAAAACTAGGCAAGAGGATGGGGTAGTCTAGGTGGCATCCCCTGAATGAGGGAGGGCCACACTGGTTCCATCCATCCCTCCTAAGATGCTCCTGACATCTGTGTTTACTTCTTGGCCACGCCTCCCGGTTGGATGGTCCTGTAGGATGCAGACTTCCCTCCCTGCTGTTTAAACCCATGTATCAACACACACAAGACAGCAGTAGGTGGTCACTCACTGGCTGAGGTTGTTCTCATCTTCCGGGCCACCTTGGCCTTGGCTTGTCCTTCTACCCCCAGCGCCACGGCAATGATGTTGCCTGCAATGTGAGGGGCGAACTGCATCAGCAAGGCCGTTTTAAGGTTTACAAAGACTTTCCCTCCCACGATGACCTTGACAGACTCGTGAGCATTTTTCTCCATCAGGTAAGCATAGAGGCGGCACAGGGGCACCCTGCTTCTCATGCAGCTCTCCAGGGTGTACACCTCCTCGCTTGTGCTGTCATCCAGGATGATGATGACCTGGGCCTGATGGAAGGCCTCCTCTGTGTTAGTGCACAGGGAGACACTGTGGAGGATGGGCGACGCCAAGTCCTCGATTTCCATCGCTAGGGTTTGCAAGCAGTCTTCCATCTGCTCCCGGTCAAACAGGGTCAGGCTGATCTTCGTGTCCATCCCAAACACTTCTCCACTTGCCAAGAGGGGAATTATGTGGTAGCACACATGAGCACCTGCACTGGTTAAATGCAAAAGTTGGATGGAAAATGGTTAGGTTTTTTTTTGCTTACTTATGCATTTTATTCTTAACAGATATTTCTGCAGGTGCTCCATAGGATGATTCACTATTTTACATGAAAACTCGCACACTTGCACAGATGTGGCTAGCAATCAAAAGTGGAATGACAAAGTCTCACTACTCACTACATTTTGGCATCTGGTGATACCACACAATAAGAATTTGCTGGTGTATTAGATTTTTTCAAATGAAAGAGTTCTCTCACATGCAGAAAACAAAACAAAAATAAATAACCAAGCAAATAAAAACGCCTTTCAGATTGTTGTGCTTATGTGCCCATGCTTCTTCATGAAAAGACAAAGATGTATTGTAGTTGAAAGATTTCTCTGGTCCCACCTGGCTCCTGAGGTCCTGCCCAGCCCTGTGGTCCCTCAGTCGCTTATAAAATAATCATTCGGAGGCTTAATATTAATTATCAACTGTATGGCCTATGGCAGGCTTCTTGCTAGCTAGCTCTTTCATCTTAAATTAAACCATTTCTATTAATCTATGTTTTGCCATGTGTTCCGTGGCTTTACCAGTCTGTTGGCATGTTGCTTGTTGGGCAGCAGGCTGGTGTCTCTCTCCCTCTCCTCTCCTTTCTTCTCCTGTCTCTCCAATCTGCAAATACTGCCTAACCTTATTCTGCCTTGCCATTGGCCAAACAGCTTTTTTTTTTTTTTAAATCAACCATTCAGAGCAACACATATTCATAGCATACAGAAAGACATCCCACAGCAACGAATGCTTCAGTTAGCTATTGTCTTTCATACCTTTATCTACAAATGAATGCTTTTATTTGGGGGCAGATTATCTTTCCCACAGTCTCACAAAGAAAAGTCCTTACAGGGATGGCTAGGATAAGCACAGGTTGTGTGTGTGTGCTCTATCTGACACCAAATGTTCCTGGACCTCCTGTTTCAGTGATGATCAACTGTGAGGAGCTGGAAATTGCATCTGAGAATGTCTATTGCTCTTGGTGGGCTTGAGGAGGGTACAGTGCTGGTATCCATTTCAGTCCTTGACTTTGGAGAGGGTCATGGGTATGTACGGTCCAATTTCAGAATCTTTTCAGGGTTTGTAGTATCCCATAATTACACACACTTCCTTAAAGCAGGTATACGTTAGGATACTACATGTTGTCAGAAGGACAGTGTGAGCTCCACGGAGGGGGTGGAAGCACAGAGATGGGAAGAGAGGGAGTGATGAGTGGGGACAAGGAGGAGCACACTTGAGAAGGAGGAAGGAAGAGACTTCAGGGATCAGGGCTGCAGACAGTTCATGAGTGCATGAGGAAGAACTGAGGAAACCGGCAGGTAGGGAAGAGGGAGAGAACAACCATCAGAGAGGGACGCATGCCAGGAAAGTTTCTTCAGATTGTGTGAAGACATGTATATCTGTAAATCCTAAATCGCATGGGGGATGGATGCTGAAGGACAGAGACACAGAAGCACTTGTATACATGCACCAACCCAGACCTGTGAATACACACACACACACACACACACACACACACACACACACACACACACACACGCATCTCGAACCTGTTTTGGTATTCTTTCATCGTTGAATCAATCCCATCCCAATGTCTTTTCTAAAAATAAAGATCCAGGCTCGTAAATCCTGGGGCTTGACTCTCTCACCTGGCAATCCAGACCTGCAGGGGGCTGATGAGGTCTTTCAAAGTTTCTTTCTCCAGCTCTTCTTCTATATGTGTCTGCAGGTTCTCTTTAGCAATGACCATCATAAGGTCGGTTGTCATGCTGGAAGTGACACCATAGTAAAGCTAAACATCAGGAAAGAAAAACTCAACCTCAGGGAAGAGAACATGATCAGACAAAGACTGGAATGGAAAACAGACTGGGAGAAAGAGGATATAATGGCTTAGAAAGCAATGACGTTTGAGCAGATAAGCAATGTAAGGCCCCTACCTGGGCATGCTCCAGGAACTCATTGTACCCTCCCAAAAGCAAGCCCTTGCCTCCACGGTCCAGCAGCTCTCTCCAGATGATGGGGGAGGTACTGTGATCCCACTTGTTCTCCTCACAAATCTCTTCCAGCCACTCCTGCGGGAAAATACTCCAATAAAAGTCATATATTAAATCTGCCTAAGGATTCAGTTCAGTATTATGGGATGTAAACAATGAAGTATCCATTTGTTTTTAATGCTACTAACTGTGCATAATACATTCAGATATATTCAAAGGGTAAATCAGAAACATAGAAAATGGTGAAGAGCTTTGTTGCTCATGCCTTTACTTGTAGCATCGGGGAGGCAGAGGCAGGTGGATCCCGGCCAGTTTGTGAGACCCAGGCCAGCCTGGTCCATATAGCAACTTCCAGGCCATCAAGACTTCATCTCAATTAAAAAAAAAAAAAACAAAAAAAAAACCACAAATGGCCAACCACCCGACCAAAGAATGAATGGATGAAATAAAGAAAATAGTGATGAGATAAATAACAAGGGATATTCTCCAAATCCAGTGGCCAAATAAAGTGCAATAGCTTAACGCTCCTTTGCTGAAGTGCATGTCTTTAACTTAAAGAGAGGACAGGTATTATGAGTTGGCTGTTTTTAAAAAACACGGATTTTTATTATATATGAGTTATTTATAGTTTTATGACCACATAAATTTTGATACTGCTTTTCAAATCTATGATCATGGTTTTTATGGTTTAGACTGAATTAATGAGCTAAAAGTTATCCGGGGGACTTCTTATCATACTTATCAGAAAGAATTTTAAGTTAGCATTATCTGGTTTGGGTAAACCAAGATTTTCAGTGACAATATCTGAGAAGCAGCAGGGGACAGCATTCTTATCGGTAAGGTACACTTGAGTAGTCCTAAAGCCCCACCGCTGGAGGCACGTATACTGAGGCCACCTCATAAACAAACTCGATTTCCTGCTGGTGCTGAAGCTGCCCATGCTCTTATTCCATCCCAAAGCGAGAAGACTCAGATTTCCAACGTGGTCCCTGAATCACTGCACAGCTCGCCTGGGGACACACTGGGCGAGGGGAGAAAGTGGTCCACGCTAAAGGATTATACCAAGGAGGATATGGGACTGTCCTTTCAGCAGCTGGAGGAGTGGGTGGGACTGAATTCTCAGAGTCCTGAATCTGGGGTGGAACATAAAGAGGGGCAGGGAGACTCTTTCCGTGGGAATCACGCCTCTGCACTTTTGGGAGGTCCCCAGAGTACAGTGACAATGTATTGCCTGACTGGTGGTCGGAAGTTTGGAGAAAATGAAGACTCACATAATGTGAAATTGATAAATCTGCCAAGGAAGATAGTAGACAAAGGGGTCAAAGGTTAGTGGAGGGCTGGTGAGATGACTTTGAGGGAGAAAGTGACTGCCATTGAGCCGGACAAACTGAGTTCCATTTCTGGGACCCGCAGAGTTGAGGGATAGAACAGACTCGGCAAATAAATATTCTCTCATCTTCCCCTACATCTCAGCACATTCAGGCCTCGCCACAAAATTCACAAATACCTACATTTAATTAATTAAAAAAGGCCAGTGGGCACAGCACTGTGGGAATCAGGATACACTGCTACTCAACTACATTTTGGGGGGCCCGGACAATGCTTCATTCACCAGAGTCACAAGAAATGTACTGGAAAGGGAAGGCACCTTGTGGGACAACCAACTGGAATAATAAGATATGGAAGTACAGAGGATGGGGGAGATGCCCACCAGAGAGCATCTGTTTGAGAGGAATGCTAACCAGCCCCACAGACGTGATAACTTGGCCACGCCTAGGCAAACGGCCTCACAAGAAGTGAGACAACAGTCCAAGAGAAGGGCCTCTAGTCTTAAAAGCCTAGATAGTTCTTACCATGGCTAAATGGTCAGTGTGCCGGCAACAAAGACCAGTGCTAGTGGTTGGTAATGGCACCATCCCTTGAGGACATCAACCTGCCTCTGTGTAAAACAGACGACACTGGATTCTCTCCACAATGTAAAGGAAAATGATTTGTCTGGATTGGAAATCAGCATATGTTCTGGGCAGGGGATGGCCTTTCCTGCTTGGCGTGCTTTTCCCAGAAACCCTGCCTACGCACTTACAAAATGTTTAACCTGCCACCTCTAGGGTTTGCACACATCTTTGAACCCAAGGGATCACTTTATAAGAGAAGAGGTACAGGGCTGAGCATATCATTAGGGGATACAGTGTCTCTATCATACATCACCAAGCTTGATAAAGGGCCAGGGCAGGCCAGCAAGGCTGTGGACACCAGCTAGAAGACTGACATACGGCAAGAATGGTTCCTCTCCTTCAGGTCATAAAACGTATTATATATCAATGTAGCATTTCCCTCTATCGGGTGGACTACTTAGAATTTGGAAATCAAAGGGCAGAATTAAGAAAGACCTTGTTCACCATCATTCCCAGGCTTCCTCCTGGAGAATTTATGCTTCCCCAAATTTCTTTACTCTAGTCTGTCTGAGTTAGAAGGTTTTAAATTTCCAAAGAGGAGCATTTCTATCAGAGGACATAAGAAGAATCTCACCTTTAAGCTATAGTTGACATTGGTTACAGTGAGAGGAGAGACCAGCAAAGAAAGAATTTACTGCTGTGGAAGGGTAACTGGACCTGCTAATCAGAAGGATGTGCAACAGCTACCACCCAGGGTAAAAAAATATTCAACATCTAGGTTACCGTTTGGGCATCTTTGGCGATGTTCTGCTCAATTTTGACCATACAAGGGGAAGTGTAATAGTCGTGTCTTTCAAAAGGGACAGGGGCTCACGTCCCTTAAGTACGCAGAACTAGGTCATTGCACCTAATGAGTGGCCTAGAACAGTAGAGGGGGACCTCTAATGGGTGGCAGGGAAGAGAGATGAGTGCCAGTTTGGCTCTGAAACTCTGTGCAATGGGGAATACAGTTCATTAACAAACCTTCCTTCAATAAAGTCTTCCCAGGGAAAGATCTTGATCTGAATCCCAGTAGAGCTGTCACCAGATGGTGTGAATTTACTTAATGGAGCACATGGATCCGGAGGCACAGTGGGTGGACCGTAGCAGATAGTTGTCAATAGTCCAGGTTCCTTCCCTCTTATAACCAAAGCACACGTGCCCTCAGTCACCAGAGATACTAGAGGCCAAAGGCTTAACTGCCGAATCTCTCTCGAGGACTGACCTCAGCTAAAGAGATTCCCCTTGATTGAGATGAAGCCCCCTTTTCTTGGGGCAGCCCGCATCAGGCGAGTGGCTGATGCAGGAAGCCTAGCTACCTTTCTTCAACATGGGGGACACCTTGGAAGGGATCCCCACCATGCTTTCCCTGACTCCTGATGTAGCTCCTCCCTTTGTCTACTGCTGCTCCCTCCATCTTCCTTTCCTCTCAGGATGTCCTGGGAGCACTTTCCAGTAAGAATTCAATCTGCAAAATCTCCATCTTGAAGTCTGTTCAGGGGGCGGCACAGCCACAGATAGGGATATCTCAAATAAATAAGTCCTCGAACCATTAGGACTCCGTGTGGAGGAGAAAGAAAAAGTTAAGTAATGAAATACAAACTACCTGTTTTCTTGGTATGGTCGGAGTGGAACCAACACATTTATTCCACTTACTGGAGTCTCCTTTGTGCTGTTAGGTAATAGCAAAAAGCCATGTTTTGAGACTGGTAAGTAGGAGCTCATTTTTACTAGTATCCAAATGCCATTAATAGTTCATCATCAGAATACAGCCATCATCAGAAGCCAAAAAGATACACCAGCCAGCATTTAATCAAAGTAGAACACTTTCTTGCATAAGCGCATTTAGTAACTGTAAATCTTCTTACCTCCCACATGTCAGGATGCTGTGTGATTTTAAAAATCCGAAAATCAGGAAGATTCTTCTGTAAGTAGTCTGCCAGGAGTTCCGCCTTAGCATAATATGGGCAGTTTGCTTTCCCTAGAAGAGTTCAAGTTAGCCAAGCTGTCTTTGAACACATACAAACTGCCATGCTGTTATGAGGATTTGCCAGACACTTAGAGAACACACCATGACTATAATATACTTTTACAACAAAAGTACAAAATAATCTTCTGTAACACAGACATCTAGTTTTGTTATACTAATAAAAAAAATAAGGAACATTTCATAGGCCAGAGTCTTCCATAATAAAATTTTGTGGAAAAGGCAATGTTTTAAATATTTACTCTCCTCTAGTACTCTGCTGGACTACATAAGAGACTGCACCATATTATTTAAGCATGACACACTAACAGTGAGCTACTCATTAGAAGCCACTAAGAGTCCAGTGAGACAGCTTAACTGATAAAGGCACTTGCCACCAAGCCTAAGGACATGAGTGTGATCTCCAGGAATGCTAGAAGGTGAGAAGCAACTCCTGCAAGCTCTCTTTTAACCTCTGTGTGCACTCCTCCCCCGACCCCGCACACGTAAAACAAATTAATGTAAAAAAAAAAAAAAAACAAAAAACAAAAAAACCAAAAAAAAAAAAAACCCAAAACAACAACAACAAAAAAAAAAAAAAACCCAAACACTGGAAGGTAAAGTGTGAGGAAAGGAGTGGAAATGTGCTCCCTTTTAGATTTGATGTATGGTCCAGAATTGTGGGCAAGCTGAGGGAGGAGGAAGAATGAGGGACCAACGTCTATTTTCCGGCTGGCCTTATTGGAGAGAAACCATGGGTGAGGTATTCAGACAAGTGTATTAGGAGGGATGCAGGGCATGCGGGCATATGTGACTGGCAGGGTGTCTGATGTCCAGTCTGAGGTGCAGGTGCCAAGGGAGAGCTTCAGATGCACATTTTGCCGTGCGGAACACTTAAGAAGTTAAACCGTCCCAGAGAGTCAGGTGGATGTCAGTTTAGGAGGACAGGCTAAGTGCCTGTCCCCAGCCCCACAAACCCCTCAACATCAATCCTTCTCAACACCTCTGTATGGATAAGCCTCTCGGTCCAGTTCAAATCCATTGTTAATTACTTCAAAGCCCCTTTATGGCTCACGTTTAATTATCCTGTCCATTTCCTGGGAAATTAGCTTGTAAAAGCCCTGCACCCAAGATGACCTCAATTACCTGCCTTTTCTGCATCTGGATTCCTTCTGCCCAGACGTCACTGAGAAGATAATGGGGAGATGGATATAAAGAATGGAGAAGTTTCCAAAGGAAAAGGAGTCCACTTGGACTCTGACCACCCCTTTCTGAGAAGACGCTTTGTCTTCTCAGAAGTCTTGCTCAACAAATTATTCCCATCCCATTAGACGCTTAGTTATGTTTCTAGTGTCTCCTTTCAAGCATATTTTAATGCATTTAACTAAACTTCAGTTTCTCCTCCCTAATCAACAAAAAGTCCATGTCTCCTCTCCCCGGGGAATTGCTTTCCATGTGCCGCTTTCTGTTATTTTTATTTATTTGATTTTTTTTTTTGAGACAGGGGTCCTCTGTGTAGTTTTGGCACCTGTCTTGGATCTCGCTCTGTAGTCCAGGCTGGCCTCGAACTCACAGAGATACGCCTAGCTCTGCCTCCTGAATGCTGGGATTAAAGGCATGCACCACCACCGCCTGGCCCTATGTGCCCCTTTTTATTAAAACAATCTTTTAAAAATCTTCTGTCCTTGCCACCCTCGGCTCTTATATTTTTATTAATTTATTATTCCACTATAATATAGCATCTCTCACAATTTCCCAGAAGGAAACTGTACTAAATATAAATTATGAATTTTTGTATTAATTATATTTTCTATGGTATACAATATAATATGCAACGTAAAATATATTTTATATTAATTATATTAAATATAAGTTAAATATAAACAAGTAAAGACCTTGAGGTCCTTAATACAATAAGTAATTTTTGATTCTTTCTCCTTGACCCTGGTAGCGTTGATTACTCTTGTTTCCACTTCCTGTGGAGTAAATCCTGGAGAGCATCACTATGGCGGGATATTCTGCAGGTTTTCTTTCTAACTCTCTGGCTAGTCTTTTCTATGCTCTGTAAGTTCCCATTTCCTCACCAATCCATGAAAAGGAACCATTCTGCAAGGCACATGATTTCATGCCTTATCTGCATATTTTTCTGGCCAAACTCCTTATTTTCAGCCAGCAATCTGTATTCCTAACCGAGCACAGTGTCTTATGAAGATGCCTACACTTTCCTGAGTTCTACCATCTCTTTATGAATGGGCACTGGGCAGTATAAGTTTGGATTCTGTTCTGAAACGACTAAGGTAAGACCATCGTGTTCCAACTCCATTTTGGGTTTGCTTAAACAGTTCTCAGCCCTCCATTTCCACCCACCCCCATAGTTGTGTCTGCCTTGGCAACACATTTGAAATTTGTATGGCCTTGACCACGTTCTGGATGTATTAACCAAAACAATTAAAGTTAGATAAAGTAACTAAAGAAGATATGATTTAAAAATAGTTGTCATGCTATGTCTGAAATAATTACTAAGTGTTGCCAGGAATGAACTTTTCAAGGATACACTGACCCTTACCTAACTTCGAGGTAAATTATGGTCTTTGTAATTTTTGCTTTTAAAAATGCCATACCCCTTAGCTTGGGCACCAGGAGACTTTTCAGAGACATGAGCCCACTCTTGTTCTAGCCATTAATAAAAGAACTAAAAACTTTAATTGGCTTAACCAGTGCATTGTGAATAATTATCTCATGTGGGTCATTTCAATTCCACATCTCCTACCAAAAAGGTAGAAGAGTCCTACATTCTAGAGCATTTGTGTGTGATGATGTATTGTGTACCCTAATAAACTTGTCTGCAGATCAGAGGACAGAGCCAGCCACTAGATTAAACATAGAGGTCAGGCAGTGGTGGCACACATTGTTAATCCCAGCACTTGAGATCTCATGCCTTTGCTTGGGAAGCACACACACTTTTAATCCCAGGAAGTAATATGGCAGGGCAGAGAAAGGTATATTAGGCGTGAGGAAACAGGAACTCACTCTCTTTAGGCTGAGGATTTCATAGAGGTAAGAACTAGTGGCTGGCTGCTCTGCTTCTTTGATCTTTCGGCTTTCACCCTGATATCTGGCTCTGGGTTTTTTTTTTTTTTTATCATAAGACCTTTAACATTCGAACAACAGTTATGTCCAGCTCCTTATTTAAGAATATTAAGGGTAGTCGGGTATAGTTGTATACCTTTAATCCCAGCACTCCGGGGGAAGAAACTGGTAGATCTCTGTGAATTTGAGCCCAGCCTGGCCTACAAAGTCAGGTTCAAATCAGCCAGGGCTAAAAAGTGAGACTTTGTCTCAAAAAAAGAGAGGAAATACTATGAGTATCTAGATTATTAAACTTATTCTTCTGATGAAGGTTTTTCAAATGACCCTATCTACCTGATTATCCACTGCTTAGGCGTATAACTTTCCCTTTATTTCCTGCACTCACTTAGTGAATTAGACATCTTGTTCCACACATTCTGTCTCTCAGATCATTCCCTAGTCCATTTATTTTTCTCTATTCACATTGACCACAATGATAAAGCATTTGCTTCCTGCACTACATAGCTCCAGGCTCCTAACTGGTCTCTTGTCGCATCCTTAACACTCAGGTAAGATAAAAACTTCATTGCTTTATCTCCTTAAAAAAAAAAACAAAAAAAAAAAACTTTCCAGGTATTTTGGCCAAAGTCTAAACCACTGAATATGGCTCAGGAGAATCTGCACTGTCTCCCTCTGCCTTCAGCTTAGGACACTGTTCCTTGCACCCTTTCATTCAGTCCTATTAGACTCATTTCAATTGCATGCTTACCAAATACTCTCAATTATCACCAAATTTGCCTATGATTTCCAGCAAGACCTAGAGACTGTGACCGTGGCTTCGTGGTTTCCTGGCATCTTCACCACCAAGTGCTCTCAGATGTTATGGAAGATTCCTCCACACTGTGTGAAGATATGTCCCTGTGGTTGATTTAATAAAAATCTAAATGGCAAATCGCTAGGCAGGAGGAATAGCAGGGACATCTGGACAGAGAGAGCTCTGGGAAGAAGAGAGGCAGCGTTGAGAGCCAGATGCAGGAGAAGCAGGATGGGAATAAGGGAGATGAGGTACCAAGTGCGTGGAAGAACGTAGATTAAAATATATGGCTTAGTTTAAGTTATACGAGCTAGTTGGAAACAAGCCTAATTCATAATAAATCTCTGTGTCATTTTGTGGGTTGGGGTGTGCTGGTGGGATAGAGAAAGACTTGTTACACTCAGAAAAGCTAGGGTTCCAAGTTAGTGCCTGAAGGCATTGGGTTTCCATATACAACCATACATCGTCTTTGTAATAGTCACACACTCTAGCTCTGCTCCCTGTTCTCCATACCTAGACTGTTCTGTTTATTCCTGCATCTTCTCTGCTTTCTAACTCTTACTGTTCTGGTATCTGCTTAGCCACCTCTCCCTCTGCAAGCCCTCGCCTAGTGAGGCCGTCTGCCACCTTTCCTTCTAGAACACTGTTACTGCTACATCCAGCAGGCCCTGAAACTTGTCTGTTGTATTCCCACCATCCAGTTTTCTAGTGCTAAAAATATTTCTCTGAATGAGCAGTGAAGCAAAAGAAGTACTTCCACAGAGATGGCAAATGCCAATTGTGTTCAGTGTAACCAAGAAGCCAACTTGGAACAGGGTCCCAGACCTCAGCACAACTAACTCTGTGATGGACCATTAAGGCTGTAAAACTCAGCAAGTAGACAGCACCACCTGCCAAAACTGAAACAAAGGCCCAATCCATCAAAGTCCATATAGTTCTGGGAAAGTCTCAAAACGTACTAATCTTGCTTCTTGGCTTCTGGAGTTCTGCTTCTGGCTAACTGTTCTTGTCCACTGAAGTGTGTCAACCCAGAACATGGATTTTGTGCTTAAAAGGTCACCCCAAGAAAGGCTCAGGGCTACCCTGGGATCCGGAACACCTGGTGTAGTTGCGGGCCAGCTAATAAAAGACTTTCTGTTGGCTTGAACCCAAGTCCGAGCAGTCTTCTCTGGTGACAAACTAAGACAAAGACTGAACAGCTTACCCAAGAGATGGTTGGTGATGGTGGTAAAACAATAGACAAGTTTCAGTTTGCCTATGGAGGCAAAAGTAGCCAGAGGGGCTGGAATGGAGGGCTAGAGACTGAACGGCAGTGAGAAGGGAGCAAGCAGACACAGTAAGTGGGTTGTTGCCTCTAGCTGCCGAGATGACCTTTTAAAAATGCAAACCCATTGTCACTATTTTTGCTTAAATTCTTTCAATGATTCTTCATTGTGTTCAAGATTTAGTTCAAACCTTTTTTCCCCCTAAGTGTTTGTAAGATACAAGAGTCTAGTTTCTATTTTGTAAGTCTAACCCCAGGTCCCGCCATGTTCCCACATCCAGTTCCTCTGTTAGACTACAGCTCTTCTAGCCTTTGTCTTTATCTGGGATGGTTCCTTTAACAGTTTCTCTACTTAGTTTCTTGTGTCCATCTCTTCTCTATCCCACATCCCCACGTTAGGCGTCTATTCGCCCAGAGGTCAAAGTAATTCTTTATATGTTTTGTACCCCCGAGGGAATTAAAACTCGCCAAGGGCAGAGATGAAAAATTTCCCCACTGCGTCCCCGGTGCTCATCCGAGTTTGTCACACCGCCACCGTCTAACGCGCATGTTGGAAGGAATATCTAGAAAGGCTGAGGTGATCCGTCAGAGGATGGGGCTGCAGAAGAGAAGCCCGTTAATAAGACTGACTATCGGCCACGGGAAACGCTCTGTGGGCGCCCTGGAGAAGAACTCACCCGCGATCACGAATTTGGCCATGATCTCTAGCAAGGCCTAGAGACTGGGACCACGGCGTCGCGGTTTCCTGGCAACCGCGCAGACGCTCTCAGAAGCCGCCGCACCGCCCGAGGCAAGAAGTTCAAAGTTACTTCTTGAATGGGTTGAGTTTATGGAAACAACCATCCATTATCTTTGTAAGCTCCGTGGTCTCCTACGGCCTTCGGCTCTGTCTCTTCATCGGAGAAGAGAAACTATTTTCCCGACAGTTTCCCCTATTCTGCGCGCGGCCGCCTATGGCCGCCGCGAACCTAGGCTTTTGGACCCGTACAGGAATCCGTAGAATGTCACCGGCCGCGCCGCTTTGGGCGGAAGTGTCATGGCTGCGCCTGTGTGCGGCCACGGGGTTCTGTCCCAAGGTGAGTGAGTGGCGAGCATCAGCGGAATCGTGGGCGGTATCGTGAGTAGTCCTTTTATGGGGTGGAGAGAAGTTTGAGCAGTGTCTTCGGTCTTAAGTTTAGGCTGGTGTGTTGATGCTGGGTGGCCCAGTGGAGGAAAGACGGGGGCTCCGGTTTCGGGGACTTGATGAGGCCGGCTGATTGGAGCTTCTTAAGCACGGAGAACATGGTTTTCATTTAGTTAGTTAGTTAGTTAGTTAGTTTGTTTGTTTTTTTCGAGACAAGGTTTCTCTGTGTAGCTTTGCGCCTTTCCTGGAACTCACTCTGTAGACCAGGCTGGCCTCGAACTCAGAGATCCGCCTGCCTCTGCCTCCCCAGCGCTGGGATTAAAGGGGTGCACCACCACCACCCTGGCTGTTTTCCTTTTTTTTTTTCCTTCTTCTTTACCTAAGCAAGGCCTCCTGTCTAAGTGCATTTTCTTAACGGTTTAGTTTTGGCCATTGCTAGATCATTTGGTTGAAAGTGTCCGCCGATGATACTGTTTTCAACGGAGGCCTCCAAAGTAGTGTTAACAAAATTGCCCTTAGCAGAGGAAGATTTATTGAACACCTACACGGGAAATCATCATCATCATCATCATCAATCATCATTATTACTTGATACCACAACTGTTAAAGTGACTGAGGTGGGTACTTTATAACGATGTTCACATTGGAATAAAAGCGGAAGAAACATATTGGGATATAATAGTGGCTCATAGGTACCCATTGCAAGCTCCTGTTAGATGCATTTTCGTATTTAATCAACAGTTTTAACTTTTTTCCTTTCATCCACCCATCCCCTACAGGATTGTCCACAGCATGCGCTCTCTCTTAGGAAGAAGTTAAGCTTTGTTGCATCTTGAGTATTTGAAAGTGTTGCCAGCGGAGAGCAAAATGAATAACAAAGCACATTCCTTGTTATTGAACATCAGACAACTGAGTACCTCGCTTCCAAGAAGCAGAGTCTTGAGGATCTATCCTCTGGGATTTGGCAGACCAGAAGTTGTTCATTCACAGTGGAACCCAAGAAACAGTCTGCTAACTGGTTTTGATGAGGGACTGCGACTGTCTGTTAGATACCTCTTTCAGGGTATTTCAAAATCAGTTGATGGTTGTACTCAAACTAAAGGCATAAGCCATGCAGCTGTTTTTAAATGTGACAGAGTACTTTGTCCTAGAAGATTTTCCTCTGATTCAGAACATTCTCTTGTCTCTGATGGGACATCTGATCGTGTTTTAATGAAAGTAAACTTCCATCCTACCTCCAGTGAAGATGTGCTCACCAGGAAAGCGAGACCAACCCCTGTGAATCATAAAAAGCTGGCCCAGGAGTGTAACTCTTTGAGTGATGTGCTGGATACATTTTCAAAAGCACCTACGTTCCCTGGCAGTAGCTATTTCCTAGCGATGTGGACAATTGCCAAAAGGGTATCTGAGGACAAGCGGCGCTTTGAAATACAGCTGATGTTCAGCCACCCCGCCTTTAGCCAGCTGTGTGAGCAGATGATGAGAGAAGCCAAGATCATGCACTATGACCACCTTCTGTTCAGTCTTAATGCTATAGTGAAGCTTGGCATCCCTCAGAACACTCTTATGGTACAGACGCTGCTGAGGACAATTCAGGTAAGTCAAAAGGAGACTCAAGTGTGGCTTTACTGTGTGTAACATACTGTGGAGGAGTCAGGGAAAGGAGACGTGTATCGCTTTCTTAAAAGAGACCATCAGTGGAATATAATGTTTGTGCATTTCTGCGTTATATATTGTATGCCTAGGAGGCCTTAAGTTAGACCATTTCTTTTGATTTGGAAATCTGAAATCCCGCCCCACTTACCTTCTCTAGGGTTAAGTGGGAATGAAGAAGCTAAAATGGGAGAGATGAAAGATGTTGGACAGTTGAGGGGAAAGGGACTGGAAAGGAGGTGACCTAGCAGTTTCCTTACATAATGTTAATCCTCTCACCGGCTCTGAAGACTAGGAAACAGATTCAGTGATCTCAAGCTGCTTGGCTAACAGCTAGTGGGCTTCTTGATTCACACAGTGAATATATGTTGGGTGTCAGCCAACCACAGGTTGGTACCACAGGTTTATGCCTAGTGGAGTTTTATTTGCCCAGGAAGCACAGTAGTCCATTGGGGAAATTTTAAGCAAGGGATTGACATGCTCAAGTTTGGATTTTTAATTTCTTTCTTTTTGGTTTTTCAAGACAGGGTTTCTCTTTGTAGCTTTTGGAGCCTGTCCTAGAACTCGCTCTGTAGACAAGGCTGTCCTCGAACTCACAGAGATCTGCCTGCCTCTGCCTCCCGAGTGCTGGGATTAAAGGTGTGCATCACCACCACCCAGCTGGATTTTCAATTTCAAACAAGGGTGTCAGTGTCTTGCTTGATGTCACTTATCTGGCACCAGATATGAAGAAGAATGGCTATGTCAGACTCCTAAGCTCAATAACTAAGTATCTTAAAGTACATGAATTTCCCTGAGATAGTGTATCACATACTCTGTTTCACTGGAATTCATGAATTGACTCTATAGGTATATGAGTTTTTAATGTTTTTATGTAAACTGAATGCATACGTCCTCAAGCAAGAACTTTTAAATTGTGTGGTTTTGTTTGGTGGGCACTGTATTGGTTTCTTATGTGGTCATTTAAAATGATTGTTAGGATTCACTTTTCACAGACAGTGATGCAGTTATGTACTAGACCTTGGACAGGCATTCACAACTGTGTAGCATCCTCACTGGTAACATAGTTGGAGTCAGAAAATCTGCATGTGATTCTGCCTCTGTAATGTGTGTGGGCGTTATAAAGACATTTAGCCAGAGGTACAAGGGCAGTGTGCTGTCAGTCATTTGAGTCAGGTAGTATTAGTGAAATTATTAAGGCCACTCCACATAGTTAAAAGGAAGATTTATTTAGTGGGTAACTCACAAATGAAGGGATAGGTAGGTCACGGGGTCTGGGGAAGGTGTATCACAGTCCACTGGGGTTCTCTGGAGCTCTGCTCGGTCAACCTCCACCATCCAGGGTCCAGGAACAGAGAGAGCTGGCCCATCCGGATCTCGGGTTTTCAGCGTCCTCTCTCAGCCCCGCCTTGTAGGTGTGACAGTTACTGAAACCTCAGTGGGGGTTGGAACTTCCAGATCAAAGCTGGAATGGCTACTCACTACAAGGTAGTACGACTTTTCAAAGCAGGTGTTGTGGGGTATATACATTATTAAGGAAACTCTCAGGGGAATAAAACCATCCTCTACTCCTTCCAACTTTATCCTCTTTAAACTGTCCACCAGTTCTGACTCAAAGCTTGGTAAGTAATGATGAGTTGTACCGCTTTAGCAATGAGCAAAAGGCTTCCTCAACTCTGCTCCTACTCTTAGGAGATGAGTTGAGGTTGGATTGTAGAGCGCTAGAGAAGCTGTGTCAGCACTGTTCTCTCTCCAGATCAGCCCTGTCATTTCTGGACTAAACTAGCACCCCAACTGAGACCCAGACAGTGGTGATAAAATGCAGTGAGCCATGCAAATACAAAGGTTCACAGGGCAGTTGTAGCATGGTGCTCAGGAAAGGCTGTGTGGAAATTGTAAGGACACAGTTGTCTAGGGTTCATTTATGGGAGCAATTGACCTGTACACTTTAGTAGCTCTTCTGTTCTTCCATACTGTCCCCATGGTGGTTTCGGGGCCCGTGAAGAGGTAGAATGATGTTTGATGCAAGTTATTTCACAAGCAAAGGAATATAATCAATATCAAATGGATTTCCAATGATGGATAAGAAAGGGTTGGTGTGGAGGGATGGCACAGCGGTTGGGAGCACTGACTGTTCTTCCAGAGGTCCTGAGTTCAATTCCCAGCACCCACATGGCAGCTCACACCTGTCTGTAACTCCAGCTCCAGGGGACCCAACACGCCCCCCCCCACACACACACAGACACACTTTAATGTAAACACCAATGCACATTAAATTAAATTAAACAAAAATAAATAAAATTTTTTAAAAAAGAAAGTGTCAGTGTTTAAAAGGTTATGTGTCCGTTATTTGGAAAAGTCACTGAATTGTCACATCTTATTTCCCGAATAGCTGTGTGTTGTGGACTTCGTGAAATCCTGGTCTGGTACTTAGGCCTTTGAAAGTGTGAGTTCAGAGGTTTTGCCTAGGGAAGCTGGGACACATCTCATCACCTCTGGTGTATTTGCAATTGTATTTTAACAGGAGCGCATCAATGAGTGTGACGAGAGGTGTCTTTCAATTTTGTCAACTGTTTTAGCGACGTTGGAGCCCTGCATGAATGTGAAGGCACTTCAAGAAGGGTTTCGGTAAGAGCCCCTAGCTTCCTTCACATGGTTTTCTCTGTGGCCCTTACATGGGGAATTAAAAAGCCCAACAAAAATTGAATTCCTTTTTTGGGAGGCACTGGTAAGGTAGGCATTGGTGGTAGTTAATACTTTATTAAACTTAAAATTCCAATTCTGGATGATGTAAAACTGAAGATAGTACTTTGTAAAGGATCTTTTTATAAAAGATGTAGGTAATATTGAAATTAGTTTTTCTTAGACTCTAGTACTGATGTAAAGTTGGGGGAAACTGACATGTATACTCAGTTCAGAATAGTTACTTGGGTACTGTAGGGATTATGTTATACTGGTTTATTTTAAAACAATATAAAATTGTACAACTGGTCTGATGTCACAGATTAGGTAGGGAAGGTTATAAGGATACCTTCAATCTGATGCGATTTGATCATTAATAAAGACAGTACAGTAATGTAAGAGGAAATATCCTAGAATGATTTAGAGCCTTCTCTAACTGCTTACAACCTCTTGGGCAGGTAGACCACATCTGTGGATTTCATATTCCTGGCCTATTCCAAGTAGGGGCTGGACCAAATGAAATATTCAGATTTCTGGTATGGATTTTAGGATTATCCCATTTCTTGTGTTTAATGACAGAATCCTAGTTGATCAGCAAGTTTGGAAGATAGAACATATCTTCACATTACAAAGAGTGATGAAATGTATCGGGAAAGACACACCATTTGCTCTTAAGAAGAAATTGGAGGTAAACACCTGGCTTTTCTCTAGTGGATGGAATTTGAAAAAACTGTCCTTTGACCTGTCACTGCCTAAAGTTAGTTTTGAAGGAGGACATGGCTTTGCTTTTGCGTTTAGCTTTGCTGAAATGAATGAAGACATCCATCTGTGTGTGCAAACATACCTGTGTGTATGCATATCTACTTCTGTATTTGTCTATCACCTTTCTTAAGCCTCAAGCTGTTTCTTCGGCATTACATTTTCCACAGATGATAATTGAATGCAAGTTTGTTTTTCTGTAGATGAAAGCTGTGAAGGAGCTGGACAGATTTTCTGTCTTGAATAGCCAGCACATGTTTGAAGTACTAGCTGCCATGGATCACCGCTCTGTTGTCCTTCTGAATGAATGCAGTAAGGCGGTCATAGGTAAGGGGGCTTTTTCTATGTGATCTGCCATATCTGACCCGTTACATGTTCTGAAATCTTGGCTCTTATGATGCAGAACTGATGGTTGGTTACGTATAAATTTTATTTTTGGCTATAGTTTTGTTTTCCTTCTAAATACAGTGTTGTTTTTATCCCGAAGAAGGTATTGAGTATCTTGAATCTTATGTTCAAAACCATCCGGTAATGCTTGTGTATTCAACTCATTCTTAAAGATAATATCCACGGGTGTCCTTTTAAAGTCTTGATCAGCATACTGCAGTCCTGTAGAGACCTCCGGTACCAAAATGAAGATCTCTTCAAGAGCATAGCAGATTATGTGACTACAACTTTTGAAATTTGGAAGTTGAAACAAGTGAGTTTCAGTTGGGGATATCCCAGAGAAACTTTCAGGAAGCTTGTTTGTTCATTTGTTTCAAATGTTTCTCTCTGCTTAGAGAGGTCATGATGTCAGAATATTCCAGTGCTATGCATTGAGAGAGTAGACTGAGGTCAGTTTTCTATCTGAAAGAAGAACTTCATTGTCTAAAGTTCTTCTGTTTGGTTATCAAAGGGTTAAATGGTAGGAGGGCTAACTATTTAGATTTGTGGATCCTATTTTCTTGTTAGCTTTGAATAATAAAAAATGGGTCTGACTAATAATGTATGACAGGTTATGGGTTTTGAAGAGTGAAATGTTATTACTTTATGATCTTGTCTGTTGTTTTCTTTGGAGTCACAGCCTCTCAGGAACCATGTTTAACAATCCAGATGTCTCAATAAAGCAGTGTGTGAGCCTTGCTTTTTCTAGTGAAGTAGGTGGAGGCTCAGGTAGATCAGTGGGTTCAGTTGCGTAAGAGAGTAAGGTGAATTTTGAATTTATTAGGAAAATTGAGTTCAAAGACAGTAATTCGTATGGTAAGTATTACCCAGCAGGAAACAGGAAGTGAAATTTATGTTAATCATGATATTTCACTTCCGTAAATTAGATAAGACGTGTTTGAGTTACAAAAACGAATTTTGTTTGAAAATGCCATAATGAAATGGAATACTGTATATAATAATGTTTAAAAAATTAAAAAGACAAGGAAGTATAGGAAGAATATTTGGACCATATTAGGGTTAAGGTTCAGGTAATCCAGCTGGGCATGGTGGCACACATCTGTGATCCCACTCAACTTCTCATGAGGCTGAGGCTGGAGGATTGAGAGCTCAAGCCAGCCTGTGGGGAAAAAGGACAAATGTTTCAGTTGTCCTGTGTATGAGAATCTAGGCTGTCTTTAGAAGTGGGAGGGAGCAGTTTCAAATGGTCATCTTGAAAACTTCAGAAAAGGCACAGTTTAAAGTAACATTCAGATCTGTTGCATGAAAAATGAGTAAGGAAGGATCTTTTTGTTTTTTTGTTTTTTTTTTTTTGAGACTGTTTCTCTGTGTAGCCCTTGCTGTCTGGAAACTCACTCTAGACCAGGCTGGCCTCTGACTCCCGAATGCTGGGATTAAAGGCGTGTGCCAACACTGCCCAGCTAAGAAAGATGTTAATTGAGGTGTGGAGATCATTCTATGTCTTGGTTCTCATCTTCGAAAGAGATTGCTCATTAAGTTGATATCTGTTTAAAGAACAAAAAGAATATATAATTATTCCTTTTGGGGTAGTATTTTGCTGCTTAAGTTCTTTGAGAATTAAAAACTTCGAGTAGCATATTGTAGCTGTTGAGTAACTTCCCCTCCCTTCTACATTTAAGGTTATCTTTCTCCTCATGTTATTTGAAAACCTTGGTTTTCGACCTCCTGAATTAATGGACAAGCTTATGGAGAAAGTAGTGGAGGACCCTGGGTCTCTAAACATGAAGAACATTGTTTCCATCCTTCACGTGTGTTCTTCTCTCAATCACATCCACAGAGGCCAGAACAGAGAGTACGTACCGCTTTGCTTTCCATCGTCACATGACGTGCTGTGGAAATGATTGCACACCTCAGGCTTACCGCAGTAGGAAGCGTGACTGTGTTCCCAGCGGCCACCGTGTCTAGAAGTATGCCGCATCTATTGATAGAGTTGGGTAGAGTCGCGTCGGCGTGGTCCCTTGTTTGCTTGTTCTTTGTGGTGCAGTTGTTCATTCCTTAGAGGAGTTTTCATTTGGAGCTTGTCCACTTTTCCCTATGAACTCCTAAATTATTTGTCCTTTTTAACTTTATCAAAAAGTCGGGAAGTGTCTCTTTAAAATGAATTGTTGTGTTAAGGGTTCTTGACAAGAGAAATGCTTTCCTAGCGACTGCAAGTGGACAGTACCGTGTGGCTGACTCCAGGCTTAGCACAGCTGTCTGGAGCTGCGTCCTCCTCCGTACTTGAACCGTCCCTGCTGAACAGCACCCCTCTCTTTTCCCCTCTCTCCTTCCCCCTCACATTTATTTTACTGTTCCTCAATTTGGAATATGGGTTAATGTGGCCATCTAGACAGGCTTCTTCACTTAACACAGTGTCTTCCAAGTTCATTTGTATCATATCATATGGAAGGATTTGTCTCCTTTTAAAGATTAAATAATATTCCAGTTGTATATTTATACCATGTTATATTTATTCATCTCTTGATGGACATTTAGGTTGTTAGCGTATGTTGACTTTTGTATTGAACGTTAGGAGTGTACATATCTGGTTGAGATCCTGAGTTTAATTCTTGTAAATCAAAATGTACTTGGAAAACTTGCTGTGGTAGCCATGCCTATAATCCCATCACTTGGAAAGTTGGGGCAAGAGGATGGCTGTGAGTCAGGGGCAAGCTTAGGCTACAGAATGAGATTCTTGTTTCAAAAACCTAAAACAAACAAAAGAGAGAGAGAGAAAGAGAGAAAGAAATATTCCTGAATGTGAGATCAAGAGACCATATGGTAGTCCTTTTATTTTTTTATATTTGGGTTTCTATTTTTTGAGGAATCCTCCCTGATTTATTTAGTTTCATCCCAGTAGTGTGCACAGTGTGGGAGGGCTGTACCCCTAATAGTGTGTACCACTTGGTGTGGCAGGGCTGTTCCCCAATGTTGATCACCGTGTGGTGTGGAGGACTGTTCCCCAGTGTTGATCACTGTGTGGTGTGGAGGGCTGTTCCCCAGTGTTGATCACAGTGTGGAGGGCTGTTCCCCAGTGTTGATCACTGTGTGGTGTGGAGGGCTGTTCCCCAATGTTGATCACCGTGTGGTGTGGAGGGCTGTTCCCCAATGTTGATCACTGTGTGGTGTGGAGGGCTGTTCCCCAATGTTGATCACCGTGTGGTGTGGAGGGCTGTTCCCCAGTGTTGATCACCGTGTGGTGTGGAGGCCTGTTCCCCAGTGTTGATCACCGTGTGGTGTGGAGGGCTGTTCCCCAGTGTTGATCACCGTGTGGTGTGGAGGGCTGTTCCCCAGTGTTGATCACCGTGTGGTGTGGAGGCCTGTTCCCCAGTGTTGATCACCGTGTGGTGTGGAGGGCTGTTCCCCAGTGTTGATCACAGTGTGGACGGGCTGTTCCCCAATGTTGATCACCGTGTGGTGTGGGAAGGCTATTCCCTCACAGTGTGCATTGTGTGGTGTGGGCTAGCTCTGACTGCTCCGCGTCTCCTTGTCCTGCCTTTGTGGCCATCCTAACGGGTGCAGGGCACAGCTCTTGGTGGTCTGGGTTGCATTGCCGACCGTTGGTTGTGCTGAGCATCCTTCCTTACTGCAGTGCACTGCGTGTCTGTTATGGAGATGCAGCTGTCCTGTCCTCTGGCCTTTCCGATCATGTCTTACGCTCTTCATTGTATGCATTGCTTCTGTGTTTTGGATGGTGGTCCCCTGTTGGGTATGCAGTTTGCAAGTGTTTCCTACCCTTCTTTGATTGTGTCGACTGCTTCATTTGCATAGCAGTAGAATTGTAGTTTGCTGTTGTCCCCTTGACTATTTCTGCTTTTGTTGACTGTATTTTTTATATCATAGTCAAAAGTCATTGTTCTACACAATGTCATAAAAATAAAGCTTTCCCATATATTTTCCTTGTAGGAGTTTTAGGAGTTCAGGTCTTATGCTTACTCATTTTTAAGTTGATTTTTGTGTGAAGTGTAAGACAGAGGTTTAATTTTATTCTTTTTAGGCACATACCCAGTTTTTCCAGCACTGTTGAAGAGACTGACTACTGACTGCCATTTCTCCATTATGTGTTCTTGGTGCCTTGCTTCTTTTTCTGCAGACCTGCTTTTTCTGAAGTTATCGTAGCTTTGTGATATGTTCTGAAGCAGAAAGCTGCTGTAGTGCCTGCCTGGTTCTTTCTTTCCAAGACTGCTAAGGGATTCAGGCAATTTGGTTTCCGTATGAATTTCAGGATCACTGTTTTGTTTGTTGGGTAAAGAAATGCTATTAGGAATTTGATAGAGATTGCACTGAATCACTGAGTCACTACACATAATGTGGACACTTTAACAATGGTGGCTTCCAGTCTGTGGGTGAGCAGTGTCTTCCCATGTTTTATTTGTATCATCTTGAATTTCTTTAACCTGTGCTTTATTGTTTGCAGGGTGTGAGTCTCTTACTTCCTTGGTTAGGTTGTTCCTGTGGAGTTATTCTTTTTGATGATATTACAAAGGAGATTAGATAGCTCATTAGTGTAGAGAAATGAAGCAGATATGAATTCTCTGCTTTGAGTCTTATTTATTTCCTTTACCTTTTCCTATATCATTATTTATGGAGCCAATTTTATTTTTATTTATTTATTTCACCATAAGCTAGAATTTCTAGTACTATATTAAATAGAAATGGGCAAGAGGAGGCATTCTTGCATTATTTCTGAGTTTTTCACCATTTAATATGCTGCTGACTATATGAGCTTTTCACATATGGCTTCATTATATACCAAATGTATGGAAAACTTTTATCACAAAAGGTTTTGTGTTTCTCAAATGCATTTCTTCATGTATTAAGGTAATGGTGTGATTTTCTTCTCACCCTTCTGTGAATGTGGCTTATAGCGTTCATTGATTGCATGTGCTGAGCTACCTGGGTCTCACTCGTTTGTGGTATATCTGTGATCCTTTTTCATGATATTGAATTTGGTTTGTTTTTTTGTTGTTCCATGTAGCATGGTTGCCTAGCTTTGGTGTGAAGATAATGTCCATCTTGTAAATTTAGAAATCTTCTCTCTTCTGTAGATATTTGGATAAGTTTAAGAGGGTTGTGTTAACTTAGTTATTCTCCTTCTCAATATTTGGTAGAATTCATCAGTGAAGTACTCTGGTCCTGGACATTTTCATTGTTGAGAGGTTTTTTTTTGTTTTGTTTTGTTTTTGTTTTTTGTTTTTTTGCCAATTATGTGTGTGAATGTTTTGCCTGCATGTATGTATGTGTACTACTCTCCAGATTTTTTTTTTTGTGAGGTTTTTGATAGCTGATTCAATCTCTGTATTCATTGTTGGTCTATTTTGGTTTTCTTTTTCTTCATTGTTTAGTCATTGATTGCATATGAATTTATTTCCTCTTGGCTACCAATTTGTTAGCAAACATTTTTTTTCATAATATTTTATTAGGTTCCTTTTATTATTGTGTGTGTGTGTCAGGGGAGAGAGGCTGAACATGTACAGACTTTATTGTTATTTTTCTTTGAAAGTATCACAGCTAATTATGTAGAATTTGCATTGTATTAGATATTATACATAATTGAAAGATGGTTTAGAGTATACAGGATGATGTACAAAGGTTACATACATCTTTTTTTAACTTGAGATCACTATGTAGCCCATGCTGGCCTTGAAGGTTTGACCCTCCCACCTCAGCCTCCCAAATGTCAGGGATTATAGATATGCTCCCCCAAATGCCTAGTTTGGGGTACTGGGGATTGAACCTGTAGCTTCAGGCCTGGTAAGCGTTGTACCAACTAAGTGACAGCCCCAGCCCTTTTGTTATCTCTGTGGTGTTAGTGGTATTGTCTTGTCTCTCATTTCTGCTTTTCAGATTACTGTCTTTCCCCCACTAGTTTAGGTATGGGTTTGCCTCTTCCATTGATCATTCCTTCTGGTTCATATTTGTTTCTCTTTAAATCTTCATTACTTTCTTCCTCTACTAACTCTGGGTTTGGTTTGTTCTTTTTCTAGTTTCTTTCTTTTAGAGATTTATTTACTTTCATTTTATGTGTATGGGTATTTTGTCTGTGCATATGTGTGTCTAATACATGTGTGCCTGGTGCCTGTGGAGGCCAGAAAAAGGAATTGGATCCTGGAACTGGAGATACAGACAGCTGCCGTGTAGGTGCTGAGAACAGAACTCAGGAGCTGCTGAGCCATCTTCCAGCCTCTTTTTCTAGTTTTTTGAGGTATAAATTAAGGTTGTTGTTGATTTGAAATATTCTTTTTAAAGATAGCATTTATCATTGCAAACTTCCCTATAGGTGCTGCTTTTTCTGAATAGTGTGATTTTTGGTGTGCTGTGGCTTTGTTGGAATTTATTTTTATAATTTTGTGTTTGATTTCTTCTGTGGCCCACTAGTTGTTCAAGAGTATGTTGAATAATTTTACCTTTATGAATTTTCCAGTTTTTCATTTGTTAGTTATTTCCAGCTTGCCTTGTTGTAGTGTAAACTGATACTGGCAAGATATTATACTTTCTTAAATGTGTTAGCTTTGTTGGGCACTTGCACGCAGTTTGTCCTGCGTGTGCATAAGAAGAGAGTGTGTTTTGATGCTGTCAAGTGGGTGGTCTTTGTCTGCACTGTCATTTTGGGTGTAGTATTGTTTGGGTTCTCTGTCTTAATTTCTGCATTGATGATTATTGAACGAAGGGGAAGAGCTCTTCCATTACTGTACTGGTGTCTGTCTGTCCATAAGATCTCAGATTTCGCTCTAGGTATGTTTCCTGATGTCGAACCCTTATGCATTTGTGAACTGTCCCATTCCCATGATGCATTGACTCTTCTAATAGAATGACTGTCTTTGTCTTTTGTGACAGTTTTTGACTTAAACATCTCTTTTTTTTTTGATGTAAATATGACCACCCCTGGTCTTGGATCACCATTTGCTTGTAGTGTCTTCTTCTATTCAATGTTTTTACTTTCTGATTGTGTGTCCTTAATCTAAAGTAAGCCCATTGTACACAGTATATAGATCTCGTTTATTTTGTTATCTCTTTAGCTACTTTCTGTCTTTTCATTGGAGCATTTAATACATGTGTCAGTTACATTTCTCATTGCTGTGGCACATGTGCGGTATAACAGTGTAAGGTGAACAGTTTGGAGTACAGCTGACCACGGAGAGGGAGGTCATGGGGGCAGGAACATGGGGCTGGTCACATGGCATCCACACTCAGGAAGCAGAATGCTGCCATGCAGTAGCTTTCTCCTTTTTCTTAGTCCAGAGTCCAAAGCCATAGCATGGTGCTTCCCACACTGAGGGTGGGTGTCTTCCCTTCTCAGTTCAGCTTTTCTGAAAGTGCTGATAGACATACTCAGAAGTATGTTTCCATGGTGACTAGACATCCTGTCAGGTTGACACTGAAGATTAATGATCGCAGTACAGATATATTTCAAGTTTTTATTGGTAGAGAAGGCTTTACTATTGCCACTTCGTTTTCTGTCTTATATTTTTTCTGTTTTTTCTCTTTTACTGTGTCTTTGTAATTTGACATATCTATTCCTTCAAATCTAGACAGCTTTATTCTTCCCCACTCTTTGTTATTGATTTTATAATTTATATCTTTAAGATTGCATATTTACTAACTTTTTAATAGTTGTATTCCTAGTCATTTTTTCTTTTAACGTTTGTACTAGATTTAAAAGTGGTCTGCTTACTACTGTGACTGCTGCATGATTCTGGTTCAGTCAGTTCCCAGCTCAGTACCATTGCCTGGCTGTTTTCTCCAGGATTCAGTGTGCTCATCCCATCCTGTGCTACTCGTTTCTCTTCAGCTTGCAGGCCTTCTGCTGGCCTGGCCACCGAGTCCGCCCAGTTGATCTCGAGCATTGGTCTGCATCATCTCGTCAGCCTGAGCTTTCTTCCCAACACATTGCTCTTGTCTTCATCCCTCTCCATGCCTTCTTCATCCACTGTTCTACTATGGATCAGAGCTTGTGCTGTCAGGGCTCCGTTCAGACGAGCTTCCCTTCCTTACCACATCTACCCTTCCATTTCTCCCGGAAGCACCTCTCTCCCTTCTACACCGCCATAACTCTCTCTGTGTATTTCATTTTCGTGTGTTCTGCTAGGGATACCATCAGCCCTGAGATTCACGCTTCACCTGGGTTCAAGGGAAGTCTGCCATAATTAACAGTGTCACCTCCACAAAGTGTTACCCACCCCCTTGCCTGTGCTTAGCTGCTGTGGATGCTGCAGAGTAGCTGTGATTGGTAGGCTTAGGCCTGTAATTCATTTCCAAGAATTTGATAGCTAACAATTTTTAATTGCTTTTAAAACTACAGTGGTCGCCGGGCGGTGGTGGCGCACGCCTTTAATCCCAGCACTCGGGAGGCAGAGCCAGGTGGATCTCTGTGAGTTCGAGGCCAGCCTGGACTACCAAGTGAGTCCCAGGAAAGGCGCAAAGCTACACAGAGAAACCCTGTCTCGAAAAACCAAAAAAGAAAAAAAAAAAAAAAAAAAAAAAAAAAAAAAAACTACAGTGGTCGTAGAAACTGTTTAAAGACAAAAGGCTCTGGTGCCTGCCATTTAGGTTCTAACCTTGTCTCTGCACGGGCTGCCCATCCACTGTAATTAGTTCATGAATGAATTACTCAACTTCTGAGCCTGTTCACTCGTCTTTATTTATGAGAATAATAATACTGCTACCCCGTAGAGTTTTAATAGGAGTGAAATGATTGAAGGCCTATAAAAACATTTTCATGCAGTACATCCACAATAGTCATTTATTGGATATGTACACTTACCATGGGATGTACTATGTCCTGCACTGTGTATGGATGCTTAGTTACAAGTCTAATTGTCTCATCCCATGTCTTTGCATTCTTCAAAGACCTTGGTTCTATAGCATGGAAGTACTTCTGGGCCCTTGTCTTGGAAGTTCATCTGAAATCTGACTTTCCTTTGTTCCTCAAAAGGTTCCTAGAAGCTATGACGAGTGCTCTGACTGTTCGTCTTCACCACATCTCCTCTGAAAACCTGTTGAGTGTTGTGTATTCATTTTGCCTGATGAATTATTTCCCCCTGGCCCTCATTAACCAGCTTACCAAAAAGACCATCATCAGTGAACTGCTGACTTCAGGTAGTATGCACTGGTCTGTCATTCGGAGTGGGGTTCTTAGAGCAGCCTTAGTTCAGATATGCAGAGCAAATGTCGCTGAATCCAGCTGATAATGGTGACGTCAAAGGCCCCAGAGCCACCCTTGGTGACATCCCCACTGCAGGAGGAAGAAAGGTCTGCACAGCTGTCACTCTTAGCCTGCACTGCATGCACAGTGTTCACTGTCTGCACATGCTCACAGCTCAGTGTTCTCGATCAGAGGTGTTTGCCTTCCTTTTCTGTAGTATACCATTAAATATATCAGCCCAGGTCACCAAGGAAAGTCACTCCTGGTCTGTAATGAGATAGATGCCTGTTACATCTAGTGACCAGTAGGAACAGAATTAGTCAGTTTATTTATTCTTGAAACCAAATTAATCTTCTTTTCTTTTCTTTCTTTCTTTTTTTTCTTTTTTTTTTGAGACCAGTCTATGTAGCCCAGGGTGGCCTGGAAATCAGAGACATTGACCTGCCTCTGCCTCTCTAGGGTGGAATTCCTAAGTGCTGGTATTAAAGGTGTGTGTTACCATGCCCTACAGTTATTGACTCTAAGTGAAGAAAAACAGTATTTGGGTAGATGTACAAAATTTAATAATGTGTCTTAAAATAAAGTAGCTATAATTCATTTTATAAACAATGCTATAGAATCCTGAAATTGAATTGTGAAAAGTCAACCCAATATACTGATATTTTTAAAAAAGAATTTATTGTTGGAGAGTAGACTTGGAGGCTTGGATTCTAGTCCCAACTTTTTAGATAGTTTCTCTCCTATAAAATGAGTTTAGACCAAGTCACTTCTAAAGACAGCTTAAGGTTTGAAACATTAGCAAATACAGGTCACTCAGTGATCTGGAGTGAAAACCAGGGAATCATTGAGAAAATTCTGGGAACAAAGAAAAGCCATCAACATCAACCCCTCAGGGGTTAGGGAGCTCTACAGAAGAGGAGTCAGGAGGACTCCAGAGGGCATGGAGGACCCCAGTGAAACAGTGACTTCCAGACGTAGGACTGGTGCACACAAGACTCTCACAGACTGTGGTAGCATACACAGGTTCAGCCAGAGGGGTCCCAGCACTGAGGGGGAGGAGGCCATGAGTCCCTGTCCCTCACCAAGAAGCTGTCTGCAACTGATACCACTTGTAAAGTAAAAATTAGTTTTCTCCAATAGAGTCTCAGTGGGTTACCACACTAAAGGGGAGGCCACGTGCCCAACAGGAGATGGCCAATCAAAATGAACTCAGTGGTATTTTTCTATTGTCTTATATTACCTTGTCTGGACTTCAAAAAGAAAAAATCTTACTGGTCTTTTGCTTCTATATTTGGTTTCTGATTTTGTGTTTTTATGTCTGTGTGTGTTTTTTCTTTTTTAAAATTCTGGTTTGTGTGTGTGTGTGTATGTGTGTGTGTATGTGTGTTATTTACCTGTTTTCTAAAGATAGAGAAAGAAAGGGTATGGTGTTGGATAGATGGGAGGATCTGGGAGGAGTTGGGGGTAGAAACCGTGATCAGAATATATTGTATGAAAAAATTTTTTTTCAATAAACAAACTAGAACAAAGTGGAGGATGAGTGGAGGGAATGGGGGTGAGTATGATCCAAGTTCTTTATAAATATGAATGCAAATGTAAATCATTGTTTTGTACAGTGAGTTAACATACACTAAGTAAGAAAGATTTTAAGAGGTAATTAGAAACAGGTACATTAGTATTTTAAAATGTGGCATTAATGTTTTAATCATGTGTTTGCTTTTGTATTTTTAGGTGACACAGAGAAGAATATTCATAAGCTTCATGTTCTGAATACCTGTCTGAAACTTGATGAAAATGCTCATTACAAAGCTGTGCATATCCCGTTGCCACAGCTGCCGCGGCCACCGTCCCATCCCAATGACACAGTGGCCGAGGTGCTCAGCCACCTTTGGGAGGGCGAAGGACACTTCTCGAGAAACGTGCAGCTGCCCCATAATTATCACATTGGTATGGCTCTCCCTCTATTTTGTTTATTTTTAAGATGCATTTTCTGTTGGTTCTGACAAAGGATTAGGAGATTATATTCAAGCCTGAGTACTGTATTTATATCATTTCTACCCCCTCTCCTTTCTGCAGCCCCTTCCATGACACGCTCCAGTCTCCTCAGATTCATGACCTCTTCCTAATTATTGTTACACTTGTACACACGTGCACACACATAGGTATAAATACAGCTTGAGAGTGCATTTAGTGCTACTTGTTCGTGCATTTGTGTACCACTGACCACTTCGGACTAGAAACCACACCATGAGGCTTGTCCCTGGAGGAGACTCATTCTTCTCTCAGCCCTGTTAACTGCCTGTACTCTTCATCTGGGGGAGGGGGGTTTGGGAGATGTTTCCTCATCCATGTTGGCATGTCAGCTGGTGGTGGTGGTGGCGGTGAGTGGGCAGGTCTTGTCTGGGTGACCATATTGTTAAGATTTCCTGGGTTCAGCGTCCCATGTAGAAGATACTGCCTCACAGCAGATGTCCTGGTCCTCTGCTCCTTACAGTCATAGTTTCTGTGCCTCTGCCTGAGACATTCCCCAAGCCTTAGATGTGGAGACTGCCCTGTAGATGTGCCGGTCGGTGCTGGGCGTCCCACAGTCGCAGTTGTGGCTTTCTTCTGTGAGAGTCTCTCCTTCAGAAGGAAGCGTCTTTGCCGACAAGTGGGAGCTGCACTCTCTGTGCTAAGGATACGTATTTAGGATGCAGTTAGAAATGATCCTGGTTAGGAAGTGACAGGAGGTTCTTCTCTGCGGTTGTGACCTCATCAGCCCCTGTAGTTGGCTGGGTTTACAGTACCGGGCGTGGACTCCCTCCCTCCCTTCCAGTGGGCCTGAAGTCCAGCTAGACAGGTATTACTTTCCCCCAAGATAAGGTGCCCCTATCACACCCTTGGGCTGTCTTGCCATGCCGGCCATCATTGTTGTGGTTCGTAGGCTTCACCTCTGGGTGTGACTGTTGATTGCTTTTCCCTCTTGGCAGCTTGCATAGGACACTCGGATAGTGAGAGCTGGGAGGAGGCTTGCAGGTCAGTTCTGGCTAGATTCCCCTCTAGTGTGTGGTGTCTTCACCAATAGGATCTTTCCTTAAGTTCCAGGAGGCAGCCAAGGGCAACCGCAGTCGTCTGTATTATTTTGTGAATCTCTGACTCCTCTGACCAACAGCTCAGGAGATTTCCCATGCCTGGTACTGCATTGTCCTGGTCTGTAGATTCTTGCCCTGTCATTTCCTAGTATGGTGACTTTAGGACTGTGACCATCCCTCGTTTCTGTGTGTAAACAGGGCAACGACAGTAGTACTCATAGAATCCTATGACCAATAAATGAAAGTCTACATGTGAAATCCCTAGGGTAGTGTCTGCCACACTATAAGTTCTCGGTTTTATTTTAGCTACTGTGATTGCCTTCTCTGGTACTGTTGGTATTAGGCTTTTGATAGCTAGCAGTCACTTTGAGCAGTGTTTGAAAAATTAATATCAACATTTTTTTTTGTTGTTTCTTTCAGATTTTGAAATCAGAATGGATAATAACAGGACCCAAGTATTTCCATTTTCTGGTGTAGATGCCCCTTCTGCCCCACACATGCAGAGGTAATTTATATACACTCACTGGATGGGTATTGTGAGTTAGAATCTTAGTAAAGAAAGGCTTCGTATTAAATAGTAGCATCAAAAAGACCTTAGGAACGTATGTAGCTTGCAGCATTTGAAGGCCCTTCGCACGTGTGAGTCTGCTGCATGTGGCTAAATCCAGGAGACTGGAGTTGGAATGCTGCTGAACCAGATACTCTTGAAGAATTAGTACTAAAGGTAACAGTTCAGTGAGACAGTATTAACATGATTATCAGTGCGGTATAAACTTGAGCCGAGATAATGCAGTGACCATGAACTGGAGGCATCTACAGAAATTAACTACCCAACGCTTTAACCCTTCCTCCTAGTCCTTTCATTATAGCTTTGGAATTAGTATTGTTTGTGGATTGGGGCACATGGAAGTGAATCCAAGTCGTTGCCCTGATTCACGTTGCTTATAGTGTCCTTCTAGGAGGAACACGATGTCATACCATGAGAGTTTCCTGCTGCTCAGTAGAAGCACAGGGTCATGGATTCATTCCTCACACCTCTCTGTCATGTCAGCCTTTGTAGAAAGGGTCTGCTAGGTCTGTAGGGCACACAAAGATGAGCCACGTGTGTTCACTTGTTCCAGGGAACTTAGGGCCTGCTACTCTCCTGGACAGGCACACACATAGATACAGTGGAGGGAGCAGAACAACCTGTCAGGGTTCACACCCTGACCTGCTCATCCCCATCCATCCACACAGTGTCCATGTCTCTTCCCCTTTCTGCATCTACCTGGCTTGTTCCTCAGTTATCTCTTTAAGTGTTATGCCACCCAGGTGCCCTTAGAAAGCCTCTTGCTGCACTTGAAATCGCATTCCCCTTTAATCTACTGTTAAACTGACATAAAATGATAGGATAGTCACTGGTAGCAGAAAGTGCTGGGAAGTGCAGATGCCAAGTGGTCTCTGGTGAGTCTGAAATTTCTCCTCTGGAAGCTGGTGACCAAGGAAGGCAGAGGGTAAAGTGTCTCTGCTCTTTTCTTTGTTCTCCCAGTGAACTTCCAGAAAGCAAGAGTGGTGAGATTCAAAGCATGGCTCTCCACTCTGCTTGTAGAATCCCTCTGCCTTAGGGTTTTCTTGAGGTTGGAAGGTCAGGTACCATTTGCTGTTGCCTTCGGTAGCTTTACTGCATAATTATATTTGGTTCAGAGCTAGCACTGCTCAGAAACCCTTACAACGCGTGGTTTTCTATCAGGAAGTTTTCCTCCTTATAAAGAAAAGCCATTCATAAAGAAGGCTGGTGCATAATTATGTAAAACGCTTGGTCAGGTTTGGGTTTACAAAGTAGTCATGCACTGCCTTGTCTGCAGAGTCTAAGTAACAGAAGAAAAGGACAGAGGAGGGAGTGGTGAGGATAAGGTCCATGAAGATTGCAGCCTGAGCTCCTGAGAGCAGGATGTTGCAAAATTTCAGGTGCTCACCCATCACCTGCTTGGTTTTTCCTTTCCAGAGTAGCAGTGCTGTGTGTTCCTAAGTCTGTTTATTGTTTGAATTCAAGCCACCCCAGAGGATTGTTGGCTATGAAAATTCGACATTTGAATGCCATGGGTTTCTATGTGATCTTGGTAAGAAAAAAAATGTGAATGGACTATTTCCTGTATTAGCACCGTGCATTCTCCTAGCTGCCAGCTGCTATGACTGAAGGGGGCCACTGGGCTCTAGGGGAGCAGTCAGCATGATGGGAATCCATATCTTAGCTGCTGTTCTCTGTCAGAGGGAACATTCTAGTATGTAATTTGCCTTCCACTCAGCTAGATGTTGTCATCTAGTAGGGAGTTATAGATGGTACCTGGTCAGCCTTAATCACTTTTTAATGAAGAAGAGGATACATAATACTTTTTCTTACTGAATTTAAGACGCATTAAGCCACCTCCAATTTTCAGGTTATCTTGAATGAGGAATGATGTTAAGGCTTTTGTTTTCTGGGCCAGTGTGAGACTCTCACTGTGTGCTTGGTGCCCAGAGAACTGGAGGACGATCCTTCTCGTAGGCTTCTCTTTGACCCTCACGGCCATGGCTTATCTTGAACATCCTTTTCAGGTCTCCCCATCAGTGTGTAGGACCTTATCATGATCTTGGCTTCATCTACCTGCTGCTCATGTGGTCCTGCACAGTGAAGTGTATGCACTCAAATATCCCGTTATTGTACTTTCATATCCAAAAGGGGGCTGGGCTTGGCTCACTAGAGCTTTGATACAGCCCTTTCTGCTAATGTGCCAGTTAAAAGTTTGGAAATAAGTTTGCTGTTTGGAGAGCCTTTGAAGTTTTATACTTTTCAGTGTTAATAGTTTTCTTCAGTCCTAGGCTTATTAGGTTTAGAATGGGAACATTTGCATGGGGGCATTTAATTTTTGAAAGCTGATTTGCTACTACTTTGATGTGCTTAGATCTCTAAGTAGCTTTTATTTTTTATATGTTATCATTTTCTCACAAACTGTTTTCTTTTTTGGGAAGATCCATAACTGGGAGCTGAGAAAACTAAGGATGGAGGATGCAGTAGCATTTGTGAAGGCAAAGATCTATTCAGATGAAACTCATCCCACTACTGACACAACTGTGTAAAGCATGGATTAAAGGAAACACGAACCTCTTCACACTGAAGCACACACACATTTGTGAAAATGACTTCAATAAAGTCTGTAATTCAGTTACTAGTGCATGATCTGGCTGTAACAGTGTCATTTCCGGTTAGGTTAAAGATGACCTGAAGAATGGAAGCTGTGTGGACACTGGTGTTTCAGAATACACTGAAAACATTTCAGAAGAGTCCTGCTGTATGATGTCTTTTTGTACGCTGTGAATATGTGTTGATCTTTAAAAGTAGATTCAATAATCTACCCTTTTATCCTATCATATCTGTATCCCCTTTTCTTCTTTAGAAAGAGATTGCATTTATAATCAACCTCCTTTAAATAAAAAATAAACATTTATAAACAGTATTTTGGGGATTTGGGCACAGCTTCTCCTACTTTTTGTTGATTGTGGGTACTGGTAATCTTATGGGGATCCAAAGAAAAATTTAAGAATTGTAGTTAAATATTGGCTGTAGTAGTCTGTGAGGATGGATCCTCTCAGCCAGCTGCTCTGAAGCTGATTTTGGGATGTTGGATCATCTGGGCCATGGTGTCATTGGAGACCTTTCAGGGGATCTTGGCTGATCAAACCATACTATCCTGGAAGCAATCCACAGGTTCTTAACTTCTATGGAAACACAAGCAGAGCCTCTTTTCCAAAGCAGTGTATCCTTAGACACACATTTTGAAGTCAAGATACCTTTAAAATATATTTGTTGGTTTAACTCAGCAGCTTTTACAATCAAATGTCTTTCTGCAGTTAAAAATCCCAAAGACAATATAATCCAGACTCTCTGTGTGATTTCCATCTTTATGTGGCTTAATTTTTATATTACTTTTACTGTCTCTTTAAAGACTTTTTTTAAACCATCTATTTCTTTATATAACTGTCTATCCTCCTTTTCCTCTCTCTCCCAAGCCTACATACATTTTTACATATAATGTAAACCCTTTAGAGGTTTAGTCCATCTGAATCTGTCTTTTGTGTATCTATAATCCTTTTATGATCTTTGCAAACTGCAGCATGGCTAAGATTGAAGCAGCAGCCCTGGCTGCTGACTCCGCCCATTTCAACTTTACAACATGGTGGGGGTACCCAGGAGAGTCACGCTTATCTCGCCAACTCTGGGGTCCACGCTGCCATCGGGTAGCATGCAGCTAGCCCATAAACCCTTTTTGTCTGTATGAGTGAAAGCTAAACCCGCCCTGCAGTGTGCTGTGCGGCTTGGAAACAGCTCTGTGTACCGATATGGGAATCCACCATGCTGTGCTCATGCCCAAATGCTGCAGCATCTCTGTACTGCGGCGTCTTCTGTACAGTGGCCTGCATGAGACATGAAGTAGGAAGCTGTTTTTGGCTCCGTTTTAGAATCTCTTATAGATTATCTCGGGTTGTAGGTGGAAACTCTTGTTTCACGTTGGGCAGCCAAATGTAGCCTTAAGTTTCTCTAGACCCTCCCTGCTCCTGTGGTCCCTCAGCCGCTTATAAAATAATCATTCAGTGGCTTAATATTAATTTCAAACCGTATGGCCAATGGCTTACGTTTCTTGCTAGCTAGCTCTATCATCTTAAATTAACCCATTTCTATTAATCTATGTTTTGCCATGTGGCTATAGTGTTACCAGCCTGCTGGCATGTTGTTCGTTGGGCAGCAAGCTAGCGTCTCCCCTTACTCTCCTTTCCTATCTCTCTTGGATTTTCCCACCTGGCTCCATCCTGCCCTGCCATAGGCCAATGCAGCTTTATTTATCAACCAATCAGAGCAACACATATTCACAGCGTTCAGAAAGACATCCCAAAGCAGAGTCCTTTGCTCCTCTGACGGCCCAGATGTGGGCATATCCAGGAGCTGTCCGTTTACCTTTTCTCATTAGCGTTGACTGGTTAAAAGCTGGTTTCCTAGTTGTCTTGTGATAGGTCACATGTGAGTTGGTGTGAGGAGCTCTGAAATCTTGGGTATTTATGATTCCGCTGCCAGCTGTTGTGAGACTCGGGATTTGTACTTCAGATCATCCAGACAGTAGCTAGACAGCATGTAGACCCGGTTCTCAAGAACTGGTGAGGTAGCATGTTAAACGTGGGTGAGGGGCCTGGGGATGGTAGAGTGATTATGGTGTTTGGTATGTAAATGTAAGGACCTGAGTTTGGATCCCTAATACCCATGTAAAAAGCCAGATGTAGTTATTAGGACCAGTAACCCCTGGGGGGCGGGGGTGGGAGCTGGAGACAGGCAGGGCTTGCTGGCCATACTAGATGATGGGGAGAAGAACTGAGGAAGACATCCTGACCTTTGGCTTCCACATGTACCTGCACAGGCAGTCACGCCCACACAGGTGGTCAGATCCGCACATGCACAGAGCAGATGAGGGTGGTATGCACATAGGTAGCATGCACTGCAAGTGGAGTCTGCAGCAGGAGGCTCCTGGGCTGCAGCAGGAGAAACATGCAAAGTAATCTATGTTAGTTAAAGTGGATAGGCTGTCAGTTACCATCATTTTTGCCGTTTCTGAGATTATTTTCTCTGTCCTTGCCTCTCCTACCATGGCATGAGATTTTAAAAATTAAATATCTAGCTAAACTGAATTAGACATCACTATTATTTTTAAATCCTCTCTGCTTGTTCTTTTGTTCAGGTTTGAATATTTTTGTTCATTTTATATGTCTGTCCACGAACCTGGGATACAGTGGTGAATGTCGCTTGTGTGACTATGGCTTGGCTTTCACGCACAAGGAGGTATTATTATTCTACCCTTAAGCACCCAAGATGAGCAGTTGCTGGCCATCTTTCTATTTGCTGGGCATGGCTAAGTATTTGTGTGCTGTCCTCATTATTTTAAAAACACTTTGGAGTGTAGCTGCTCATAGGATTCTCTGTGGCTTTTATATCCTCCTCCAGCATGAAGAGAAGTTATTTGTCAAGTCTATAGATAGCAAGGCAGGCTAGGGTTTGAATGAAGGCTGACACGTGCTTAGAGAAGTTGTTGAGGATTTCCCCCAGCTGGCCAATTAACAAAGCACAGTGGCATGACAGCAGCCATCAGATCTTACCAGTGTGTCCAGATGCGTCTAGAAAGGTCAGAACTGAAAGGAAGTCTAGAGATCTCTATGTGGACTGCCCTGCCCCCAACACACACACACACACACACACACACACACACACACACACACACACACAGGATGGAAGTTACGGTGCTAGGAATTTCACTCTCCTGAGTCTTGGTCATACCATTGATTTCCACACCCTCTCATAGACTGCTCTGCAGCCTGTGTCCCTAGAGGTCTGGCTTCTGGTTCCATATTGGACATGGTGTAGCTTCGTGATTTAGCCGAGTGATCTCTCACCTTTATAAGCCTCAGAGTGAGATGGAAATGCTGTTAGTAAGGAAACCAAGGGTCATTCCTTAAATGTTAAGTGTCCATCCGGTTCTCCTAGTGGCTAATGATAATGCACATTCTAGGGACCGGGCAAACTTATTGATACTTCACTCGCTGTTTGGAGCAGTAATTTGATTGAGTTTGGCTGACTGACATGAACATGCAGGGCATTCACTCCTCCTTTACTAGTGTTCTTCATCATCGGTACAGAATCAGGCTGAGCATCATGAAAAACTCAGCTGGCCAGTGAAGACTTGCATATTCAAATAAGTGAGCTGTTTCCACCGCTGCGACCAGCAATGTTTTCTTTCTCTTTAAGAACTACAGTGCTAATTAAGATGTAATGAGGCACACGCTTGCATAGGCTGCGGGCAGAATATAAATTAACGCAACCTTTCTGGGATGTGCTTCTTTTATTTTTAAAATGACTGCACTAGAGTATAAATAGCGTATAATAAGTCTGCATTTACGTAAGGTGCAGTTTGATACTTGCCACATGCAGGCACACTTAGGAAAGGATCACCACGATCACATAAAGGACCATCACCTGTTCCCCATCTCTTGGAAACCACATAGGGCAATGGTTCTCAACCTTCCTAATGCTGCGATCTTTTAATACAGTTCCTCGTGTTGTGATGACCTCCAACCATAAAATTATTTTGTTGCTACTTCATAAGTGAAATTTTGCTACTGTTATGAATCATAATGTAAATGTCTGATGTGTGACCCCTTTGGGTCACAGGTTGAGACCACTGACATAGGGGATGATAGTGTTCTCACTGGCCTGGTTGCAGGTATTTGAAATGTCTATTTTCAGGTGTGTAGAAAAAAATATTCTGCTTATAGAAGAAGGAATCAACGGATCAAGTATCAGGGAAGTTATTAAATACTGCTTTTGTGAAATTCCAAATAATTTTATATACAGAGCCGTTAGGGGGAGGCTCGGTCTCATTTTCTACATATAACCGTTAAATGTCATGCTGTGTGCTGAAATACCTCCATGCCGTTCTTAGACACTTTGATAAGTTCTTCAACTTCTTGGTAGTAACCATTGACAAGAAACTGTCTGGAAAAGTAGCTGCTGGGACAAAGCAGAACTATCTTAAATACCATTCAAAACTGAAAATTGTGTAGCATAACAGCTCTTCTTTTTTTCTGCCACATCAGTGCAGTATTGTTATTTGTTGAGCATGGTGATGCAGATGAATTGCAAATTCACTTGGACTCTTAAATATCAAATCTTTCCAGTGATGAGGTTCAAATTCAGAGTGATCCATTAAGCAAACAGCAGTGCCACAGGGGAGATTGGGGGCACCCGGGGAACTGTACTTGTCAGGAGGTGCCGTTTCTCAAACTGACTGCATCTTACTCACATTGTCTAGCTGCTGGAAAAGCCTGTGTCCATGATGGCTCACTCAGCAGCAGGTGGCTTCTGGAGCTGCCTCGGAGGTGGCACACTAGACTTAAAGTGACAGCAAGGGCCCCGTGCTCTTCATACTATTATCCTTATGGACTGAGGGGTGGACAACAACCCCCATCCTGTTTGAGACCTTCCTGGTAGCTGTAGGTGAAGAGTTATCCACCAAGAGGGCTTTGGTTCCCCAGCTTTTTGGCCACCTGGAAGCTGAGCAGTTCAATAAGGTCTTGACATACCTTTCTATGTGGATGTGGCCGTGTGTGTGTGTGTGTGTGTGTGTGTGTGTGTGTGTGTGTGTGCTCTCCCACCAGTGGGCCTGGAAAATGTGCCGGTGTATTTTGCAGATTCCCTTCTAGCTTTGAAAGGTAAGTTGGGGGATGGAGAAATGGCTTGACCACTAAGAGTGCAGAAGAACTGAGTGTAGTTCCAAGCACACATATCAGGTGCTCACAACTGCCTGTAACTTCAGCTCTTGGGGGATCTGATGCCCTCTTCTGGCCTCTCTGGGCTCTGCACTTACGTGCACGTACCCATACACAATTATAAAAATAAAATCTATTTTTAAAAAGACATTAGGTGAGTCAAACAAGAAATCATGCTTCTCTGCCAGCAGCTAAGAGCATCTGCTTTGTCTATGGTAGCCAGAGTTCCCATGGTGCAGCAACAGGACAGGACGTCCTTTTCCTGGTGGAGAGCGCAGCTAATGTGGTAAGGCTCTGGATAGGTGAGTATCGATTTTCCCAGCTTCTGTGCTCTAAGCAGGAGATTGCAGCTTTCTGGCTGCAGTGTCTCTGATGATGCTCCGAGTCATTCTTGGCAGTTCACTGAAGGCTTCTTGGGGCTGCTTTGACATGTGACCTCACTCTCAGTAGGCTTCTCCAGGAGGAGGGAGAGGAGGGAGGAGAGAAGCCATGCCATCTTGGTTTTCCTCCTGTTCTTTTTACACTCAGCTTCCACGATTGTTTTCCATAGTTCACTGCAACCCTTCCCACTGACCTCTCAGGCAGTGTTCTCACACTGGAACCTACCGGCAAGAGACGGTATCATCAGACCTAGGCCCAACAGCCTTAGAAAAGCTTTTTCTTGTTTTTGTTAAATGCAGAAAGGTGAAGGTGTGGGATTAAGGTCTTGTATGTGAGAATCATACCATCTGCAAAATAAGGAAACTTTGACCTCCTTTCCTTTGGAACCTCCATTTATCTCCTGTTATTGGTCTAGCTCAGGTGTTAAGCACTATATTGAAGACAGGTTCAGAGAATGGGTATCCTTGTCTTGTTTTGAATTTTAGTGGAAGTGTTTCTATGTTTTCCTCCATTGAACATGCTATTGACTTTGTTGTGTGTTGTATTTATTATGTTGCGATGTATGCCCTGTGTCTGTAAATTCTCCAGGGCTTTTATCAGGAAGGAAGGTTGGGTTTTGTCAGAGGTCCCTTTCTTCAGCTAATCAGATGGTTATGTGGTTGCTTTCTTTAAGTCTATGTGGTGGATTACATTTACTGATTTACATGTGTTGGGCCATCCCAGCACTTGTGGGATAAGCTAAGTTGGTTGTGGTGGGTGATATTTTTGATGTGTTCTTAAATGTAATTTGCAAGTATTTTTTTTTTGAGAATTTTTACGTCTCTGCTCATTGGGAAGACTGTCCTATAATTATACTTTTGTTGAGTCTTTAGCTGATTTTGGTATTGGGTTAATACTGACTTCATAAAAGGAATTTCTGAGTGTTCTCCCCTTTTGTATTTTTGGAATAATGTGAGCAGTATTGGTGTTAGTCCACCTTTGAAAGTGTGGTCTAATTCTGTGCTGAATCCATATGGCCTTCGGCTTCTTTTTAGTTTGGACATTTTTTATTTGCTTCTATCACATTTGTTAGAGGCCTGATTAAATTATTTGATTCTCATCAGTTTAACTTTGGTGGATCATATGCATCTAGAAATTCATTTCTTTGGGGTTTTCCACCTTAGTAGAATGTAATTTTTTAAGATTTTATTTGTATTTATGTGTATGGGTGCCTGAATGTATGTACATACACTATGTGCATGTCTGGTACCTGAAGAAGCCAGCAGGGGGCACTGGACCCCTGGGAACTGGAGTTACAGATTGTTGTGAACCTGCTGGGACTCAAACCTGGTGTGTCCCTGTAAGAACACCAAGTGCTCTTTGTAGCTAGAGTTTTCCTGCCTTGCCCACAGTCAGGACAAATCTCTGTCACCCGCCAGTCCCACAGCCGCTCAGACCCAACCAAGTAAACACAGAGACTTATATTGCTTACAAACTGTATGGCCGTGGCAGGCTTCTTGCTAACTGTGCTTATAGCTTAAATTAGTCCATTTCCATAAATCTATACCTTGCCACGTGGCTGGTGGCTTACCGGCATCTTCACATGCTGCTGGTCATGGCAGCGGCTGCAGTCAGTCCTTCTGCCTTCCTGTCCTTTTATTTCTCCTCTCTGTTAGTCCCGCCTATCCTTCCTGCCTAGCCACAGCCGATCAGGTTTTATTTATTGATCAATCAGAACAACTTGACATACAGACCATCCCCCAGCACAGCCAAGTGCAGACCATCTCAGACACCTGCACTCAGGCCCATGGTCCTAATCATCCTCTATGCGGACCTGCTGGGTAACGCCACAAAGAACCCAAGAAGGGCTCCCACAGGACATACAGAACATCCCACAGCACTTCCCCTTTTCTTTTTTTAAAAAAGGAAGGTTTTAACTTTTACACATCTTTAAAGCCAGCTTGGTATATTTGGGAATTTGGGCGTAGCTTCTCTTACTACTTCCTGCTGGAGGGGGCCGCAGTATCTTATGGGGATACAAAGAAAATTTTAGGTTCATGGAGTAGTCCGTAAGACTGTATCATCTGAGCCAGTTGCCTTGAAACCATTCTGGATGTTGGATCATCTGGGCCATGGTGTCATCAGAGACCTTTCAGGGGGTCTTGGCTGGTCAAATCTGATGTATCTTAATCTGGAACAAATCCATAGCCTCTGGCTTTCTGTAGAGACAAAAACAGAGCCTCTTTTCCAAAGCAACATATCCTTACATCTAAATTTTGAAGTCAAGGTACCTTTAAAATATACATTTTGGCATAACTCAACAGCTTTTGCAATCAAATGTTTTTCTTCAGCTACAAATATCAAAGAGAACATAATCCAGATTCTCTGTGTGATAGCCATCTTTATGTGGCTTATTTTTTATATTACTTTTACTTTCTCTTTAAAGACTTTATTTTTTTAAACTTTCTATTTCTTTATATAACTGTCTATGTTCCTTTTCCTCTCTCTTCCAAGCCTATGTACATTTTTACACACATTGTAAAGCATTTAAAGTCTTGTTCCATCTGAATCTGTCTTATTGCAAACTTATTGCTTTAAACTGTAGCCTTCTAAGCCTGAAACGGCTCTGTGGCTGCTGGCTCCGCCCCCTTCAATTTCCCAACTTGGTGGTGGTACGTTTTCCACCAGCTCTGGGAGCCATCAAGTCTCAGAAATAGTGGGTCTACACTTTTATCCAAGCAGCGTGTAGCCCAGAAACCTCTTTTTTTTTTTTTTTGTTTTGTACTAGCAAAGGCTAAATCCACCACACAGCTTAATGTTCCATTTGCAGAGGCCTCATTCCCGCCATACTGCAGGTTAAGCGCACATGCCAGGAACCCGCCAGTAACTCAAACCGGCAGCTGCTGCTCATTTGAGAGAGACAATTAAGAAGCTGTTTTTAGTTCCATTTTAGAATCTTTTTTCTCAAGTTTTAGGTGGAAACTCTTGCCCCACGTTGGGCTGCCGAGCCCCTGGAACATACCATTTTAAACTATGTCCTGATGAGTCTGAATTTCCTCACTGTCTATTGTAATCTCTCCCTTTTCATATTTGTTTCTTTTCCTTTAGTTGGTTTGGCGAAACGTTTATCAATGTTTAATCTTTTTTAAGAGCAAATTTCTCATCTCTTTGTTTCTTTGTTTTTTTTTTCATTTCCATTTCATTATTTTCAGCCGCATTTTTGATGATCTCTTCCCAGCTATTGTTTCAAGGTGATGTTTGTTCTTGTTTATCCAAGACTGTCCAATGCCTCATGACATTATTAACTGGAGATATCTCTGTTCTTTTGACATATGCATGTATCTCCATAAACTTTCCTTTTAGGGCTGCCTTCTTTGTGTCCTATAGACTTTTGTATATTGTCTTTACATTTCCATTCAAGTCTAGACACTTTTAAATTTCCTCCTTAATTACCTTCTTGATCTAATTATCATTCAGTGGTATGCTGTTTGGTTTCCATGAGTTTATGTATTTTCTGTGTTTTTACTGGTGTTTATATCTAACTTTGTTCCCTTGGGCAGATAGAATGCAGCGTATTGAAGTCACCTACTATCACTGTGTTGGAGTTAATCTCTAATTTAAATCTAATATACCTTTTATGAAGTTGGGTGTGTTTGTATGTGATGCATATATGCTCAGAAGTGTAACGAATCTATTTCAATAAAAGGAAAAAATTTAAAAAGAAATGTAATATCCTCTTGGTAAATTTTTCTTTTAATGAGTATGAAGTGACTTTCCTATTTATTTAGATGAATTTTGGGTTGAAATCTATTTTGTTAGATATTAGGATACTTATGCCTACTTGTTTGTTAGTTCCATCTGCTTGGAATATCTTTCTTAATTCTTTGCCCTAAGTTGGTCTCTATCATTGATCTCAAGGTGTGTTTCTTGGAGGCATCATATAGATGGGCCCTATTTTCTAATCCAGTCTGTCAGTCTGTTTCTTTTCACTGAGAAATTGAGTCTATTGATATCAAGAGTTATTATTGAAAGATGCATATTAATTCCTGTAATTTAAATTTTTTTTTGCATTTACTTAGGCCTCGTCTGACTAACTGTCCTGGAATTGTTTATGTATTGCCTGTGATCTCTTGGATGTGTTTGTCATTGTCTTCAAATTGGAGTATTTCTTCTAGTATCCACTGTAGAGCTGGCTTAGTGGTCATAAATTATTTTTATCATATAAAGTTGTTATTTCTCCTCTAACTTTAATAGATAGTCTTGCTGGTAGAGTACAATTTAGCCTGAGAATTGTGATCTTTCAGAACTTGGAATACACCTTTCCAGAACCTTCTATTCTGATTGACATGCCTTTTTAAGTGACTTGGCCTTTCTCTGGGTTTTCAATTCCTTTAGTCTGTGTCTTTGAATATTTTAATATCTTGTGGGGAGTTACTTTTCTGGTCCTGTCTTCTTGTTCTTCTGAGGTTTCTTACACCTGGATGGGTATCTCTTTCTCTAAGCTGGAGAAATTTTCGCTATGATTTTACTGAAAATATTTTCTATGCTCTCACTGTGGTGTTCTTCCTTCTGCTATCCCATAATTTAAAGGTTTCGTGTCACAAAGTTCTTCCATGTTCTGTTCGTGATTTTTAAATGTCTCACTGACCTTCAGTGATGCAATTCCTCTCCTTTGTCTTCCATCTTTGACTCTATTTTTGATGCGATCCATTCCACAGGTGACGTTTCTCACCAAGGTTTCTGTTTGGCTTAATGACTTTTCCATTCCTAGCATTATTTGAGTTTGGCTTTCTTCGTCAATTCTATCTACTTACTGAATTCTATTTTCATATCTTTAGTGGATTTCATTCAGTTCCTTGTACTTGTTGTCATGGAGTATATTCATATCCTCTTTGAGTTGTCTGAATGTAGTTATAATCATTCTTTTGAATTCTTTGTCAGGATTATCATCCAGATCATTCTCAATGGGTTCATTACTTTGAGATTAGTCATTTTGGAGCAGACACGTTATTTTGCTTGTTTTTTTTTTCTTTTTATAATCACTCTTATTTCTGCACTGGGATATGTGTGTCTGAAACAGTTTGTTGGCCCTCTCTTTTGCTCAGATCACTTTTTTTTTTTTCAATGTAGGCATGAACACTGTTCAGGGCAGGAATAATTTGTAAGAAGGTTGTCGTTTTCTTTTTTGGAATTGGTATTGAGGGCTGAATCTATAGTTTTTGCTACAGTCTGCAGGAATGGACACTATCCAAGAGCCATCATATCACTAGCTGGTCTTCTGCTACCTTGTGGTGTGGCTCTGCAAGTCTGGTCGCTCTGCCTTGAATAAGCAGCTGGCAGTTGGGGGCAGGCTTTCTAGGGAAGCTGGGTAAGGCAGCCCGTGGGGTAAGGAGAGGCAGGGACTACTGGGGAGCACTGGGGAGTGAGAGTCTAAGGAAGGAGTAAGCCTAGTCTGAGGGATGGGGATAGGAGATCCTGGGAGAAGAGCTGGTCAGTCTGGCAGCACTTGGAGGTGACGCCTGGGAGGACCTTGGAGGCCTGTATGGTGAGCCAGAGTGATTGATGTCTATCCAAGGGCTCAGAGAAATCAGAACTCAGAGAGGAGATGGACAGCCTACAGGCGGGAAGAAGGAGCAGAGCCTAGCTGATGGGCAGGGGAGGGAGGTCCCAAAGAAGACCCGGAGCTATGGAGGAGGGGGAGGTTAGGCTTACCTAGCAATGCAAAGAAGGGGTGACCTTCCAGAGGGGTTGGGGGACCTTTGGGGTCAGAAGGAGCAGACCTAGGTGGCCGCACCCTGAAGTCTTAGGGAGCCCAGCTAACCTGTGGGGTAGGAAGGAACAGGATTCCCTGGCAGTGTGGAAAAGTCCTAGAAGGGCCTGGGAGGCCCACAAGATGGGACGTGCCAAGTTAACATACAGGAAAGCCCCAAATGAGCCGAGGGGGACTGAGTGCTGAGAAGGATGGGACCTCGCTGGTGGCATGGGAAGGAGCTGACCCCCATTTACTTTTTATCTTTACTGTTTTTTTTTTTTTCCCCAGAACTGAGTACTGGCCTAGGACCTCATACAATGCCAGACTAGTGTTCTCCCACTGGGTCAGGCTCCCAGCCTGCTAGAATTCAACCACTCTCAAAAGCAGACTCACAGAATACTTTGCCCTTTTCTTTCTGATGTGTTGGAATTTCCTTCCTAAAGCTCATTCATATTTTATTGAAGGTTTGTAGTATGTTTGAGCTACACCGTCATCTGTTGATGGATACTTGGACTGTGTTTACATATTATATCCATGTGTGTGTTCTTTTTGTCCCAGACACTTGATCTCTTGACTGTCAAACTGTTTGAATGTTTGGTTTCTCATCTCTAGAGTATTTCCCTAATCTAGATTTTTTTTAAAAAATCCTTTATCATCTCCCTTCCCAAGGAACTTTATTATTTAGTTTTTAATGAAGTGATATTACTATAGCATATTTTATGTAGCCAAATCCATTCACCATGAATTTCCCTTTTAGAAACAGCAGAAAGCCATGTAGGGCAAAGGTCAATGATGAGCTGAGTGAATGATTAAGTGAAATAACAACAATGGCCATTTATTAGGTGCCTATGATGTGCCAGGTGCTGTACTCACATTTAAACTGTGATCTCATTTATTTCTTACTGGACTTTTTTGGTGGTTACTGATAAGTTTCCATATTCATCCTGTAGATTAGGAATAAGTAGTTTTCTTTTCTTTTTTTTTTTTTTTGTTCTTCGAGACAGGGTTTCTCTACGTAGCTTTGGCACCTTTTCTGGAGCTCACTCTGTAGCCCAGGTTGGCATTGAACTCACAGAGATCCGCCTGCCTCTGCCTCCTGGGTGCTGGGATTAAAGGCGTGCGCCGCCGCCGCCGCCGCCGCCGCCGCCGCCGCCGCCGCCGCCGCCGCCGCCGCCGCCGCCACCACCACCACCACCACCCGACTAAGTAGTTTTCTTAAGAGGGAATGCTTAGGGAAGAAAGCAGAGTCAAGTCCCGACTCCTCTCTCGACCTCAAGCTTGCAGCACCACGCCAGTACTTCCCAAGAATTCCTGCCAACTACCGTCAGGGAGCCTGCAAGATGATCCTGCTCAGCATCATGGAGTTGCATCATAATTTCAATGCATCTGTAACTTGCTTCTAAAGTAATGAGATTGTGCTCTGTACTTCACAGGCATGGCTCCCACAGCAGTGCCCTCAATGTGGATGTGTGTTTTGAGTATTTGCTATTGGAATGGCACAACAGGCTTTGGGGTGACCCCTTGGGAGGATAATAAGTCACCTAACAGAGCAGCCCATGGATAGGAATGCTCAACCTGTAGTAGGATATAGACCTTCCATTTCATGGATCATTCCATAGTGAAGACAGTAAGTCTACCGTGGTTTGGGGGCCTGGGGAAATCTCTTAACTTACCAGAGCCTTAAGTTTCATCTCTGCAAAATGGGAACGCTAAAAGCCAATCTGAAAGACTAGTGAGCATATTATAAGTGCATTTATATACTGTCCCCTACAGTAGATGCTTAACAACTGGTGGTCCTTATAATGGGAAAGTCAATTCCCTCCAGCGAGTTGTGGATATGAACCACAGCCCTCAGCAATGAACACTGTGCAGTAAGCTACTTGACCAGGCTTTCCTGCTGAAGTCAGGCTGAAGTTTGAAAAAGATGGCCTTCTCATAGCGTGTGTGAGGACTGAGAAATTTTACCAAGACCTCGAGATAGCAAAAGCAAGAAATGAATGACAGTGTCCCCTAGGTGGTGCTGAATCATCGTGTATAGAAAATCGGGGCACTTGGTATTTTCAGGGGTGACTTCCTTCTCTTAAAATTTCAGATAAGAACAGGACAGCTCCCTGGGATGTCTGGGGGAAATGACCAGGCAGGAAGGGTCTTTCTCAGTAGGACCGAGAATGCAGTATCCTGGTGTGCTATGCCTCTTAGGGCCTTGGGTGTGCTTGTGTTGGAAAGCAGAAGCAGGGTTAAGACGGATAGCTTTTGTTTGCTGAGAGCTGCTGGAGCTGTGGCTGATTTTGGTAGATAAAACCCATTCATGAGAACCCTGGGAGGAGAGTTTAGCCTGGCATGTTAGAGTTGCTCCCGTCAGTGAATGGGACGGAGAGGAAGTGAAGACTTCTCCCACCCCCAGAATACACAACAGTGGCTGCTGCTGGATTTTGCAAGAATTGCCCATTATTATTTGGTGTGTAACACCAAAGTGTGTGTGTTTCTTAGCTACCCATTTTTTCCAAACTCAATGGCTGGGCCACCTATTTCTCCTTTTACATCACAATACTAGCATCTGATGAAGTCTGTCTGGTAGCCAACATTTTTCTGTCAGACCCCATGGGGGAGGAAGCTGAGATGCTCTGGAGTTGGGTCAGAGCCAGAAACACTGTCCTTGAGGTCTTGGTTCTGGGTCTAGTATGGGGGCCATGTGCAGAGTTCCCGAGACTCCACTTCTGGAGTTCATTTCCATTTTGGCAAAATGGGAGTTTAGTTTCCAAGGGAAACTGCTCACATGCATTAAAATGTCTCCACTGCTGAAGCTGCTTTGTGTCGTCCACCAAAGCCTGCCATCAATCCCCATCTTCCAACCCAGTGTTGTGTCTTTGGGAGGTAACCATAGCAACTAAGCTTATTCAAAAATGACTGAACCCAGGCATCGAAGGGGGAGGTAACCCCATGGTATTTTATATCGGGAACTTAGAGGGCACTAATGAATCTAATCATTGTATGTGCTAAGTACTGCTGTCTCTGTAGTAGGCATAGTACTATGTTAAGAGGTTTGGTTCTCACAACAGCCTTATGGGGTAGTCATCACTGTCTTCTCCACTGGCCCAGGGAACTGTGGAACAGAGCTTTTGATGGTTGCACAGCTATTTTGATTCTCCCATTTGGACTACAGCCTGCAGGGAACTAGGAGGCATCTTGCAATGTCTGGTCTGCACGTAGTACAATGGAGCCACGTGAAATATGTTCAAGGCAATAGCAGAGCTGCAGACCCTTGCCCTGTCTCTTGAACACCTCCCTACAGGGTATAGTTTAGAGATCCCAAGATTGTTTCACCCATTTCTCGTAGCAGATCTTGTGACTATTGTGTCGTTTATGAATGAGACGATTATGTGACTGAGAGGTTAAATGACATTTCCCAAGGTCACCATGTAGCATTTAGAAGAATTAGACAACAAATCCATCTCTGTCTATCTATTTACCTATCTATCATCTATCCCCTCATCCAATAAACTATGCCTTCATTTCATAAGAATTTACAAATATAAAAAATATTATGTGCCATTGGCAAGATTTGAATTTAATTCATTAGAAGAGTCATGGCATCTAGATAAAGAGATAATCTTTGGCTTGAGTATTATAGAAATGCTGTTTATGGGTATAAATATCTATATGTGAGAAGTATATATTCTAATAAAGCAAAAACACCCATATTTTTGTATGGGTATGAAGTCACACATTTATCTCTTTAAATTGTCTAAGATGATAAGAGAAAAGGATGCTAATCTTAAGATTTTTCACCACGGAGAAAGTTGGAATACTCTCAAAAGAAAATTATCTGTATCCTGTTTACCTATTAGGAACCCAATGAGAGAGGAAGGATCAGGCATGGCCCACTTATGGACAGCCTGGTTGGTGCCTTAGACTTGAGTGAACTAAAGTCATAACTCGTTTTGACCCTCAGAAGACTTCGTTCAGAGCTGCATTTCAGAACTTGATGTGGACCAATATTGGTGGGATTGGGAGAAGGTAACTGGGGAGAGAAGAGTGGCTGGTGCCTGGAAAAGTCTAGAAGTCTGTAGTTACTTTTTATGGCAGAGCAAAACCAGACACTGTGAGAGGCTTCAGGCTTCCTTCCATGTTTTGCTAGGAGAGAGGGTGACATGGAGATATTTCCTGTGGAGCAAATGACTGATGAGGACACTAGCAAGTCTGAGAGATGCTGAAAGCTACCTGCCCCATAGGACTTCCTGCCAGAGTTTTCAGAGGAAGCTGTATGGAGTCTTCTAAGCCCAAAAGTCCATTTGGGAGTCCAGTTAGGACCATGGGTGTGAGAGCTGCAGGTGGAGAATAAACTGGGGTAGGGGCATATCTCTTGAAGAACCCTCCCCCAAAAGTATAAGGATGTGCCAGAGCTAGCATCTGGGCATCTTACCTACAAAGGACATCCTCACAGGATACAAGATAACCAGTTAATAGACCTTGCCCTTGTCTGTCTTTATCCTGGTCCAGGAGCCAGATGCAGCATAGTGAATGGGACAGAAAGAAAAGAGAAAAGGAAAGATGGACAAACTACTAAAGGAGACTGACAGCCTCCCTCCCTCCCCCAAACTACAGGAAGGAGAAGGACCTAAAGCTGGGTGAGAGATGGCGCTTTTGGGATACCTGAGAATGAGGTTCTTCTAACCACTGGATGCGAATAGAGTACTTTGTCATATGCTGGAGATATTCTCGCTGGGTGGGAAAACAGGTGACAGACCCAGCTAGAAAGAGGGCGAAAGAAATCCCAGCTATTTCCAGCCTCACCGATGAGCCAGCCCATTGAGTGAACTGGTTTTCTAGTGTGAGCCTTTCCCGGTGAGTGACACATTTCCACACGGGCCCCTAGATTTCTCCTTCTTGCTAGTCACCCCAGCAGCAAGGCTCACGTCCCATATGCTCTTCCTTTTAATGTCTGGTAGGCAAAGCATGCCCTGCTCTTTCTGCTTGGTTTCACATTCTTGCTCCAGGGTTATATCACCAAGGAGGAAGACTTTCTCCATAAATTGCAGGCAAGAGCTATAAACTCCCTCTGGGTTACTTTGTGGGGCCTTCAGGATAAGATTGGAATCTGAAGGGAGCAGATAGCACAATTAGAAAGAAATTGTATCAGGCCGTAAAACACCCTCTAATACTCTTCGTAATAGCGTATAACATGACACAGTGTGGGGCCCCAACCAGATGTGCTCATCCGCAATTATTCATGCTCACTAGGGAAAGAATTTTCTCTTTGTTTATTGTTTTAATCATGATTAATAAGCAGTGTAATGACAGGGTTATGGTGATAACTGGGTGAAGAGTGAGGTCTTGAGGTGCAAGTCGCAAGCATGGTACGGCCCCTCAGCTGTGAAAGGTGTTGGCAGAGCGTAGGAGGCAGGTGGTCTACTCTCCAATGGTTTTGTGTATGTGTGTTGTGTGTTGTGTGTGTGTGTGTGTGTGTGTGTGTGTGTGTTGTGTGTGTGTGTGTGTGTGTTGGGGCAAATGGTGAGGCAGGGGATAGTTTATCATGAATAAGGGCAAAGTTGAATGGCCTAGGTATCCTTTGCTTTCCACAGGCTGCCTTTGGGTCAAGGTCAGGAGTGCATGATGTTCACAGAGGTTTTTCTTTCATTGTGTCCTTCCTACAGAATGAGAATTAATCATCCAAGAACTACAGTAATCCCTCCTGCTTGTGAGAATATACATGCAATTGTTTTAGAAAGGGAGTATTACTCTTTCAAAAACTTCCAGAGAATTCTACCTTCCCCCAGCTGACCTGGCGTCAACACCCTTATTTCTTACCTTCTTATCCTGGGACCAGGCTTTGGATCCATGGCCTATGACTTGTCCAAGGTTCCTGAGTCTGATCCCACAAATAGCGTCTCCCCTGTTCTTCAGGAAACAGAGCTGTTAGGCATCCCCAGCAGTGGCAAATGTCCATTGTTTTAGAATCTGGCTTCATTTTAAACAAGTGATTAGAAGCACTGGAGGGCTAACATTAGTGAATGAAGTTGATCAAATGGACTCATAAGCTTTTTTATTAAGAGTGTGTTTGTGTGTGTGTATGTGTGTGTGTGTGTGTGTGTGTGTGTGTGTGTGTTAGCTTTTTCTCTCCATGACCTAGCACATGAGATATTAAGCACAGGAAGAGGAAATGTTTAATTTTTGCTCGTGGGTTCAGAGGTGAGAATGAGTGTTTGCCAAGTCTGTTAGTCAGACTGTTTGGAGGCCTCCCACTTCCCCAAAATACAACAGCCACTGCCTTTTCAGCATATTCCCTCAAAGTTTAAGTGAATAAACCATCCAACTTTAAGAACCATCTCACCCATTTTACAGGTGAAGAAGCCAAGACTTTCCCAAGTCATGTGACTCCAGGCAAGTTATTTAAATTCTTAGGCTTGACACTGCAACCGTTTCCCACACATTATATAATTTTGTAGCAAACAGGCAAGCCATTTTCAAGCAAAGGTCTTATTTTTCTCATTTTTATAGTAGGATACAGAGGAGCCAGTGTATTGTAAATGGGTGGCTGTTTTCATTTGGAGAGGAGTTTCACCTTGGATGAGAAATGCCACTTTTATTTTCTGTTTGTGTGTTGATCTATGGGGGGATAAGGGTGGTGGTACTGCTGGGCCGACGTCAAGGAGACCCAGGTTGTGGGCCTTACCTCCGCCACTTGGTTCCCGCTACTGTATGGAAAATGAAGCTGGAATAGACCAGCTTTTTAAGATGAGACACCCTCCCATCGTCACAAATTCTTAGCCTAAGCTGTGATTTTTCAAGCCCATTTTTTCCCAAACCAGGCTTTGAGCTTATGAACGAACAGGCTTTCATCCCAGGACCAAGGATATGAGGTCCTCCGTAAATCAAACTCAACATTCAACGGCATTGCACACAGAAAGTTTCACACGGTCTGACTGTTGCTGTGTGGAGTTTAATGAGCTCCATATGCCTGACCTCTGGAAAGAAACGATGTTGGGAACTGTAGCTGGGATGAGTCTAAGGGCATCAGCATCTGCTGTGAGTTACTTGGAGTGAAGGGAATCGACCGCATTTTTGTATCACTGCCAAGCTGGAGAGGTGGAAACGGTTTACAATCTGTGCGCTCACCTTCTGAGAGCATGCTGACAGCTTTCCAATGCTTTCCTCGCTCATCAGGAAGTTGTGGAGGACAGCAGATTCTGACTTCCTTCCTACAGCTCCGCCGAGCATCTCATGTCTGCTGTGCCACTGGGTTTCAGTCTGTGCTGGAGAGAGCAGGCTGTCCTAGGAGACACACTAATGGCATGACCGACCATTTATACTTGTTATGAAAGAGTTTGCTATTCCTGCTGGGTCCTTCCTAAAACCCAGATGTGATAATATCATTCCTTCTTCTTATTAAAAAAAAAAATGTGGGCCTTCTCACTGCTATGCGTGGACTGTCAAGTTGGACCTGGTTGCCCCTTGGAAGATCTCATGGTCTTCGCTCCGTGTCTTTGGCCTCTGGCCCTTGAGCAGCATTCGGGTTTCATCCTTCAGGGTTTTCCGTCTGCTTTCTCCTCTGTGGAATCCCTACCATCTTTTCATCACGCAGGATGCCTCGCACCGTACAACGCAAACACCACTTCCCACTCCCTCTACCCTCTCTGCCTCGTCTTCCCTGTTTCACAACTCCGTTAGGGTGGGGAAAGGGCCTGCATGGTCTTCTCCCGATGAGCTGGAAAGGTCTTCATGAATGAGGCTGTGTGGGCTCCTTCCCTGTACTTACTGGGGCGGAGAGCAATCTACTTTGGTAAATGTTTTTGGAATGAAGACATAAAGAAGGAAGCTATGGCCTGAAAGCCTTCAGCACCGTGCAAGAGCCTGTCTCTTGAAGCTTCTTCGATTCCTCCGGTTCCCTTGTTTAATATAATTTATGTCCATCAGATGCTCGTGTGTCCTTTCTGAAGACTACTGTTTAAGGGTAGGAGACAGCTAGTGTTCTTCTGACCACAGGGGGTTGTTATGAAACAGGGCAGAAAAGAGCACACCAGTATAGTCCTTGTTTTCACCACATGCTGCGGTGCCCTGTACTAAGGACCCAGGAGGACACTTCTCTTAGAGATGTGCTTCACAAGGTCATTTTCTGTGTCACTCTGCAAACAGAGAGTTCTCGCCAGTTGGAGAGGCACCCATGTAGGTCTTTTGTCATAAATAGGATTCCGTTCATATTTTTGTTCCCACTTACACTTTCGCGTGTTACCCAAGTCCTGAACTCTCTGTCAGCAAACTGTCCCTTTCCTTCGTGGTACAAGATTCAGAAAATAAAGGCTATTTATGTTCTAATTTTTTTTATTAGTAGTTGCATCAGATTAAAAAAATCAGAGTTATGGGTTGTGGTATTTTAATGGAATATGGCAGTATTCAAACACATCATCTCATATGATTTTTGTGAAATGGCTCCTGAAATGGACAAGGCAAAAATTAAAACGCATTGCTCCTAAGTGACTGAAAGGCACAGAGGTAGAAGGTGGCATGATTCTGTGGGTGACCCTATCCTTTCGATCCCCAGTGTTTAAAACGAAGAGCCCCACATGCTACGGAGAACAGTATGTTTTGGGTTACCTTTACAAGGTCTGCACCCCAAAGCCAGGCAAGCCTTGTCGGGTGCTGCATAGCTCCCCCCCCATCATGTTCCCAGAATCCGTGTGATGGGATTGAAAGAGGAAAAGAAGAAGGACTGGCCACTTTTGGTGAAAGTGTTGAGGGAGAATGCCACTGAACTTACTTGGGGACAGAGATGGATTGGGGGATTCTGTTATTTTTGTTTGGAACTGAGACTGTCCCCTTTTGCCATTCTCAGAGAAATTCCAGAAGCGACGATGGGAAGGAATATAATGAGTCCCTTTGTTTAGAGTACCTGGACCCTTTTCAGAAAAAGTGGGGGTGGCCAGTGTGTTGCGAGTTCAGTTAAAAAACAGGTAAGCTGGGGGTTCCCTGTGTTCACATGCTCTCATTAGAAAAGTAGAATTGGAGGCTTTAAAACACAGCTTGTTTCCAAGTAATTGCTGAGTTCCCCCAAATCTTGTTTAACATATTGCTGGGATAATGCATATGAGACGGTTAAAAATGGAAGGAAGAAAAAAAAATTTCCCCAACACCCTTAGAGGAATTTGCAATTCATAAAGTTACTGCCAATTTTGCATTATAGTTGCCATGGTAACCATGCTAGGCTTCTGCTCAAACATTCCTCCGAAGGGGAAGGAATAGTATATAATAAGCTCTTCAAGTGTAATTTTTTATTGTAGTTGAATTAGTGTGTAATTCTCGTGTGAGCAGCCCTGTAATCCGTGAGTGCGCACTCCAGTAACGCTTCTTATCTTCACGTGCTTCTGCAATCTATGAAAAGTTGCTCGCTGCTCCCAGTGCTTGCTAATTAATTACAAAAAATAAGAAAGAGCATTATCGACAGTTAATTAGTTATAAAAGCAAAAACACAAACAACGAAGACAGCATCTCGAAGGGGGCTCGGAGGGCCTGACTTGCCTGCTGATTGAAAGTGCTTCAGCCAAGCTTTGAGGCTGAGTTCACGGCTCACCCTGTCCTCTCCATGCTTCTCCTCAGAGGAGCCCTACACATGAAATAAAGGAAGTATCCAAAATAGCCAGTTGGGCCAATTAGACCAAAATAAAATTTGTTTTGTTGTCTATGTAGGGAGCCTTTTTGAAGAATGGTAGTTGAGTGTAGTGGGTAGCTGTTCCAGCTTTGACCTGGAAGTACTGCCCCTAGTGAGCCTTCCAGTAACTACCACACCTACTTATGACCTGCCCCTGGGGTGCAGCCAAGAAAGGAGCCCTTAAGACCCGAGATCTGGATGTAGCGGGTCTCTTGGTTCCTTGTGATCCTGGATGCTGGATGGTAGACCGAGCTGAGTTCTCCAGAGAACCCCACTGGACTGCACCTCAACTCCCCTGAATCCTGTAACCAACCCCTTTATGGGCTGTAAGTTACTCCAAAATAAACCTCCTTTTAACTATGTGGAGTTGCCTTAATAAATCCCTCAATAATTGAGTCTTAAAGTTTTCCTTACTCAACTTCTGGGAAGTGGGTCTCACAGCGGAGGCAAGACGTCCCTGGTCTGAAGCAAAGGCATCTTTGGCTTCCATGCCCTACACCCCAGGTTCGCATTTGCCAAGGAAGAGAGGCTGCAGACAAGTCATTTTTATTAGTTTGTCTGTCACTGTGACAAAGTACCTAAGGATGGGCACTTTATAAAGACAGAAGGTTTATTCAGCCACAGTTTTTGAAGCTAAAAGCCTAAAAAACACCGTGCCAGCCCTGCAGTGGGCATCTCTGGCTACATTGCGTCATGGCAGTTGGCATCATGTGGAAAGCCCATGTGAGTGGGAACACATGGTGAGGCAGGAAGCCAAAGAGCAGGAAGGCCGGGGCTCTCTCTGATCTTGATTTCACAGACCCACACTCACCTTCACGGTGAGATTCCCTTGTGACCCAATCAGCTTGCAGAAGACCCCACCACTTAAGGGTTCCGATGCCTCCCCAACATTGAGCTTCCAATAGGGGAGCCCTAGGGGGTATAGTCAAGACAGTAGCACCTCTTGACGTTTGGGGCCTGAGTGTCTTCATTTGTATAAATCAAATGATCGGGGCTTTCTGGCTTATAGGTGTCACAGACAACTGGATATGCAATAGCCCACAGTTTAGCATGGTGTATTTATTTCCTGTTGTCTTCATAACAAATTACTACAAAGTGCCTCAAAATTTTACAGTTCCTATTGTACAGTGCTAGAATCAGAAGTCCCATGGAGCTCTAACCAGGTTAAAATTAAGAAGTAGACAAGGCTGTCTTCTGTAGGAACCCTAAGAAGCAAAGTTTTGTTGTGGTTGCCCTTTTCAACTACTGGAGTCAGCGGCCTTCCGTGGACTGAGCCTCCTCCCTCCTCCGTCCTCAAAGCTAGCGATGTCCAATAGAATCTTGCTCACATCCCTCTGCTTGCTCTGACACTGACTTTTCTGTCTCTCTCTTCTACTTTTAAGGATGCCTGTGGCGAGACTGTGCCCTCTCTGGTTAAGCCAGGGTAATCACCCTCTTTTAAAGGCAGTCAATTAGCAACCTTCATTCTACCCATAATCTCATGGATCTTTGTCTTTCCATGTAATATTTGGCATGAATTAGTCATCATCTCTAGTTTGCTAAAGTTTTTGTTGGAACTTTTTGTTTTTGAGACAGGGCTTCTCAATCGTCCCATCTGGCTTTAACCCACTGTCTAGCCAAGGACGAGTGGAAGCTTCTGATCCTCCTTCACTTCCTCAGTGCTGAGATTACAAGCATGTGTCACCATAACTGGTTTGTTAGGTGCCAGGAGTTGAACTCAGGGCTTCATGCATGCTAGGCCAGCACCATACCATCTGAGCTTCCTCTGCAGGGACTGGCCGGAGTGTGTTCAGTCTTTAGATCCAGTGAGGATGAATTGATGTATTTGACAGTATCGTTTCCCGCCACATAAATACAGACTCTCTCTATTCTTGTTTGATATGTGTTATAGTTAGGGTTACTATTGCTGCGATAAAACACCATGACCAAAAGCAAGTTGGAGAGGAAAAGGCTTATTTGGCTTACACTTCCACATCACTGTTCGGGAAGTCAGGGCAGGAACTCAAACAGGGCAGGAACTCGGAGCAGAAGCTGATGCAGAGGCCATGGAGGGGTGCTGCTTACTGGCTTATTCCCCATGGCTTGCTCAGCCTGCTTTCTTATAGAACCCAGGACCACCAGCCCAAGGATGAAACCACCCAAAATGGGCTGGGCCCTCCCCCTTCAATAACTAAGAAAATGCCTTGCCACCAGATCTTATGGAGGCCTTTTCTCAATTAAGGAGGGATAATAAGTCAGATAACTCTAGTTTGTATGTCAAGTTGACATAAGACTAACTGACCTCTTGTCAACATGACACACAAAAACATCACTGTTACACCACACTTTTTCCTTCTTATTCATCCCTGAGATCTCACAATTAAAAACATAAATGACTTTAAAAGTCCTACAGTCTTCACAAATGCAAACACATTGAAATTTCAATCTCTTTAAAATATCCAACCTCTCTAAAAATCCAAAATCTCTTTTAAAAGTTCAGCATCTTCCAGCTGTGGGCTCTGATAAATTAATCAAAATTAAATTAAAGAGGGAAGAACCAGGGCACAGTCACAGTCTGAGCCAAGCAAAACCTAACTCCAGCATATAAACAACTCATTCATACCTGGGATTCATTGACAATCTTCTGGACTCCTCCAAGGAGCTTGGGTCACTTCTCCACCTCTGCCCTCCGCAGCACACACAGCTTGTCTTTTAGGTTCCGGCTGGCTCCAGGCCACTGCTGCTGCTGTTCTGGGCAGTCATCCAATGATCTTGGCATCTCCAAAATGCTGGAGTCTTCTCCTGCATCTGGGCTGCACTTTCACCAATAGCCTCTCATAGGCTCTCTTCATGGTGGCAATCCTCAACTTCTTTGTATAACCCCTTCAGTCCTGGCCTTCAACTCCACTGAGGCTACACCTTCGCCAATGGCCTCTCTTGCCCTCTCATGGTGCCAAGTCTTGGCTTCTTGCCATGACCCCTTCATACCTTCAAAACTAGTACCCCCTGGGTGACTCTTACACTACCCAAGTTCAGCTGCCAGCATAAGGTACAACCTTGGTCACCTCCGGAACACAGCTTCTATGTGCTGACTCTCAGGAAACACTTCCCAGGAGAGTTTATCTCAGTGGTTCTGGTCTCTTCTTATTCACCACTAATTTCTTATCTCCAGCTGACTCGAATCAGGTATCCCAGCAAAACAAAGGTTTCGATTTAGTAGTTCTGGTCTCTTGTTAATCACCGCTGATTCTTCAGCCTCAGCTAACCAGACACCACAGAACCTTAAATCAAAATAGCAAATGGCCCTGATAATGTCTTTGAACTTCCCTCTGAAATGTCACAAGCCAGGCCTCCATCCTCTGCACTGCTCTCAACATTCTTATCTTCTAAGCTCCCACGGAACAGCCCACTGAGATCTCAACGCTCAGAGGCTTTTCTAGGCCAAATTTTCAAAGTTTTTTCCCAGTCCTCTCTAGAACATGGTCAGGCCTGTCATAGCAATACCCCACTCTGCTGGTACCAACTCGTCTTAGTTAGGGTTACTATTGCTGTGATGAAACACCATGACCAAGCTGAGGAGGAAAGGGTTTATTTGGCTTGCACTTTCATATTGCTATTCATCATTGAAGGAAGTCAGGGCAGGAACTCAAACAGGGCAGGATCCTGGAGGCAGGAGCTGGTGAAGAGGCCAGGAAGAGTGCTGCTTACGAGCCTGCTCATAATGACTTGTTCAGCCTGCTTTCTTAAAGAACCCAGGACCAGGGATGGCTCCACCCACAATATGTTGAGCCTTCCCACATCAATCATTAATTAAGAAAATGTCTTATAGCCAGATCTTATGGAGGCATTTTCTCAATTAAGGTTCCCTTCTTTCAGATAACTCTAGTTTGTTTGTCAAGTTGACATAAGACTAGCAAGCACCAAATATTTTTAGTTTCCCTCTTAAAAATGTGTGTTCTTGCCGGGTGGTGGCGGCGGCGGCGGCGGCGGTGCACACCTTTAATCCCAGCACTTGGGAGGCAGAGGCAGGCGGATCTCTGTGAGTTCAAGGCTAGCCTGGGCTACCAAGTGAGTTCCAGGAAAAGGTGCAAAGCTACACAGAAAAACCCTGTCTTGAAAAAAAAAAATGTGTGTTCTTTATTAAATTTCTATCCATGTGTTTCATTTTGGGGTTATTAATGGTGAAGGTAACTTTTTAAAAACTTGCAACAATTGTTCACATTGGCTTTCCTATGTTAATTTTGTGCCATTTTTGGAGATGGGGTGTGGGTTACTTTGAGATTGAACATGGGATTTTGTGCAAGCCAGGCAATCACTCTATCTATAAGCAAAATCCCTAGTCCTTTATTTCCACTTAATTTTAGGCAGGGTCTCACGAAGGTGCCCAGGCTGGCCTTGAATTCACCCTGTGACCCAGGCAGATCTTGAACTTGCCATTCTCCTGACTCTACCTATCATTGTCTATCAAGTAGCCAGAGTTCCAGGCTCGCACCACTGGATCCAGCAGATTTCTATATAGTTTCTATATAGTTGCTTACAATGAACAAAGATAATTTTATTCCTTCTTTCCCAACCACTGTCCTTCTTATTCATTTTCTTTGTCTTAGGGCTGACATGGTGTGAGAAACTTGTGGCGTGAGAAGCCATGGTGACAGAACAGGACACGCCCTTGCCTCATCCTTTGCTTAGCAGGAATGCTTTTAGCTGGTTTGAAACCCAACTACATCTGAAGGGCTGCTCCTCTCACCAGGTATAGCATTCTCGTGGCTTCTGAGAGTGAGAGAATCTTTGGGGATGAGGGAGGAGGTCTGTACTCTGTTACCATCCACAATTAGCACTAAGGAACAACACTGAGATATTCTGGCATCAGCATCCTCTGCAGATTAGCAATAGTATACTCACTCTGCCAAAGAGATATTCCAGTATCAGCATCCTCTGCAGATTAGCAATAGTATACTCACTCTGCCAAAGAGATATTCCAGCATCAGCATCCTCTGCAGATTAGCAATAGTATACTCACTCTGCCAAAGAGATATTCCAGCATCAGCATCCTCTGCAGATTAGCAATAGTATACTCACTCTGCCATAGAGATATTCCAGTATCAGCATCCTCTGCAGATTAGCAATAGTATACTCACTCTGCCATAGAGATATTCCAGCATCAGCATCCTCTGCAGATTAGCAATAGTATACTCACTCTGCCAAAGAGATATTCCAGTATCAGCATCCTCTGCAGATTAGCAATAGTATACTCACTCTGCCATAGAGATATTCCGGCATCAGCATCCTCTGCAGATTAGCAATAGTATACTCACTCCACCAAAGAGATATTCCGGCATCAGCATCCTCTGCAGATTAGCAATGGTCCCAGCAGGAGGATACAGAAGAGAGAGGGTTGGCTGCATCACTGCTGCTGGTCTGTCTGCCCGGCTGTTTGGTTGCCTTTCTGCTATGAGGGATTTGGGCCTGTGGTTGCCACTCATACCTGGCTGTCTACCGTAGGATGGAGGGTCATTTTCTAAGGCTTTTGCTTTAATGTGTTAACTGCAAGAAACATGATTTTATTGGCACAACTTTTAAAATCTGCTTGGCCAAAGTGGACTAATTTCTAAAGCCCAATGTATGGGCCTGGAGGTGATAATGGGGTTTGTTACTATTCTTCCAGGGGATAATGTCTGCACACCACAAGGTACTGCTCGCCCTCTCAACCCCGTCCATATAGGCGGCGAGGGGCATGCCTGCTCTCTAGTTCCCTAAAAATAGAATGAAAGAGAATATTCTTTTGGCCTGGGTGTTGATTAGTAAGACGAAAACATTCTGACCAGTTCCACCCTGGAGACTGAGACCAAGGGTGGCCATGGGTTCTGCTCTCTGGAAGTGTCGTTGGCTTGACAAAGTTGAGGTGTTGCTCTGGTAATGTCAAGAGGACACCCATCCCCCTCTCTTCCCTTAGGAGTCAGTGGCTCCCCCCCTCTCCTCTCTCTCTCTCTCTCTCTCTCTCTCTCTCTCTCTCTCTCTCTCTCTCTCTCTCTCTCTCTCACACACACACACACACACACACACACACACACATACACACACACAAACAACTGAAGACATCTATTCTCACTGCATTTTCCCACATGAGTTAGAGTTTCCCTGGCTGCCTCCCATAAACTGTGTTTTGGGGGAGCAACTTCTGAACCCACCACCCTGGCCGCTAATTAGTCTGTAAGAAGACATTATTTCGGCCGCTCTTTTCCCCTTCTCATAAACATGTGTTTGCTCGTAGTATTTGTTTTGTTTTGTGTTTTTCTGTTTGTTTGTTTGTTTCTTCTAATAATTTGTTTTTTTAAAGATTTATTTATTTATTATGTATACAGCATGTATGACTGCAGGCCAGAAGAGGGCATCAGATCTTGTTACAGGTGGTTGTGAGCCACCATGTGGTTGCTGGGAATTGAACTCAGGACCTCTGGAAGAGCAGTCAGTGCTCTTAACCTCTGAGCCATCTCTCCAGGCCCCTAATAATTTGTTTTAACTCCCACTATTCTCATGTTATTTTCTGGGATTTTTTAAATTCCTTTGATTTAATCAATACCTTTTATTAAAAGAATTTGATAGCAATTCTTCTATGAGAACAAACACTCTTCCAAGATAATTATTTTCCAACTTGATCTGCATGAGGGAAGTGTGGATGAATCCCTCGTCAGATGCGTTAGCAAAGAGCAATGGGTATGACCTGAAGTGTGGGAGGTATCTGCACTCATGATGAGTCAACAGCCAGACATCCACATCCTTGAGTTTCTCCTGCTGTTTCCATCTCGGTTTCTTAAGCCAGTCACTCGCTAATGTACGGATTTCCCACCTCAGGGAAGGAAGGGACGGTAAAAGGAGGAATCCATGATTTTGTTGGCTTCCATTTTACCAAATTGACCGTCTATTGAAGACATAAGCTGTTCTTCCAATTGCATAAAAGGAGACAAACGTTGCTATTTAGCGGCAGTAAGAGAAATGGGAAGAAGAGATCTCCTGCAACAGCCCGAGTTGTCCTGTGGACTAGAGAGCAGTCAACATGAGAGCCGTTTGGTAAATGATAATATTTATAAAATAATGGCTCTACAGTCACACTAAAAGATGGATGGCATGGGGCTATAGAGATGGCTCGCTCAGTGGTTAAGAGCACTGGCTGCTCTTCCAGAGGTCCTGAGTTCAGTTCCCAGCACCCACACGGTGGCTCACGACCATCGATAGTGGGATCCGATGCCTTCTTCTGTAATGCAGGCATACACGCAAGTAGAGCACACTCATATGCATAAAATAAATGAATAAATAAAAGATGGTTGGCAGGGTCTTTACCTCTTCTTTTCAGCCCTTTCAAGTATTTCCAGTCCTTCTGACACACAAATAGAATCCACTGAAATTCCCCTTTTCAGTCTTAACTGCCCATGTCCCCACAGTCTCGGTTCCCAGAGGGATGTACTCAGTCAGCATCCGTGAGGATGAGTGTAGACAAAGCAGTTTCAGTGGCTGAGCTGCCATCAGACTAACTTAGAGTTGGGTCCTGATTCTTCCATCAGTGGCCAGCATGGCCAAGTTTCTTAACCAGCATGAACACGCTCAGCATCCAACTTAGGACACCTTTGGGGAGGGAAGGGTGACATCATCAATAATCGTGGCAGAAAAATCGAAAATCATTATATAGCAGGAGGGCAGGCACAGATAAAAGTGGCTGCGGTCACATCGGGATGCCTCACACCAGACTTCGCAAGATGGACCCTTTCCTCTGAAAAGCACGTGGGGCAAGGTGTGAAAAACTGCCGCCTGTGGTAACGAACAGAGATGCTTAGCACAGAGCCTGGTGATACTAAAAGTCAGTGGATGTTAGTTACGATTGTAAGCACATATCCAACTCTTCATATGCCTCAGGGCGATCTGGGATGTTGAATAGTACCAACAGCTAATATCTACCACTTGATTAGCTGGCAGACCCTACCCAAAAGTCCTAGGTTTATTTCCTTTAGAAATAATATACTGTAGTAGTGTCACAATCCCCATGCTTCCACCTGGTGTGCGTGTGAGTGCTTGTGTGTGTGTGTGTGTGTGTGTGTGTGTATGTGTGTGTGTGTGTGTGTGTGTGTGTGTGCGTGCACATACATGCACATGCCTGTAGAGAAGAGACGTCAACATCACATGTCTTCTTCAGTTGTTTTCCACTTTGAATTTTAAGACAGAGCCTCACTGGACCCAGAACTTCCCATTTGGCTAGACTCTCTGGCTAGCAAGCGTAGAGGTCTACTTGTCTCTGTCTCTCCAGGGCTGAGATTACAGACATGCTACCATGCCCTGCTTTTGATGGGAGTGCTGAGGATCTGAACACACTGAATTCACGTCTTCATGCTTACATAGCGAGCATTTTGCCAACTGAGTTATCTCTCCCAATCCCAGATTGACTTTTTATAAGATCGATCTCACTATAAAACAAAACTGTCCTTCAGTTCAGAGCAAAGGTGTGTGGAGGAGGCTTCGACAGTTCTCTGGTTCAGTTCATAATTGTCTGCTACAATCAACAGTGCAGTTTCCTGAATAAAGGTGGCCTTTAAAACTCCAGAGAAACCTGCATGACCATTTCAGAGGTCTGGTATGGGCAAGAGGGCTCTTAATGTTTCCCTTGCAATAAAGAACCTGCATTTAGATAAGGGCACTTCTCTGTTTCCTAGCTTTGTGTAGTAAAGAAAGGAGAACTGTAGATACCAGAATGGCCTCAACACAACGGTGATGAACATGCTTCTTAGTTTCACAGGAAGTTGTGGTAACTAAAGAGAGGAGAAACACTTGGAAAGAACTTGATGATTTTAGAAGGATCTGAAAAACTCTTCCACAGAGCGGCACCCAGGGTCAAGCTAATTTGTGCTTGTTCCTGATTTTCGCAGATACAGATCATATCTTGTGGAAATCTATGGACAAGTGTTTTCTTGCTGGCATCATCAAGATGATAGATTAATGAATTATTAATGCCCTGTCTCTGCTAAAAGCTCCATAAACTAGCTTCATTAATGCATCCAGTCACCTGTCCATTGATCTGTACATTGGTTCAACCGATACTTACCCAATCTACTATTATATGTTAAGGGCAAAAGATTTAGGGAAATGATATTCCATGTGGACTCTGGTCAGAGGATTGTAGAAGCAGCCCTAGCTCTTCACCTTTGAACTCTTTGCTACATGGCTTCAGAGACTCTGTTCTCTGACATGAGACTTGCTTGGTTAAGGAGTTGATAGTAAACAAGATACAAGCAAAAGGTTGGCCAAGTTTCTGAAATAAAGCTTGTTTGCACTATAAGAATATGTGTTTCAGCCTGTTGGATGGTTAGAGACAGTTCGAACAGAGATAATATTATTTTAGCCAAGAATATCCTACATTGGCTGAAAACCAGCTGATCTGCTCTAGTTAATGTATCTCCTATACATGTGAGGTTGTCCGATTGAGACAAGATGAGTCACCTAAGATCAGCCAGAGCTGCCAGTCACCCATCCCAATATGAATAAGAATGCTTGTTGAAAGCCATCAGACCACTGTGAGACTGGTTAATGACAGAGCTCCAAAGACTCTTGCCTGCATATCTTTTCTCCTTGACAACTCTACTCCCATTTTTCTTGAGATGTATTGTGAGTCTGCCAATGTCATGTTCTTAGATGTCTCCTCATTATTTATTTAGAAGAATGCAATGGCAATTTGAGACTATCTCTGTTGCTTTCACGGTGTTAGGAAACTCAGGTTGAAGCTACAAAAGTATTATGAGTGTCGGGGGATTCATGCTTACATGCTTACATGGTTACTGTTCTCTTGGTGCTTAGGTCACGATGCTGTAGCAGATGCATTCTGGATGTTAGGAAATGCATGAGGAGGTCTGTTTGTATAGACCTCATAGCTTCAAATGGATAAAAAACAAAACTCAGCACAATACAGAAAGTCCCAATACGAAACACTGAGTTTTCAGTTTTTATTTTGAAAACCAAATTCTTTCTTAGTATAATGTTATTTGAAGCATAAGGATGCTCAACTAACTCAGCCCAAAATACATTGTTTCTTGCACTGACGAGTGGCCAATGTGCTATCAACTGAAGTCCACAGGGAAGGCACCAGGAAGAGTCCCCTTTGATCCTTTTTCTCTTTCTCATTTCCTTGGCTGAAATGAAAGTTGACTGTCTAGAGACCCACAGACGTTTTGCAGTCTTGAGAATGAATGTTGATGGTACAGCTGCATCCCTGATGACTTTGTATCTGCAGTATCAGGCCTGGATCGCCTATCTTTAGATGCTCTCTTCTAAGGCGGAGCAATAAGCTTCTATTTTAAGTCTCTGTTAGTTCCACTCTCTGATGCTAGCACCTCGCTGTCATCCTAACCGATTTCTCTAGCAACATTAACGACATCATCACGTTCACTGGGCTGGGGCGGGTTTCAGAACTGGACATCACAGAAATACTCATGCCAAATAGCTCTCCAAACAATTCACTTGTGCAAGATCACAGAAGATTAGTTAATGTTGGCAATGATGCTGTTTGTCAGTAAAGTTTAGCCCACATTGTTTTGATTCTGGGGAGTTATCCTGGGAAAAATCTAATCTTGGAGGATCGGAGAGAGGGATCTTTACTAGGAACATCATGGGTCTGCTAGATACAAAGCAAAGCCATAGTTTTCCAGGCCAAGCTAAAGTTGGAAGGAGCAGGTGGGCATGGGGAAGGTATTACAAGCAAAAGGAACAGGGTTTGCAGAGGCCAGATGAACTTGATCTATTTGGGGGATCTTCAAGTTACTATATAAATTGAATGTAGTGTCAAGGATAAGCATAAAGTGTGGATGAAGACAGAAAATGAGGCAGAGAAACAGATGCCATATATTTTTTTTAAATCATACTCAGGCATTTCACACACATCCTTCTTGATAGGCCATTTATGATGCAAAGAAGATGAAGGTTACAGGTGGATGGTATAAGGTGGTAGTTTCATGGTGCAAGGTGATGGTGCTTCATGGGTAGACCCATGGGTGTACAAAGCAAAGCTGTAGTTATCCAGATTGTGACATGGAAATGCAGTATAGACACAGATTTCAGGGCATGGGGAAGGTTAGAACTGCTAAGACCTGTGATTGGTTGGCTTAACCCGATTTCTGGCCTACGCTTCAAGGTTGAAGAGGAGGCTATTGCTGCTAATGAGAGCTACGTAGAACAGATTTGTAATTTTCAAGGTGGCACTAACTGTGTCTTCTAAGAATCTTAAATGTCTCTTGCCTAGTTGAATATTAGCTTGATAGCAACTGGCTTACTGAAAATTAAATTTTATCGACGAGAAGGGTATACCATCTGGCTTTTCTCTGACTGGTAGAGATCTATTTCCCTGGATGTAATAAAGTTGTAACCTCTGCCACAGGAAGCTATTACCTGATATTATTTATTTCCTGATAAAAAGGAGCAAATCATGGCTGGACATCTGTGGAAAATGAGTTTGTAATAAAGCTAAGGTAGTTAATGTCTACATGGGAGTTTCTTCTGTGATGATAAATGTCTACTCTGTTGAAATAGTTTCCATAAAACTCAGTAAATAAGAGGGTAGGGAGATTGTGTAATTGTCAATGAGGCAATAAAGGGGGGTGTCTGTTTATGAGACTTACAATAAAAAGTGAAACCCTAATTCCTATGAAAAATGAAAATAATTTTGGTGTATCAGTTTTGCAATTTAGGAGCCTCTGTTTGGGAAAAAAATTTAATATGTGTTTAATTAACATTCATTGGCTAATAGGAAGAGATGTGTAGCATACCATTGGGAAAAACAGACTGTTACCAAGAGTGGGAGCAGAGTGCTAATAGTGCAGAGAACAAATAATAGCCTGATGCTGACCATTCTGTCTACACAAGGGGTCCTTTCAAAATTGTTGTTCTGGGTGATTATTGCTTATAAAATCTTCTGCTGTTTGATGACTGTCTGTATTGGGAGCAGACAGGATATGGCACCAAAGGATGAAGAATATCTTTACTTCAAATAACTGCTGCCTTTTCTCTTTCAAAGACCTTGATGAAGAACAACTAACTGCTTTTGTGATGTTGACTGTAACAGCAACCTCCTGGCTTAGTAGACTCTGGATGAGAATGTCATTGTCATACTCTAGTGTGGGGAGTGGAGGAAGCCCTGAGCGAATGTATATTGTTGACATGGGCACAGCCTCGCCAGAGACACCAATGTCTCAAACCCATGGAAATGACAAAACCTTCCCTGGGTGAGGCTCCGAGAAATGGCAAAGCCTTCCTCTGATACGAGTATGAGTGCTGATGAGTGTTTGACCTTTAGCTAAGGCCAGTGTACAGAAAGCATCCACTGTAGCTTCCTTCTGGATGATTCCAGCCTGAAACTGATTCTGTAGGTAGACCTCCCACTGAGACTTGCTAACTCTTCCTCTTTGTGCCATCCATAGTAAATGTACCAAGTTTCCAGGTTGTGCAGTCAGTGCCCTCCACCATGGCAAGCACAGCCCACCCAATCCTAGCCATTCTGTATGTGTGTCTGTCATCTCTCCAATGTCCTCGCATTGCCCAGGACCAACGCATGCAGCATGAGGCACTCTGTTGCTGCCTCTGTCTCAGGGTGGATTAGGGAGGGTAAGCAGGGAGGCAAGGGGGGTGTAGCCACAGCCAGGATATTGGTGATCCTTCAGAACCATGGTTCTCAACCTTCCTAATGCCGCAGCACGTTAATACACTTCCTCATGTTGTGATCCCCAACCGTAAAATTATTTTCATTGTTACTTCATAACTGTAATCATGCTACTGTTATGAATCATAATGTAAAAATCTGATGTGCAGGATAGCTGACAGATGACCCCCGTGAAAGGTTCATTCAACCTCCAAACAGGTCACAACCCAGAGGTTGAGAACCACTGTTCCAGAATATAGTTTTAGTGACCAGTGAGTAGGAATAGTTGTTGTTGGATGCCTGTGGGAGATACCAGAAAGGGATCTTCTTTTTGGAATCAGGTGACTAGAGCCAGTTATTCAGACTAAGCTGCCACAGCAAAGAAACCCAAACATCAGTGGTCAGAAAAGCTAGACATTTGCTCCTTGTTCACTGTAGGGTCCAGAGCAGAGGCTAAGGGGATGTCTAGGGTAGGTAGATGGCTCTGTTCTAACGGCCGTCATGGATTTCAGTTTCTTCTCACTCGTTGCTTCTCTTGGACTGTTATTCACAACTGTGCCGTGTCAAAGCCAGGCTGTAAGAATCGCACCCTCTTTCCAGCCCAGGGTGGGAGAGGAAGAGGGAGTCAGAGGTAACCTTTTCCTTTAAGGTACTGTCAAGGAGTTGTTCTTCTTATTGGTCAGAATATCATCACATGACCGCCACATCTACCTGCAATGATCCGGAAAATAAAGTATCCCACTGATGGCTGAGTTATCAATTAAAACTGAGTTTTCTCGTGCTGAGAAGAGCGGGAAAATGAACGTGCTGGGAGTTGTATAACAGTCTTGGCGACACAGCCCTTTGCTCTACCTCACTCCTCTCATCCTTATTTTGTGGGTGTTTGAGGATGGGTCTCTGCATCTTTTTTTTTCTGAGATGGGGTTTTCCTTGTGTAGCCCTTGGTGTCCTCGAACTCGCTCTGTAGACCAGGCTGGCCTCGAACTCACAGAGATTTACCTGCCTCTGCCTCCCGAGGGCTGGGATTAAAGGGCTGTGCACCACCACACCTGGTTTATGGTCTCTGTGTCTTACTGATGGTTCCCAGATGCTAACTGTTCATGCTAAGAGGACTAATGGATTTCGATGTAATATTTGAAGTGATACAATTTGACTATCTCATACATTTTAGATATTCATACATGGAATTACTTCAATCCTAATATGGCAAACTCAACATGGTAGTGACTATATTATTCATCATATTTGCCTCCCACCCTAAGCCATATTCAAGAGAGATGTTGCTGTGTGGGGAGGGTTTTCCTGTAGTTTCATAGCCCTGTCCAGGGAACCTGGACATTAAGATTAAGATTTTCTAAGAGGTTAATGACAATATTTGAAATTCAGTGGAGTGCCTTGCACACTTAACGGTGAAAGAAAATGTATTTAAGAATATTTATTTGTGTGTCTCAGAAAAGAAAGCTGTGCTCTATTAAGGTCAAACATACTTAGAAGAATATAGGCTTTTGTTTGTTTTGCAATGTTAGATTAATATATTTTCTAGAGTTGCTTTGGGCTTTGTGATGGGTTTGTGGCTGATGAATTGAAAGCTGAGGAGACACTGAGAATTTCCCCTTCAGATAGTCCCGAAGGGCCGTTTGGGGTCGTTCAGGACTCTCCACAGCGTTACTACATCACTACAAATATTTTATGATAATTGCTAAACTTGTAGCTTGGTTGTCTGTTTTTATGTACAAGCGACCCCGAGCTGTTTCATGGTGACTGTCCTCTATAAGTTCGCCTCCAGGACTGGCTATCCAGGTAGCACAATGTTGAGATATAGAGGGAATGGGTAAGGGAGAAGGGAAGGGGTGAGGGAAAAGGAATGGGGCCATAGCTCTAAATGAGAGGGGGAAGTCCTTCAGTGGAATAGAAGACGTAAACATGGGAATGGACACAGAAAGTCTGGGTGCCCCGGACTTTGGCTCAGTGGTTAAGAACACTGATGGTATCTGATGGCTTTGGTCCAGTCTGTGAGATATGAGAGACCTCTTTTCAGCTGCTCACGGTGGTGTGCTGGTTTGGGGGGTTTGGGAAGAGTCGGAGAACACTTTGGGATAAGCACTGTGGGAAATGAGACACTTTTGTGGTCTCTGTGACACCGTCCTTCTTATTATCCTCTTTCCTGTTTCCTTACTTTTACCATGTAAAGATCCTTACGTGCTTGCATCCTAAACACACAAAACTCACTCAAAGTCCAGTTCCCCCATCCAGCCATGCTCATCTCTTCCTTCCCCAGCAAAGACAAACAAACCCCGGAGAAGAGCTGACACCCTCAGTTCCTGGACTCCTGCTCTCCCTTTTGTTCACCGCCCCTCCCCCAACCCCTTTCCCTTCCCTTCACTGAAATCATGCTCAACAAGTCCTGGTGAGGTTCTCATAGGAACTGTGATGCCAACTCCATCTACCGCTTGACTTCAAAGAAGCTCCTTCCTCTGCCCCACTTCATTCTAAGTGTATGAGTGTGCTGCCTGCGTGTATGTGTGTGCACCATGCGCGTGCAGTGCCTGCAGAGGCCAGAGAGGGCGTCTGACCACCAGGGACTTTAGTTACAGATGATTCTGAGGTACCATGTGGGTCCCTGGGAATTGAACCCATCTCCTCCAGAAGAGCAGTCAGTGTTCTTAACCACTGAGCCATCTCTCCAGCCCCCAGACAAGCTTTAGACAGACCCTCCTGCCTTGTAATGCTCTTCCCACCAAGCTCCTATAGCATTCCTGTGTCTCTCATCTCTCCAGTCACACCTCTGTCTCTCCTGCAGTGCAGGTGTCCTTTGGGGGTTTGTTCTGGGTCTTCTTTTCTTCTCAGGCTTCCTCATCCCGCTACGGAACACCGCTTCTTTCCAGTCATGCCTGCCTGCATGCTGTTAACTGCAAATCCGAATTTCCGGCTCCCGCTTCTCTTCCCAGTTGCACACCCAGATCTGCAGGTGTCTCCTGGACGTCTAGACCAGCAAATCCCTAAAGTTGTCACATCCAGCACTCACCCCACCGCCGTCCCTTCAACATCCGCTCGTACCCATATGCTCCCTCGCTTAGTCAATGGCATCTGCACCCATTTCTCAGTCAGCCAGGAGTCATAGCGTCGACCCAACCTGTCAAACCTCCATCACCAGACTGTCTCTTCTTTAAACTATCTGAGGATATTGGGATGCCTCCTGGCTCCCTGGACTAGCCACAAAGATCTCTTACTTCAACCGAGTCTCCCAGCTTCTGGTTCCCCTCTGGCCAACCATCACAAGGCAAATCTCCTCATTACAGTTCTAGTGACCGTTCAAAGTCTATATCTCCTCATTTTGTCCCCTGCTTCAAGTTAAGAAAGGATGCCCCTTTCTCCACGAATATCAAACTTTTATGTGGGTTACGATGTTTGTGGCCTGACGACAGATTATCTCTCTTGGCCTGGCTTTAACCACCTACCCCCACCAGGAGCTGTAGGTCATCTCCAAGCTGACTGCTTTTCATATCTAAGCAAGATCCGTTTGTCTGAATTTCAATGTGATGTTTTGTCTGTTGGGAATCCTTGCTTCCTTCCTTCCCTTTCTCCCTCCCTCCCTTCCTTCCTTCCTGCTTGCTTTCTTTATTTCTTGTTGGCCTGGCTAATACTCATTTGGCCAATATTTTGTTAGTTAATTGTAGCATTCCTGTGGTACTAAGGGCAGAGTCGTGAACAAAATTAAAAAGTGCCTGTCCACCAACATCAGGACCATTTTAATCACGTCCTGAGTCATTTGTCACGGATGGCATCCAATTAGAGCTTATTTGTAGATCTGGGGGACATTTTTCACTCCACCTTCCCTAGGGAGACATACTGAGCGGCTCACCACACTAACTGAAAAGCTGAATGATGAGGCCTTGTAGAAACAATACTCAAGAAAATGCTAGGATCAAGCAGTAATCAGCCATTGGAAATGAACCTGGGAAGCTTGGATTGATGCCGCCTGGTGCTAAATTGTTGTGACTCAGCTCTAACTACCTCCCTAAAATGAGGAAATGATAGAGGGTGACTTCTATGATTCTCATGGCTAAGATTCAAATATTTTAGTAAAGCAGTAGAAACTAAGCTTTGCACATCAGCTATGCAAGACGAATAGGTTATAGAGGACTAGTGTAGAGAATGGTATGTAATTAGTAAGATTTCCTTTCTTTCTTTCTCTCTCTCTCTTTCTTTCTTTCTTTCTTTCTTTCTTTCTTTCTTTCAAGATTTTCTTGTATAAAAATTTGCTAAGAGGGCTTATTTCATGTATCCTTATAAAAGGGGGAGATACAAGTTATGGAAGGCATCAGGTTGACTTATGATATGATTATGTGTCCTATGGTTGAATATCTGCACCTGCCTGCTGAAATTGTGTCTAGCAACTGGAGGTATCCAAGGTGGTTCAGTGGTCAGAGTGGAGATGATGATGATTTGGATTATGGTAACAATAGAGATGGAGAAAATATTTGGGTTCAGGATATCTTGGTGGCAGAAGACTAGTGTTATTTAGAGAATAAAGTCATTATCAGATGGAGATAGTGCTGGAGAGAGAGCTCAGTGGTAAAGTGTTTACATTTTTAGCAAGAGGGCCTGAGTTTAATCACCAGAAGAGCATTTAAAAAGACAGGTTTAGTGGCATGCACTCATATGAGAGGAGAGGCACTGGCAGAAGCCTTGAGAAGGGAGGCCAGAAAGGTAAATGGGAAGAAAATCAAATTTTTCACCATTGTCACAGAAGCAATAACAGATCTCCTGTTTAGGCATCTGGCCAGTCTTCAAGTTCATAACCGGCTTTCATCATCCTGCAGTTTTTAAGATTTTATTTTTATTAGTGTGAGTATGTGCAGATGTGTGTGCGTCACACGTGTATGTAGGCACTCACAGTGGCTAGAAGAGGATATTGGATTCCTTGGAGCTAAAGTCACAGGCAGATTTGAACCACACAACATGGGTGCTGGGAGTTGAACCCGGGTCCTCTGCAAGAACAGCACTGGCTCTTAACCATTCTTAACCACTGAGACATCTCTCCAGCCCCCTCCCCATACCTGGTCTCTCTCTCTCTCTCTCTCTCTCTCTCTCTCTCTCTCTCTCTCTCTCTCTCTCTCTCTCTCTCTCTCTCTCTCTCTCTCTCTCTCCCTCTGCCCCCCTCTCTCTGATGGGGTTTACTAGGTAGTCATTGCTGGCCTGGCCTCAAACTCATAGATATCCACCTGCCTCTGCCTCCCAACACCTGGTCTTTTTATGTAAGCGCACAGCAAGTATTTACCAAGTGGGCTATCTCCCAAGCCTCCCTGTGTGTATTTGGACATGCCTGATTTAATCTATCACTATTAAAAGCTTCATAGATAAATAAACCAAACCTTATGGTATATGTGACATTGTTAACAACCCAAACTGTGTTTTGTTCCTGCTCTCCACCATGCTTATTTTCTTGCCCAGAGTAAAACCTGTACAGATAATCGTGTCCTCCCAGGCTTGTTAGGAAGTCCTGCATACTGTGAGCTAGCTCATGCCGTATGCTCTCCACTGCACACTGCCCCAAGTCTGTACCCTGGTTAGACTTTCTCAATAGAGCATTAGAACTCCATGGATGCTACATGGTCTTACAATCCCAGCACTACATTACAATAATAGTAATTATTATTACTATTAATTATTGTTATATTTAATTTATTTTTTGGGTCTGAGTGTTTTGCCTGCGTTTATGTAATTGCATCACGTGTGTGTGTGTGTGTGTGTGTGTGTGTGTGTGTGTGTGTGTGTGTCTGGTGTCCATGGTGGAAATAAATTCGATTCCCTGAAACTGGAGTTACAGATGGTTGTGAGTCACCATCCAGGTGCTGGGAATCGAACCTGATCAACAAATGCTCTAAAGTGCTGAGTCATCTGTCCAGTCCCTCTCTAGCACCTCCGTTTCCCAGGGTTATTTAATATGACGTAGAAATTAAAATCATATATATTTAAAGTGTACAACTAGATATTTCGATAGACATGTTTATTGTAATCACTGCAATCAAGCTTCCAAACTTTCACCGCAGAAAATCAATACCTCAAAGAGATGTTTGATCTGCTGTGTTGATTTCTGTATTCTTCAATGTAATCAAAGTATATAAAAGACCAACCCGTTATCATTTCCGGCATCCCCCAGCCACTCCTGGGGTCCCACGGCCATGTATGATCTGTCAGCATTCAGGCAAAATGCTTAGTCACCCCCGGGTCTCACATCCTATGTAATCCATGTGCATGCGCAGTGTGGCCACATACTCTCTATGCATGCGTGGAGTGGCTACATAAGCCCCTCTGTGCATGCGCTAAGCTACCTGTGAAAGCAACCCCGCCTGCCCCATACTCTCTTCTCCACAACTTTTCTTTTAGATAGGCTTGCTCACTCCCCCTCCCCCTTTCCCCCCACTCTTTACCAATAAAACTCTTAAAGTGGATTTCATTGTATATTTGTGGTCTGTTCTCGGTGCAGTAAATATAACACTTATTTTATGGACACAAGACGCTTCTACATATTTATGATATACAGTGGTATGATTTATGTATACAATGTATGATGAGCAGATTAGGAAAATTAGCATTCTCGTTTATTTATAATTTCTATGTTTTAGGAAACTTCAGACTCTTCCTTCCTAGCTATTTTTATTTTTTAAGGCATAAATAAATGTAAGAGAAATTTAAAGGAAACATCCTTGGTGTTCACTCCACAGTGTGGTGGTATGGACCAGTGTGCTCAGTGTGGTATGAATCCATCTGCTTCTCCCCTGGAAAGAGATGTCTGTAAAGAACTACTGGACACCTGAAGCTGGGAAGCTGGGATAAGAGACGAGCTGGGTCCCAAGTTGAGCAGGACCCTTGCTAATCCTCTGGGAAGCACAAGAATGTTTGGCAAGCCTATCCAAAGACCGACAGAACACAGTGCTAAATAAAGCAAGCCAAGTAACGAATACTTTTGAAATGAAGACAAATGTATTTTCGGTGGATTTTATTTTCTCATTTCTCTGCAGGGGACCAAGTGGCCCAGAAGTACTCTAAGTAGAATTGTCATTAATCGTGATAATTTACCTTCTAGAAAGAAAAAAAAATAAACCAAAAACCAAAAACAACAAAACAAAACAAACAAACAAACAAAAAACCTCCCTGAAGTTCCCCATGTACAAGTTGTATTCTAAATTTCTGGTGCATTTGAAAATCATAGTCTTGTTCTTCCAAACAATGACTAACTATGCAGGGAAGGAAGGACCAGGGGCATCATGTCGGACTTGTTTGGTACTTTAATTTAGGATGTTCATCCAACTCGGGAAAAGAAAAAAAAAAAAAAAACTCCAGTGTTGTTGGATTTCCACCCCAGCATGGTTCCAGGGCAAGCTTTCCATGGAACTCTGAAAGAAAAACCAAACCAAACCAAACCAGAGGCTGCCTAGAGGAAAAGGGCGGAACTGGACAAGAATCTGGAAATCTGAAGTTATAACCAGTAGCTCTCCGTGGACAAGCAGAGACTAGCTCTCTCTATATACCCGTGTCTCCATTGATCTCTTTTTGATCCATCTGCTGCTTTCCTTCCTGCCTGCTCTGTGCACAG